>NC_073382.1:24787449-25095262 GCF_028641065.1 Leucoraja erinaceus | reverse complement strand
GGTCGGGAGTTTTACAGCCAGCGAAGTAATGGAAGTTTCTACACCTTCTCAAAGTCCAACTTCGATAGCCATTACTTCTCGGGAATGTGACGGAGCTATAGTTTACGTACTCACCGACAATAGACAATGGACATTACACAATAGGTGTAGGAGTAGGCCATTTGGCCCTTCAAGCCAGAACCGCCATTCAATATGATCATGGCTGATCATCCACAATCAGTACTCCATTCCTGCCTTCTCCCCATAATTCCCTGGCTCCGCTACCTTCAAAAGCCCTATCTAGTTCTCTCTTGACAGTAACCAGAGAACCGGCCTCCACCGCCCTCTGTGACAGAGAATTCCACAGACTCACAACTCTCTGTGTGAAAAAGTATTTCCTCATCTCCGTTCTAAATTGCTTACCCCTTATTCTTAAACTGTGGCCCCTGGTCCTGAACTCTTATGATATCAAAAAACAAATCTCCAGACGTTGCTTCTTGATTAATTGGTCTTTATTGAGGTAATACATGACAAAGAAATAACTCTTAACTTTCCGTTCCATTTGTGGCATATAAATCAGATAAGAGTGTGTCTTCATATAAGAGTGTGGCGTCGCGTGTCTCGTGTGATCATGTTCGTGAGATCATGGTGAGATTGTGATAAAAACTGTTAGGCTTCACATCCCTTGAAACAAACTAAAACTCAAATCTATGAGTCTGCGCTTGTCTCCTCCAAAGTAGACACACCCCTCTACAAATCAAATCCCACCTACAAAAGTACAGACAGATAAAAACTAAAAATGTTAGACATGACTATAATATACCGAATTAAGCGTAATGGCTCCCACACATACAATAGTTTACACCTTTCAATCTAACCAATGAATCTGAAGTTTGCTGGCACCTGTTAATCGATGTTCCTTTCTGAAGAAAATTTGTTTGCTGACCTAGAAATTTGAGATTTATTTGGGGCTCCGTTGAAGTTTAGATATCTTGTTTTTCAAAGTAAAGAATGTTTTAGCCTCATTATACATGACTTTTGGAAAGTGTTCTATTTCAAAACCATTACTGAGCTCTGATCTAATCGAAAAGCAAAGAGGTTCATGCTGGGAATTCCACGAACGGAATTTGTTTCCTGGAAGACAGGGAGAACGAACATTAACTAAGGGTTGTAATTGAAAGCAGCTTTGTCATGCACAATCAGAGGAGATTCCTACCATATGAGCAATACTCATTCATTGGAGCTGTAGGTGCACACCATGAAGCCTTTCCCAGGTGGTCTCAATTCAATCAAAAGCCTTGAAACAGTCTTTTTTGCTTGTGACCAAACATACAGAACTCCAACAGTCACGCAGAAATCGACATCAACCCTCAATTTTCACCCACAAAGACTTTGGTCAAAATATTGCTGGTTTCCCAAGGTATAGTGGTTGCACACATGCATCATTTGTCATACCAAGTATAACTGCCTGCATTTGTATGACATGCAAAGGCTTTCATTTACTATGTCATGAGCTGTTTCATGACAAATTCACCACATGCAAGATACTAATTTTCCTCGACTCTGAAGAGCTGCACAATATATTTTCCCATTATCATCAGAATGACAATATTAAGCAGTCATATTTTCTGGTCATTTGTTTCTGAAATTTGCATGGATTGTTTTCTCTGGAACACCAGAAGTTTAGGGGGACCTGATAAAGGCTACAAAATTATGAGAGGCATAGATATGGGAGCTTTAAGGTGAAAGGGGCATGGTTTAAAGGCGATGTATGAGCATGTTTTTTTAGTGATTGCCTGGAACGTGCTGCCAGGGGTAGTGGTGGAGGCAGATGCGATTATGAAGCATTTAGACAGTCATATGGATATGTAGGGAATGGGTCATATGCAGGCAAAAATTAATTTAGCTTGACACCATGTATGGCATGGACATTGTGGGCTGAAAGACATGTTCCCTGGTTGTACCGTTCTATGTTCTATATTCTATGTTCTAACTGCACTCCTTTTGGGTGGGGTACTTGAGTCATTGTGTGGCAACTGTGTACTAGCTGGGATGGAGATGACCTTCAATGGTTGCTTTGGAGATAGGAAAAGCTATTTGTCACTGTTTCGTCAGCTGTTTGAGCTTACACAAATGAAGAAAATCCCTTGGATCTGACAGCATGTTCCTCAGTCAGGCATCCTTGTGTGGACATTTGAACTCTGCATGGCAAGCAAATCAATTTCTCTATTACAACTGGAAACAGGATTATGATTACCAACAATCAATGAAGATAGAGAAGTCCAGGCCTTAAAAATATCATTAAACCTTGGGGGGAAATCAGATGTATAACAGCTGCCAGATGATATTGCATACTTTACCTTGAGTCCTCAAAATGGTTTGTGAGCTCCTGCAATTTTTTATCTGTTGAATCTACTGTGAATGAACTGAATTACCTGGATCTCTTGGGAGCCTCGGTCGGGTTCTCTGCAGTGAGCCGAGCCATTATTGGACACTCGTGTCAAGAAATCATACTTGCAAGGAAATGTTGGTCACAGCCCGACAGTAGAATGGGAAATTTTGGTTTAGTTCAGTTTAGTTTATTGTCACGTGTACCGAGGTACAGTGAAAAGCTTTTTGTTGTGTGCTAACCAGCCAGCGGAAAGACTATACATGATTACAAGTGTACCATCCACAGTGTACACATACAGTACATGATAAGAAATGCTGCGGTTGGAGTAACGGTTTAAAAGAGTGGACGATTGTAATGAGCGATTGCAGATCCACGCTAGGATCAGCACGCAGAGCGTTACCTGGGTTAGGCGCCATCATAGAAAGTGAATAACATGAACAATAAGGAATTATTTTTTTCAGTGGATAGACATTGATTGAGAGATAGTAATTTCAATTTGTCTGCTTTACAGTCGATCTGAATTGTAAGTTCATTGTATATGTTATATGGTTATATGTCAAGTAGCATTTGTGCTCATTAAACATACGAATGCAAAGTTTATCCTTGATTAAATGTCAATACTTCTTCTTGTGTTTGCAGGGCTTCCTTGTAGTGCTCCTGAACTCATGAATAGAAGATTTTGCAAACTAAAATATACCAATGAAACATAAACATGTATATTTTTTTGGCATTTGCAAGGCAGAATCTAAAGGCTTTATTTAGAACTCACAAAATGGGATTTGAGCTATGTTTTCAACTTCACATGTTAGAATTTGAACACTAACCTCTGGGTTTTTAATTCAGGCCTGTGGCTACCAGGATACCACACCCATCAAGTGTGGGTTGCTACAGAGAGACAAAACTCTGCTTGAAACAGCCAGAGATTGCATTCCTGAGCAAATAGATTTGCACATTTGGTTATTTTAGTACTCAGCTGACATTTGGCCATTGGTTACAGTATTATTAACTACAGCTAGATCAGGAAACTGGATTTTAAAAGCCAGACCTTGTGTTGGCTGCTCTGTTAAAACCAATAACTAACATCTGGTTTCTGTTAGAAGAAATTCCATGTTCAGCGCAAAAACATTGGCACTCGTTTAGGGGATCATTTTCTGCAGATTTCAGATCACCTGCAGATGATGTGAATGAAGGTTATGGAAACTTTTATAGGATAAGCAGGACACCAGGAGACCATTCAACCCATCACTCATCTCTGTATCTTCAAAGAAGCATTCCAATTTGCCCCACTCTCCCATTCTTTCCTTATAGCCTTGCTAGTATTTCATTTCAAGAATGTATTCTATTCTCCATGAATCTGCCCTTCATTAAACAGGGCATTTCAAATCACAATATACCACATCAATCCTACTCTTCCCTTATGTTTAGTTTTGTTTATTTAGTTTAGTTTAGTTTATGATGGCTCTCACTCTTTTGCGAGCCATTTGAATATGTGTTCTCCTCTTCCCAAACATTCCACCAGAAGAAAGAGGTTCTCCTTTTTAAGGTACACAAAAATGCTGGAGAAACTCAGCGGGTGCAGCAGCATCTATGGAATGAAGGAAATAGGCAACGTTTCGAGCCAAAATCCTTCTTCAGACTGATGGGGGGTGGCGGGGAGAAAAAAGGAAAAAGGTGGAGGAGGAGCCCGAGGGCTGAGGGATGGGAGGAGACAGCAGGAGGGCTGAGTAAGGGGAGGAGACAGCAAGGGCTAACAAAATTGGGAGAATCCGGCCCATCCTGTCTACTCCGCCATTCAATCATGGCTGATCTATCTCTCCCTCCTAACCCCATTCTCCTGCCTTCTCTCCATTACCTCTGACTTTCTACTTCATCTCCAACAAGCTGTGTGGAGGTCATTCAGACACAAGGAACTGCAGATGCTGGTTCACAAAAATAGATACAAAGTGCTGAAGTAATTCAGTGGGTCAGGCAGCATCTCTGGGGAACATGGATAAGTAATGTTGCAGGTCGGGTTGTGATTGTGGTGGGAAGGAGAACAGCTGGGAGAGTGCTGGTGGCAAGACAAAGTCTGGCAAGTGATAGGTGGATACAGGTGGGAAGCTTTTTTTGATTGGTAGATGGTTGGACAAAAAACAGATGAAAAGAAAAAAAAGTGTGAGATAAGGAGCAAAGAATAGAAGAGGTAAGAATTGTGAAGCCAGGGTAAGCAATATATGTGGGACAGGATGAAGGAGGAGAGATGGGATGTGTGACCAGGTTGGGCACAGGGAATAAAGGGGTAGAAAAAAGGGGGGGGGGGGAATGAGTTGTAATTTTCGTTTGAACCTCAATGAGGTTCAAAAGGCAACAAATTAATTGTATTGTATTGTATCTGTAGGTTAGTTGGAAAATTTGAGAATTCAATGTTCATACCGTTAGGTTGTAACCTAACAAGCAGGCCTGCTCATGTCATTGCCTTGTGAAAGCAGCCAACATAATCAAAGATCACTCGCACAGCAGTCATTCTCTTTTCTCCCCTCTATCAGGCAGAAAATACAAAAGCATGAAAGAACGTACCATCAGATTCAGGAGGAGCATCTTCCCTGCAGTTATCAAACTATTGAACGGACTTCTCGTAAGCCAAGGGTGTATTACCGATCTCACAACCTACTTTGCTGTGGTCCTTGCACTTTTTCTTTACCTGCACTTTCTCTGTAACTATAACACCATATTCTGCACTCAGTTTATTTTACTCATTGCACTAACTGTTGTACTTGTGTATGGTTTGATTGTTGGATATGGTATGGTATTATATGGTATGATTTGACAGGATACATGTGACGCAAAGTGTCTAGGTATATCTGACAATCATAAACCAATAACACTCCGTTACTTCGATAGAGTCATAGTCATAGAGTGATACAGCGTGGAAACAGGCCCTGCGGCCCAACTTGCCCACACCGGCCAACATGTCCCAGCTACACGTCCCGCTTGGTCCATATCCCTCCAAACCTGTCCTATTCATGTACCTATTCATCTGCCACTTCCTCCCATCCCCAGCCAATCTCCTGTAACTTGTACAGTAAGTTATCCTCTTGCTCCTGTTCCGAATTTTCCATCATTTTCTAACTCCTGTTCATACCTTTCCAATGTCATCTGGTCCATAAAACACACTTACTGCTCCCTTTGCACTATTTCAGTAAATGTTGTACAGTCATCCTCCCTTCATGGCCCCCGTGTTAGTGGGCATTGTTAATAATTCTCAGTGCTTTGCTACTAATCTTTTCCCTTCAAATCTGCTGAGATTCTCCAGTTTGTTTAAATCACAATGCAGCTGTTTAGGTGTTTCATTTAAAACATGTTTCTCATACATCGTTCATCAGTCCCTATAGAGTCATAGTCTTATTCACAGAGAGGCACAGTATGGAAACAACCCTTTTGGCTCAATGAGTCCATGCTTATCATCAGGTACCCATTTTCCCACATCCTACATTTCCATTTTATTTTCCCTACATCCTAATTGATTCCCTTAACTTCTATCACTCTCCTTCCAATTAACGTTCTAACCCTCATGTCTTTGGGTTGTGGAAAGAAGCAAGCTCCACACAGACAGTGTCCAAGGTAAGAATTAAACGCAGACTGCGGAACTGTGAGGTATCCGAGTTATTAGCTGCAAGACTGTGCCACTCTGTGGACATCCATACTGGAACCTTCCTTTTTGAACTTTATAATTGTATAATTTAGTGTTTTTTTAAACAATTGCTTTTATACTTTTTGTGTTTTATTTCATTGTTTGCGAGCCTGCATATTTTGGCAGTCTACTTCCTCCGAAAATCATTTTCTGTCTTTGTTGCTGTTCACTGTATTACTGATTGTGCCATCCGCAAAGTTTAAAATGTTTGTATGTGCACAGTTCCTCAATGTACATCAAATGTGAGGTTACCCTATCCTATCAAAATAGTGCTGTCAGGGAGGATTTAAACTAATGTGGCAGGGGGATGGGAGCATGCGCAGAGAGACAGAGGGGTGTAAAATGAGGGTAGAAGCAATAGGTAGCAAGGGGAAAAGTAAAAGTGGCAGGCAGACAAATCCATGGCAAGAATCAAAAAGGGCCACTTTTCAACATAATTGTATAAGGGGTAAGTGTTGTAAAAACAAGCCTGAAGGCTTTGTGTCTCAATGCAAGGAGCATTCGTAATAAGATGGATGAGTTGAATGTGCAGATAGTTAGTAATGAATATGATATATTTGGATCAAGGCTGGGAGCTGAACATCCAGGGATATTCAATATTCAGGAGGGATAGACAGAAAGGAAAAGGAGGTGGGGTAGCGTTGCCGGTTAGAGAGGAGATTAACGCAATAGAAAGGAAGGACATTAGCTTGGAGGATGTGGAATAGATATGGGTAGAGCTGCGAAACACTAAGGGGCAGAAAACGCTAGTGGGTGTTGTGTACAGGCCACCTAACAGGAGTAGTGGAGTTGGGGATAGCATCAAACAGGAAATTAGAAATGCATGCAACAAAAGTAAATGTTGCTTCACTCTACATAGACTGGGTAAATCAAATTGGCAGGGATGCTGAGGAAGAGGATTTCTTGGAATGTATGTGGGATAGTTTTCTAAACCAACATGTAGAGGAACCAACGAGAGAGCAGGCTATTCTAGACTGGGTATTGAGTAATGAGGAAGGGTTAGTTAGCAGTCTTGTTCTGCGTGGCCCCTTGGACAAGAGTGACCATAATATGGTTGAGTTCTTCATTAGGATGGAGAGTGACATAGTTAATTCAGAAACAAGGATTCTAAACTTAAAGAAAGGTAGCTTTGAGGGTATGAGACGTGAATTGGCCAAGATAGACTGGCAATTGATTCTTAAAGGGTTGACGGTGGATATGCAATGGAAGGCATTTAAAGACTGCATGGATGAACTACAACAATTGTTCATCCCAGTTTGGCAAAAGAATAAATCAGGGAAGGTAGTGCATCCGTGAATAACAAGGGAAATCAGGGATAGTATCTAAACAAAAGATGAAATACAAATTAGCCAGAAAAAGCAGCCTACCAGTGGACTTGGAGACATTCAGAGTCCAGCTGAGGAGGACAAAGAGCTTAATTAGGAAAGGGAAAATAGATTATGAAAGAAAACTGGCAGGGAACATAAAAACTAACTGCAAAAGTGTTTATAGGTATGTGAAGAGAAAAAGATTAGTTAAAACAAATGTAGCTCCCTTGCAGTCAGAAACAGGTGAATTGATCATGGGGAACAAGGACTTGGTAGACCAATTGAATAACTACTTTGGTTCTGTCTTCACTAAGGAAGACATAAATAATCTGCCAGTAATAGCAGGGGACCAGGGGTCAAATGAGATGGAGGAACTGAGTGAAATCCAGGTTAGTCGGCAAGTGGTGTTAGGTAAATTGAATGGATTAAAGGCCGATAAATCCCCAGGGCCAGATAGGCTGCATCCCGGAGTACTTAAGGAAGTAGCCCCAGAAATAGTGGATGCATTAGTGATAATTCTTCAAAACTCTGTAGATTCTGGAGTAGTTCCTGAAGATTGGAGGGTAGCTATTGTAATCCCACTTTTTAAAAAGGGAGGGAGAGAGAAAACAGGGAATTACAGACCAGTTAGTCTAACATCGGTAGTGGGGAAAATGCTAGTCAGTTATTAAAGATGGGATAGCAGCATATTTGGAAAGTGGTGAAATCATTGGACAAAGTCAGCATAGATTTATGAAAGGTAAATCATGTCTGTCGAATCTTATAGAATTTTTCGAGGATGTAACTAGTAGAGTGGATAAGGGAGAACCAGCGGATGTGTTATATCTGGACTTTCAGAAGGCTTTTGACAAGGTCCCACATAAGAGGTTAGTATGCAAGCTTAAAGCACACAGTATTGGGGGTTCAGTATTGATGAGGATAGAGAACTGGCTGGCAGACAGGAAGCAAAGAGTAGGAGTAAACGGGTCCTTTTCAGAATGGCAGGCAGTGACTAGTGGGGGTATCGCAAGGCTCAGTGCTGGGACCCCGGCTATTTACAATATATATTAATGATTTGGATGAGGGAATTGAATGCAACATCCCCAAGTTTGCGGATGACATGAAGCTGGGGGGCAGTGTTAGCTGTGAGGAGGATGCTAGGAGGCTTGGATAGGCTGGGTGAGTGGGCACATGCATGGCAGATGCAGTATAATGTGGATAAATGTGAGGTTATCCACTTTGGTGGCAAAAACAGGAAGGTAGACTATTATCTGAATGGTGGCCGATTAGGAAAGGGGGAGATGCAACGAGACCTGGGTGTCATGGTACACCAGTCATTGAAGGTGTGTATGCAGGTGCAGCAGGCAGTGAAGAAAGCGAATGGTATGTTAGCATTCATAGCAAAAGGATTTGAGTATAGGAGCAGGGAGGTTCTATTGCAATTGGTGAGACCACACCTGAAGTATTGTGTACAGTTTTGGTCTCCTAATCTGAGACATTTTTGCCATAGAGGGAGTACAGAGAAAGTTCACCAGACTGTTTCCTGGGATGGCAGGACTATCATATTAAGAAATACTGGATAGACTCGGCTTGTACTCGCTAGAACTTAGAAGAATGAGGGGGGATCTTATAGAAACTTACAAATTTCTTAAGGGGTTGGACAGGCTAGATGAAGGAAGATTGTTCCCGATGTTGGGGAAGTTCAGAACAAGGGGTCACAGTTTAAGGATAAGGGGGAAGTCTTTTAGGACCAAGATGAGAAAAACATTTTTCACACAGAGAGTGGTGAATCTCTGGAATTCTCAGCCACAGAAGGTAGTTGAGACCAGTTCATTGGCTATATTTAAGAGGGAGTTAGATGTGGCCCTTGTGGCTAAAGGGATCAGTGGTATGGAGAGAAGGCAGGTACAGGATACTGAGTTGGATGATCAGCCATAATCATATTGAATGGCGGTGCAGGTGAAGGGCCGAATGGCCTGCTCCTGCACCTATTTTTCTATGTTTCTATGTCTATGTTTCTATCCTCTTTGGCGGCAAAAACAAGGTGGCAGATTATTATCGCAATGGGGTTAGGTTAGGTAAGGGGGAGGTGCAGCGAGACCTGGGCGTCCTTGTACACCGGTCACTGAAAGTTGGCTTACAGTTACAGCAGGCAGTGGAGAAAGCTAATGGAATGTTGGCCTTCATAACAAGAGGATTTCAGTAAAGGTATAAAGAGGTTCTTCTGCAGTTTTTTTGGGGTCTGGGGAGACCACATCTGGAGTATTGTGTACAGTTTTGGTCTCCTATTTTGAGGAAGGACATCCTTGTGATTGAGGCAGTGCTGCGTAGGTTCACGAGATTGATTCCTGGTAGGGCAGGACTGTCATATGAGGAAAGATTGAAAAGACTAGGCTTGTATTCACTGGAGTTTAGAAGGATGAGGGGGATTCTTATAGAAACATATAAAATTATAAAAGGACTGGACAAGCTAGATGCAGGAAAAATGTTTCCAATGTTGGGCGAGTCCAGAACAAGGGGCCACAGTCTTAGAATAAAGGGGAGGTCATTTATGAATGAGGTGTGAAAAAACGTTTTCACCCAGAGAGTTGTGAATTTAAGGAATTCCCTGCCACAAAGGGCAGTGGAGGCCAAGTCAATGGATGGATTTAAGAGAGAGTTAGATAGAGCTCTAGGGACTAGTGGAGTCAAGGGATATGGGGAGAAGGCAGGCACAGGTTATTGATAGGGAATGATCAGCCATGATCGCAATGAATGGCGGTGCTGTCTCGAAGGGCCGAATGGCCTCCTCCTGCACCTATTTTCTATGTTTCTATGTTTCTAAAGTGAGCCGGGGTACCAACACTGTTGTCTGTGAACAACTCCATACACACTCTTCCCTGCAGCCTTATAAACACCAGTTCGTTTTCTGCCTTTTCTGTCACAAAGC
Source organism: Leucoraja erinaceus (assembly GCF_028641065.1). Classification (NCBI taxonomy): domain Eukaryota; kingdom Metazoa; phylum Chordata; class Chondrichthyes; order Rajiformes; family Rajidae; genus Leucoraja; species Leucoraja erinaceus. Next base: position 25,085,006 of record NC_073382.1, on the reverse strand, counting down.
CAATTTTGCAATCGCTCAGCCTCTGTGCTATTAATCTCTTGGGGATTTGATTTCACAAACATGTCAACTCTGTAGTGCTTTATCAAACACCTTCTGAAAGTCCATGTACACAAAATACGCCATTGGCATTAACTACATCTCCACTTGGGTCAAAGGCTGCAGTTCTAGATATGGCTGAACTAAGGCTTACGTTCTGCAAGTGTGAACCTAGCTTACTACAGTGCTATCTGTTTGTAATTGGGAGCAAGATTTTCCAAGATGGGTTACACTTTAATCCCCAAATGAATATTATTCCACATGAGTGAGTTGGCAGATAGTGTTACTGTATATTAAACACACTGGATATTCCATGGATGTGATAATTTGGTGGGCAACAGTTTGACTTTTCAAGCTTCCAAAGGGCTACATCATTGAAAATTAAGGAAATTGCAAATGCTGGAAATTTAAAGTAAAAAACAGAAAATGCTGGAATGCTCAGGCAGCATAATTGAAAAGCAAAACAGTTAGTATTTCTGGTCTGGGACCTTGTGAGGTAACTGAGAAGAAGAGAGAAAAGAAGTTAGTTTTCTTTGCATCATTAATGACCCTCCTTCCAAATCTCAAACTGCCCTTGCAAATTAATATTCTCCACACTGATCTCACTGCCCTCCATGTCATTTTCCTTGTTGAAAACAGGTGCAAATTCATCCACAGACACAAATTCAAAACACATCCACGGACTCCAAGCACAAATTCCTTTCTGATCCTTGAGTGATTCTACCTTTTTCCCTGCTTACTTTCTTTGCTTTAAATATAGGTATAAAAAATTTGGGGATATTCTTTCAACCGCCTCACTAAAACCTTTTTTATGGTTCCTTTCGGCCCTTCTAATCACCTGCTGGTTGTTTTCTCCTCCTTTCTTTATACTCCGCAAAGCCCCTGTCTGATTCCATCCTCTTAAACCTTGCATGTGCTTCCTTCTTTTTTTTGTCCAAATTTACAACCTCTGGTCATCCAACTCATCCTTATCTCTCCTCCTCACAGGAACATAACGATTCTCATCAATTGGTCTTTAAATGAAACCCACATTTCAAATGTAGACTTACCCAATAACAATTGGTCCCAGAGTACACTCCCAATCTCCTGCCTGGCAGTAGTACTGCTAGTCCCTGAGAAGTAGTGCAACTCCTCCATGTCTTTCACCTCCCTCTCAATCACGTCTGAAACACGAAAACCTCAGAGCTGCCAGTCGTGTCCCTCTTGCATCCACATTTCCGCAATGGCCACAACATCATGGTTCCAAGTTGTGGTTTGCCTTCCTCCAATTTAGTACTTTCCCACAAGGTCCACCCTTCTCCCTATTCAAAACAATCTTAAAACTTATAGATTTGTGATCACTATCCCCACAATGCTCTTCAACTGTCACACCAGTCACCTGGCCAGGCTCATATCCCAACACAAGGTCCAGTATGTTCCCTTCTTGGGTTGGACTATCAACATAAAGTATTAAGAAGCCCTCTTGGATACACCTCACAAATGCTGCCCTGTCTAAGCATTTGGCAAGTCCCAATCAATATTTGGAAAGTTAAACTCACCCACTAAAAGACAACCCTGATGCTTTGGAAACGTTCGATAATGTCTGCATATCTGTTGCTCTCTCTGTCTCGCTTTCTACTGGGGTAGGGGTTGGGGGGGCTATATTACAATCCCATTAGAATTCTTGTGCCTTTCTTCTTTCTAAGCTCTATTCATATCACTTCAGTGGACAAACCACTCTAAGTGTCGTGACAGTCTCCCTAATTAGCAGTACAACTCCTTCACCTTTTTTGCCTCCCTCTTGATCATGTTTGAAACTTTGAAACTGTTGAAACATTGGGCTGCCAGTCGTGTTCCTCTTGCATCCACATTTCTGCAATGGCCATAACATCAAAGGACAAAAGCACAAAGGACATTTATTGTCACATACACCAATTGGTGCAGTGAAATTTGAGTTACCATGCAGCACACAAATAGGATAAACACAACACTATAGAATGTAATATAAAACATAAAAAACATCCCGCCACAGCGGAATCAACGTTTCCCATTGTGAGGGAAGGCACCAAAGTTCAGTCCTCTTCCTCTGTTCACCCATGGTCGGGGCCTATTGAGGCCTCCACAGTCGCCGCTACGGGCCCGATGTTTCAGGCCCTCGAATAGAAGATCACTCTCAGCGGCCCAGAGCCTCTGAATCGGCCACTTCCTACCGGGGGCCGTGGCGTCCGAAGTCCACAGGCGAGATAGGCGGAGATTCAAGGCTGGCAACCTCAGCGATAGATCCCAGGGCTCCGGGATGTTAAAATCAGCACTGCCCGCGGCTGGAAATTCAGTGCCACCCGCGGCTAGAAAGCTAGCGCTGCCAGCGGCTGGAAGCTCTGCAGACCACAGCTCCACGGTGTCAAAGTCGGCAATCCCAGCACTCCAACACGACGACCCTGGTAAGACATCGCTCGCTCCGCGGTGCGCCACCACTGCTGAAGCTGAGGCTCTGGGAGGAAAGGCATCGCCAATCCAGGTGGTAGGCTGCGAGGAGGGGGGGCGAAGATGCGGCTCGGAGAATAGTCACATCCTCGACCAGGAAGTAAATAAGAAAATAGTTTCCCCCTCCCCCCCACATAAAAAAGACTAAAAGACCTCCAAAAACAAACTTTAAAACTATAAATAACAAAAAGAATGAAAGGACAGACAGGTGCAGGCTAGGCAGCCATACTCGATGGCGCCACCACTCGATGGTCTCAAGCACTGATCCAGGCTTTGGGTCCTCCATGATACTCCTTGCATTGAAATAAACACACTTCAGTCAATCAGCTTCACAATGTTCCTTCACCTCTCCCTGCCAGTCCTTCATTTGAGTCTAACTTCTACCTTCCCATCACCCCCTCCAATTTCTGCCCCATTACCCTGGTTGCCCCCACAGAATGTAGATGGATAAAGAGTGTTGATTAACACAAACAAAGTCAGCTCTCAATGTGTAGAAGGGCTTTCGATCAGGAATCAATTCATTGTTCCAGGGGAGCGACCTGAATTTCAAAGACCTTTGAAATGAGTTGCCTATTTGGCACAGCCCAGACATAGCTGTTGTATTGTTCAGAATCCTTTGGCTCATTTAGGTAATTGATAAGTGCTTGGTGTATTTTTTCATCAGTGCAGGGTTTGATACTGGCTTTTCTCTTCCGTTGGTTTAGTTTTTCATTTGTTTTTTTGTTTTGACAAAAAAAGCTGTACGTATAAATTACAAGTGGAATAATCCACCTACTAAAATCAATACACATTGGACGAGCACTATTGAAGATTTGCGGTAGGAAGCATAAAGGTTAAGCCATAACAGATGTGAGTGCCTAACTTAATTTAATTAGATCCATCTCAATCAAGCTAAATGCACACTGGATATTGTAATAATAATAGTGTCCCTGTTTTCAATGATGTGAACTACTCCCATTTTCTGATTACCACTATGTATGAACCATTGCAAGAAAAGACTATTTGTTTCAATATATCTAAGATGCATTTTATTGATGCTGATTGAAAAGAGAACGTTGATGAATAGAATTCTGAATCCATACTTTCACATTACCAGATGTCACTTAGTTCCATTGTAAGCTACCTTGAACTGTAATCCTTTGCTGTAACATGTTCCGAACCTATGAAAATATTCCCCCCACCCCCCTACCATCCGATCACCACATAATGAATGTATTGCAAAAAAAGCTGCTTAAGTTTTTACTGTAGTTTGGGAGAATATTATACAGATGTTGCTTTAAAAACATTCACAGCTCTGCAAAAGACCATCTGTTTCTTGTAACAGAAAGCCCTTTGTATTATAATGAACAACAGAGCTTGGAAGAGTTTTCCTCTATGAACAGAACGTTTGATACCTCCATGGTCTCTCTAAACATGAACAAAATTTAGTCAATCAGGAAGAAGTGTATGAGGCTTTGAGCAAACTTACTCTGTCCTAACATGTTTTATATTGTTGCTACTGTATGAGATTTTTGAGGCAAGGACATTTTACAAGCAAGGGACTCCTGGAAGCAAGTGAAATTTGAGATGGAGGAAAGTAACATTATCCATAGTATTGGCATCCTGCAAGTGTTTCCATGCAAAAACATGCTATCTAATGAGATTGGGCATTCCTGGTTCTTGCAGAGTGTGCTGGAAACATGTTGTGAAATTTTGAGAAATGACTATCACTGTTGAGTGACTAAGCTGTTGTCATGGTTTATTAATAGAAAGTAGTGTGTTGAGTTGGTTAATGATACAAAATGTGTAACATCAAAATAATCATCCAGTTCTGTTTTTTTTCAGCATTAACAGCCCTGTGGTTAGTGAGCAGTGCAAATGTAAGATGTAAATGTACAAGGGCAGAGGAAGTATGGAGATCTTATCATCTATCACTGTAATGGCTGCCCTTTCATGTACCCTGTTAATAGTGTGTAAAGATGTACGTATGCTTAATAACCAGTTGCAAAACAGGATGTAAGAAGCAAGCAAATAACAGCAGAATCACACCATTTCATGATTATCTGCTGCGTTTCATCTTCAAGGGAGTGAATCACACAGGCTTGATCTCTTGTTTCTAGTATTACAGGAACTACCTACATAATAATTCAAGGACAAGTGGGTACAGCCTTAAGATAAATACTGCCCGACTGAGGCCAAAGTTAGAAAGCACATCTTCACAAAAAGGGTAGCGCAAATCTGGAAATTTCCCCCCCAAAAAGCTGCTGAGCCCATAGCAATGGGTAAGGATGAGCAATGTTAGGTAAAGGGATTAATTGTCATGGATTCAAAACAAGGAGTTGGAGTGAGAATCAAATTAGACAAGTTGCAGCTGAGTGAGATATTCTTCTTAGGATCGAGGATAATCTGTTTCCACTCCAGTTCTGAAGCCAATTTGGAGTTTCCTCTTCCGAACTGCCCAGAAAACCTGCACAATATCTTTCAGTGACTTACCCTTAATAAACATCGACTTCCTTTGAAGAATACACAAAGGGTTGGAAGAACTCAGCGGCTCAGGCAGCATCTGCGGAGGGAATGGGCAGGTGATGTTGTAGGTTGGAGCCCGAAAGCCTCTTTGAACTTTCTCAATTTCTCACTATTGAAAAATCCTCCTTTGTAACCAAAAAGGATAATAACGTTTGACATCAACAAAGCTGTTGGCCATTTACTACCCCTGTCTATTTCTAATTGGTCATATTCCAACTTATTTTAATGTCATCAGCAAACTTGTACGTGTTACCTTTGAGTAGTTCAACCAAATAATTAATAATTGGCATCCAAGCACGCATCTCTACTGGTCTCATGTGACCTATAATTTCCCATTAATCTTTTCCTGTATGTAAGACACCTAAACCCCTGTCTCACGGTGCGAGTTGACCCACGAGGTACCCCGAGTTTAACAAATTTAACTCGTGGTAACTACGTACAATTAACGTAGCGGGAACGTCGGAACTCATGGATGCAACTTAGCGACTCGTGGCGCTAATGGCAGGTACCCGTGAAACTTGTTAACTCTTGGAAAAATTCAAACATGTTTAAAGTTTTCCACGAGTAAAATGTACCGCTGAAGTTAAAAATTTAAACATTTAAACTCATTTTAAGAACGTAGTGGCCTGTGCATTTACCTTAGTGTCTCGTGAGTCTACCGTGGGAACTCTTTAACTCAACGGGCAAGCAGCGTCTCTGGAGAGAAGGAATGGGTGACTTTTCGGGTCGATACCCTTCTTCAGATGTTATGTGCTTTCAAGCTTTTACATCTTCTACTCAATGGAAGAGGAGAGAACCATATAATAACCATATAACAATTACAGCACGGAAACAGGCCATCTCGGCCCTACAAGTCCATGCCGAACAAATTTTTTTCCCCTTAGTCCCACCTGCCTGCACTCGTACCATAACCCTCCATTCCCTTCTCATCCATATGCCTATCCAATTTATTTTTAAATGATACCAATGAACCTGCCTCCACCACTTCCACTGGGAGCTCATTCCACACCACCACCACTCTCTGCGTAAAGAAGTTCCCCCTCATATTACCCCTAAACTTCTGTCCCTTAAGAAGAGGGAATGACTGGGATCAAAAAGGTCCTTGATTATGTTACATTGACGTTTCCAAATTTCTGCTGCGGCTTTGTGTAACTCCACCACCGTGTGTCCACATTTTGTCAACCAGCATCTGCCCTTTCTTGTGTATGACATTATTTGTATCCGTGGCAGTTGATTGTCGCTCCCTTCAGTTTCCCAGGGGGTCGGAACGGGACTGGAGTTGTTTCACCGGGACCGAGATGACCAATGTCTGGTAATTATCTTTTGGTAGTCTAGTTGATCGATCAAATGGAGATTGGCCGGTGGGGGCAAGTTATAAGCCATCTCTGTCCTACTTATCTCTGAAAAAATGGTTTTGGCGAGATGGGAGCACAATTAGTATTTGCAAAGGTAGAATTATCAGTGATAGTTGGAGTGCTGAATATGTTAAAATGGATGAAAATAATAAGGAAATAGGCGGGGATGGATAAAATCCCCTAGGGGAGGAGAAACTTGCTAAGCAGAAAGAGGGAAATGATGGACCTGTGCCTATAATAACAAAGCAATTGGCAGCAAAATATCCCCGACACCCTGTAGAGAAGGCACCCCGGTAGAGGATGATTTTAATGATCTGTTGATGATGGCGGCCGCATTACGCCAGCGCCAACCTCCCTATAACCCGGCGTATATCGAGGAAGAACAGGCTGCAGCCCCATCAGTTGCTGAGGCTCCGTTTCCACTTCTGGTGGCTCGGATGGATCGGTTTACCGGTAAAGGAGTCACAGCTCCTCCGGCTAGTCCAGAAGAAGCAGATGTTGCCAATGGGAGGGGACCAGATACACGATTGAGAAGAAATAAAATAGATATCAAGAAGGATGAGCAAACAAAGCTCCAGGTGCTGAATGTTAAGGAAGAGTCTAAGTCCGAGTCTCTGATAGAGTCCCCCGTATTATGATAGGAGAAGTCCCCGTCTTGAAACCCTGGGCCCCAGCTGAAGCTAGAGCCATGGTTGCAGAAGCTCCAGATCCCTTGAAGAAAACAAGTGCATTTCTTAATTGGTTGTGCAGCAATCAGATGTGCAGCATTTAAATCCCTCTTCCGGGAGATGTGCAGATGTTGCTGAAATGTGCATATGGAAACTCATGGGCTACCCTGAAAGATGGGTTTGCAGTTCCTCACGGAGAAAATAGAGATTGGAGAGCAAATGATGATCAGCAGGCTCTGGGAAATGAGTGCCTCACTCACTGGTTGGCCCACTGAGGAAAGTAGCCTATAAAGGGGAGCGAGAACAGGCTCAAGCTTATAAAGTGGCCACTGTGTAATCTGTGCTCCCCTCCATGGGCATCTCCGTAAGTCAGTCAAATATTAATACTATTGAGGTTGCCGGCGTCCCCATGATAGAACCTTCATCAGGAGCCGCTCATATATATGGCGTCACTTACTGTACTTTTATAATCTCTAGAACAGCCCCAGTCTCGTTACTGGGAAGGCAAGCTCTGTGCAAACTGGGAGCAGCCTCTGCAGTTCCTTCCAACAGTAGTTTCCCAATTTGACGAGGAAGCAGAAGAGCCGAAACCCTGACTATTCCTCTTCCCCATACGCTGCCTGACCTACTGAATTCACCCCGTATGTCGTAATACAATTATTAATACTTGTTTTACAATTCCAATAATACAGGCAGAAGGCCGTATGAAACAATAAGTTTGGGTCAGAAGTGGGAACTGAAACAAGAGTAACTCAGGAGAGGAACTTGGTAACTCGGGCGTGGAACTTGACACATCGCGGAAATGAGAAGTAAACGGCAAACTTATACACACACGTGGGAACTCGGTTCAAATCTTGATCATATACATGGAATCTCGTACACAACCACGAGTCTTTCACTCGGGGTACCTTGTGGGTCAGCTCGCACCGTGAGACACGGCTATAAGGTATACTACATTACAAACCTTCCCTATTTTCTTCTTTCATCTTCAGTACATTTATGGAAGGACAAATTATCTCTTTGCCCACAAGGTGTGCTGAATCAGTTACAAAATATTTCTCCTAAACTATCTTTGCTGTTCATTAATATAAGGCACAGTTCCAGACATCCCATATTATCAAGAGCCTAACTAGCACTGAGGTGGAAAGCAAATTTTGATGATATTGCTCCTAAAGTTTACCTCGTTAGTCTAGTTCAGTAAAATACTGAGTCAAGCACTGGATCAACTAAATTCTTTATTCTCACTCACAAACAAACTTCCTATACGATACCTAACCAACACTGTGGGTCCGATCCTTGTCTCTACTCGTCCAAGCCCTTCAGCCTTGTGTGAATAGACACCTCCAGAAGGTCAACACAGTCCCAAGTGCACCTCCAGAAGATTGACCTCGATCCATGTGGTGTCCCATCTTTTATACTGTATCGGACCCGTGGCGCGAAATGCATGGGGGGGGGGGCAACCCCGGGGGGGGGGGCAACCCCAACCCCTACAAGCCAATCGCAAATAAAGATCATATAATACAAAATGTTGTAGTCCTTCATAGCAAAAGGATTTGAGTATAGGAGCAGGGAGGTTCTACTGCAGTTGTACAGGGTATTGGTGAGACAACACCTGGAGTATTGTGTACAGTTTTGGTCTCCAAATCTGAGGAAAGACATTCTTGCCATAGAGGGGGTATAGAGAAGGTTCACCAGACTGATTCCTGGGATGTCAGGACTTTCATATGAAGAAAGACTGGATAGACTCGGCTTGTACTCGCTAGAATTTAGAAGATTGAGTGGGGATCTTATAGAAACTTACAAAATTCTTAAGGGGTTGGACAGGCTAGATGCAGGAAGATTGTTCCTTATGTTGGGGAAGTCCAGGACAAGGGGTCACAGTTTAAGGATAAAGGAGAAATCCTTTTGGACCGAGATGAGAAAAACATTTTTTACACAGAGAGTGGTGAATCTCTGGAACTCTCTGCCACAGAAGGTAGTTGAGGCCAGTTCATTGGCTATATTTAAGAGGGAGTTAGAAGTGGCCCTTGTGGCTAAAGGGATCAGGGGGTATGGAGAGAAGGCAGGTAGAGGATACTGCGTTGGATGATCAGCCATGATCATATTGAATGGCGGTGTAGGCTCAAAGGGCCAAATGGCCAACTCCTGCACCTATTTTCTATGTTTCTACATGTATTGACAGCTCCCTAACCCAATGACAAAATACCTATTAAATTGTTTCCCCAAAAGGTTCTAGTTGGAAGACAGTTCACCAAAGTAAAGAAACATTTCCCCAGGTATCATAAACAATTTGAGCAAGGCTCCATACTTTGACCAATCACAAGATAACAGTGCAAAGATTCTGCAACATAATTAACAATACTTTTACAACACCGCATTCTGTAACTAATCCTGATCATGCATTTGCAACCCAGCTCAGCTCTTTCTGCAAAACCCTCATACATATTAACAATTGAGGGGACATCTGGGCATCACCCTATGCTTGACTTCCTCTCAGGGTCCAGACACTGTGGAGCCATGAGCCTCATGGGGTTTGCAGCTTTTATACAGAAAGATGACAAGCAGGCTTTACAAATGCAGAGATCCTCCATTTTGTGACATACTTATTTGGCCAATATTATCAATATTAGTTGAGAGAGTAATCTTTCTCTGTACATATCCGGTCTCATGGAGTTTTAGTTAAGAATATTCTTATTATAGTTCTTTTTTTTTGTCATAGGTCCATATGAGGAGGAGAAGTGACACACTTAATGAAATAGTTAAAGAAAAAGTGACTGAAGAATAAATATAACCAGGCTTTTGGGACAGAGAGAAAGGTTTAGGAAGATATTTTCAGTATAAAGATTTATAGGGTGCAGAAGCTGCTATGACTAGATAAGAGAGGGGGAAATAAAATGAACACCAGGCCTGGTGTTACACACAAGAATAAGGATGATTGGTGAGTTGAACAATACAGAATAAGTAATTTGATGTATGTAGATTGAGATTACAATATGGAAACAACCCACTTATTGCAACTAGCTTGTGGTGGTTCCTACCTTTCACACAATCAAAAATGCTAATTACTCTTGTTCTAAAGTTCAACATCTTTTGCCTGCATCTAATTATCAAATCTACTTCTGCATGGTTTCCTCATCAGCTGCTAACAAGGAACATGCTTGCCACTTCCCCATATCTCTCTGAATATAGACGTTAACCATCTGTTTTAAATCAGACCTTTATCTTGAATCTATGGCCTCATGTTTTTGATCCCCTCAAGTACTGCTTCCATTTGTCTTGTCCCTCCCTCTTATGATCTGAATCAATCTTCCCATGCCACTCCAGAATCAGAAATAGACCCAGTTTATCAAGTCTTTATCACTCCTTTTCTAAACCATATTCTCTCTTCTTCGTTGGTCAGGCACTGCGTGTAAGAGTCAGGATGTCTTGTTGCAGCGGTGTAAAACTTTGGTTAGGCCACATTTGGAGTATTATGTGCAATTCTAGTCACTGCATTACTGGAGGTATGAGGGGGCTTTGGAACGGGTGCAGAAGATGTTCACCAGGATACGGCCTGGATTGGAACACATTTGCTGCAAGAAGAGAGACACAAGGAACTGCAGATACTGGAATCTTATATAGAATACAAAGTGCTGGGGTAACTCAATGGGTCAGGCAGTTTCTATGGAAGACATGGATAGGCAATGTTTTGAGTTGCGACCCTTGATAGGAAGAACCCTTCATCTGAAGAAGGGTCCCTAGCTGAAACGTTACTTATCCATGTCCTCCAGAGTGACTGCCTGACACGGTGAAGACGTTGAATAAACTGGGATTGTTTTGTCTGGTGTGTTGGAGGCTGAGGGGTGACTTGGTAGAAGTAATTACAAGATGTGTGGATAGGATAGATAGTCAGAGTCATTTTCCCAGGATGGAGGGCATAGGTTTAAGTTAAGAAGGGGAACGTTCAAAAGAGATGTGCAAGGTATGTGTTTTAAAGAGAGTGGTAGCTGTCTGGAACACACTGTCAAGGGACATGGTAAAGTATGGCTTGGAATACTTTATTGTCACATGTGACAAAGCACAGTGAATTTCTTTCTTTGCACACCCAAGGATGCAAATAGTCGCCACATAAGGCACTGACAAAGTTACAAAGTACTCCTGCTGGTTCCTCCTTTGTTCTCCCCCCTCCCCCTCCCCCGCTCTGGGTCCTCCCCCTCCCCCGCTCTGGGTCCTCCACTGTTTTCCCCCCTCTCCCCTCCCCCCTCTCTCCCCCTCCCAGCTGTTCCCCCCTCCCAGCTGTTCCCCCATGCCAGGTCCTCCATTGTTCATTGTTCTTCCCCCTCCCTCACGATGGTCCCCCCCATGCCGGGTCCTCCATTGCTCTTCCCCCTCCCCCTCTCATGGTGGTTCCCCCGAGCCCTCATCGACCGCCGGTCAACCCGTGAGGCTTCACCGTCACAAGTAGATCAAGTAGATTCAATAGTAAGTTTTAAGAGACAATTAAACGAATACAGGAACAAGCATGGGATTCAAGGATACAGGCAGATGGGATTATTTAGATGCGTTTCATGGTTGCCAAAAACTTAATGGGCCAAAGGGCCTGTTCCTGTTCAGTCTATTCTATGCTCGTTAATATAATATGGAGCCCGATGCTAACACATTCCAATAAATGCCTCCAGAGAAAAAAATACTCACATGTTTACAACTTTCATGTCTTGGGATATATTAAGGCAGATCTTTTTCAGAGGTTCCTTGGGATCTGGAAGACTTACTTCCACCTGGGCTCAATAGATTCTAAGGTGACTGAAGGACCTTCTTTTACCGGCAAAGGAGGAAGTGCTGGATGAGGTAGGTGATTGGGTTGCCTGAGAGGATCTCTGCTCCTTCCAATATTTTCTCTCGCAAAAAAAGACACAAAGTGCTGGAGTAACATGGTAGGTCAGGCAGCATCTCTGCAGAACATGGATACGTGACGTTTTGGTTTGCGACCCTTCTTCAGACTAATTTCACTTACCAATCGCACGTTCCCGCAAAATGACAAAATTATCTACTTTTGTTGTTCGAGGGCTAGCTTTGGTGGCACAACTGAGGATAATTCCTTTGCTCTTCTTCAAAGTTTCCCTTGTACCCAGATGAGAAAGATTTGATTTAAGACCTGAGAAAGCAGACATGGCTTTGATTGACCACATTGTCCAAAAGACAGCAAAATGCAGGGCTAACATCAGCCAGTGTTCTAGTTCTCAAGTGTGTAAGAAGGAACTGCAGATGCTAGTTTACACCAAAGATAGACACAAAATGCTAGAGTAACTCAGTGGGACAGGCTGCATCTCTGACCAAGGAAAATGTAGAATAGCTCATTGTTAGCTTAGGGGAAGGTGACAACAAGGCATACAATCAGTAAAATATAATCAGCAGGACAGTGAAACCAGTCAGAGAACTAGAATGTGGGTGCAATGGAGAGAGAGAGAGAAAGCAAGGGTTACTTGAAGTTAGTGATATTAATATTCATACCGCTGGGAGGAAAGACAATAGGAACCTGAGGGACAATTTTTTAACACAAAAGGTGGTGGGTGTATAGAACAGTTAGTTAGTTGAGCCATGGTATTATCACAACATTAATGAAACATTTAGATAGGTACATGGATAGGATATGGGCCAAATGGTGTCAGGTGGTATTATTGTAAATGGAGCATATTGATCGGTGTTGGCAAGTTGTGTGGAAGGGCCCGTTTTCACGCTATATGGATCTATGACTATGATTTAACAATTTCATAGGAGCACTTTAACATCCCGTTTTAATATTTCTGCAAATCTTGTGAAACAATCTTAGACACGATTAGTTTATTGTACTTTGAACTGAGCTGCCTTTAATGTTCTGCTTCTCTGCAGCTCCAAATCCCTTTGTTCTACCAGTGTTTTGTTTGCTTCCAGTCCAAATACTACCATTTCTGTTGATTTGCAAAGGAAATTTCAAATTACTTGTAACTGAAGTGAGGGTAAAGGATATTTATGAGCATATCTAGTTATGAACAGCCTGATTTAAACTTCCTGGCACCGTGATTGTTCAAGCACATTAGCAGTCTTTAGGTGAATTGCCACAGTGCACAACTTCAGTTTGATTTTTATTCATTTATTTAAGACTTTTAAACATTAGAGACACAGAGTGGAACAGGCCCATTGGCCCATCAAGTCCATGCCGACCACCAATCACTAACACTGTCCTACACACTAGGGACAATTTTACAATTTTTTTTCTGAAGCCAATTAACCTATAAACCTGTACTTCTTTGGAATGTTGAAGGAAACCGGAGCACCCGTAGAAAACCCACGCAGGTCACGGGGAGAACGTACAAATTCCGTACAAACAGCACCCCTAGTTAGGATCAAATCTGGGTCTCTGGTGTTGTAATGCCCCTGTCCCACTTAAGAAACCTGAGTGGAAACCTCTGGAGACTTTGCACCCAACCCAAGGTTTCCGTACGGTTCCCGGAGGTTTTTGTCAATCTCCCTACCTGCTTCCACTACCTGCAACCTCCGGGAACCACCTGCAACTTCCGGGAACCGCACGGAAACCTTGCGTGGGGCGTAAAGTCTCCAGGGGTTTCCATTCAGGTTTACTAAGTGGGACAGTGGCATTAGGCAGCAACTCTACCGCTGCAACACTGTGCCAGAGAATTATTGAACATATTTCAATGGTTCCTTGGCCTCAAGCGTATCATTACATGTGTATCTATTCACAAACCAGTAAATCATTCTACAAATTTTAATGTCTTTTTTGGAACGAGGAGCTCAGTGGAGGAAATCAAGAAGTACAGATATTTATGTTTAAAGCAATCCATGTCACCAATAATGAACTGGTGGCATGAGTTACAAATCCCATCATGACATGAAAGAAGTGGAAGGGCATGTTGTAATCCGAAGATTAGGACTGCGCCTTGAAAGAACTCGTAGGCAAAAACTTAGGAAATTGAATTTAATGTTTGAAAGGATCCGTTTTTGTGCTTCAGTAAGAAGAATGTAAAGGCAGATGATGATCTAAGCATAGTAAGATTGGGCGGCACGGCGGCACAGCGGTAGAGTTGGTGCCTTACAACGCTTGCAGCGCTAGAGACCCAGGTTCGATCCTGACTGCGGGTGCTGACTTTACGGAGTTTTACGTTCTTCCCAAGGTGCCGGTAGCCTCGCCAGCAGCTATTTGACTTTTCAACTTTTTTTTGTTTTTAGTATGTCTAAAAGTGTGTTTTAAAGTGGGGGGGTGGGGGCGGGGAATAAGGGGAAACTGTTATTTAGTCACTTACCTCGGTGGAATTCGACTTTTCTCCTAGTCGCATTTTCGCCCTCCCTGGCGGCCTAACAGCTTTGATTGGTGCAGCCTCTCCTGGAGTCGGGCCCAGAGCTTCAGCAGCGGGCGCAGAGCGGGCTTTCCTTTGCGGAGTCGGGCGATCCCTTGCCGGGGATCTCCGGAGAAGAGCACCGGCCTGCGGCCTATAACATCGTGAAGCTGCGGTCTCCGGTAGGAAGCGGCCGATTCGGGACCTCCAAGCCGCGGAGTGTCAGTCCGTCCTGACGTCGGAGTTTTGAGCATCCCGACGAGAAGTACAACGGGCATCGGGTTTTCATTGTGTGGCTGCATGGTAAATCAAATTCCACTGTACCTTAATTGGTGCATGTGGCAATAAATGTGAAGTTGAACTTGAACTTGACCTGCGTGGGTTTTCTCCGAGATCTTAGGTTTCCCCCCCGCACTCCAAAGACGTACAGGTATGTAGGTTAATTGGCTGTGTGTATGTGTAAATTGTTCCTAGTGTGTGTAGGATAGTGTTTTTGTGCCGGGGTTGCCGGTCTGCTTGGTGGGCCGACGAACCTGTTTTCACGCTATATCTTTTAAACTAAACTAAATGATGAGGGACCAAGATGTTCATGTCCGAAAATTTCGAAGGGTTAGCAGGAAGTTGTTGCAAATGTTCAGACCTTTTTGACGACCAATATGGTATCTTGGTCATCATTGCTAAATGGCAGCAGTTTAGAAATAAAGGAATATTATTACATTTGTACAAGATATTGCTAAGGCCACATATGGAGTACTGTGTACAGTTTAGGTCCCCTCACTTAAGAAAGGATATAATGGCTTTGGAGGCAGTCCAACAGAGATTCACCAGGCTTATTCCTTGGATGAGAAGGTCATTGTTTCACAAGTGGCTAGAGAAATTGGATCTATACTCTTTGGAGTTTAGAAGAACGTAAGATCTAATCGAAACATGAAATATTTTGATGTTTTCAGCAATCTATCTGCAAAATGGATGATTCCTATTTAGAGGAGCAGTGTTTGTCGGATCTGAAAAAATGTATGTGTATTGTCAGTGCTGGTAACTGCCAAGACATTATGAAATTTTTGGTTAGATGTCAGAAAATCTATTGATAGGAGAAGCTTAAACATGGAAACATAGAGTATAGGTGCAGGAATAGGCCATTCAGCCCTTCAACCCAGCACCACCATTCAATATGATCATGGATGATCATCTAAAATCAGTACCCCATTCCTGCTTTTTCCCCATATCCTTTGATCTGTATAGCCCTTAAACCTTGAAAACATCCAGTGAATTGGCCTCCACTGCCTTCTGTGGCAGAGAATTCCACAGATTCACAACTCTCTGGGTGAAAATGTTTTTCCTCATCTCAGTTCTAAATGGCCTAACCCATATTTTTAAACTGTCACCCCTGGTTCTAGATTCCCCCAACATTGGGAACATTTTTCCTGCATCTAACCTGTCCAATCCTTTAACCATTTTATATGTTTCTATAAGAACCCCTCTTATCCTTCTAAATTCCAATGAATACCATCCCAGTCGACCTATTCTTTCATCATATGTCAGTCGCGTTATCCCAGGAATTAACCTGGTGAACCTACGCTGCACTCCCACAATAGCAATAATGTCCTTTGGCAAATTAGGAGACCAAAGCTGCACACAATACTCCAGGTGCCGTCTCACCAGGGCCCTGTACAACTGCAGTGGAGTTTCCACTATGGAGCATTAGGGGATATACAGTACGAGGGGATATAGTTACAAGACTTATGGGACAGTTCATTTAAAAATAAGATGTGTTGGAACCATGCAGAGAATGGATGATCACTGGTGCACTCTGCTGTCTTTTTGGATGGTGTGGTCAATCAAGGAGATTGTATAGAGTAGATAACTGCTGGAAGTCCAGAACATGTTGAAATGTCACAGTACCGATAGCAGCAGAGACTTGGAACAGATGGTAATGTGAAGGTTACAGCCTATCAGTCATGATCATATTGACTGGTGGGACAGCTTGAGTAGTTGAATGGCCTACCCCTGCTCCTATTTTCCTATATTCTTATGTTCTTCCACCAGTTACCGGGGAATTTACATTTAGTTAATATACGTACAGTATTAAATCAATCAAGGAACACAAAAGCATCCTTAACTCAATCAAAGAACCAGACAAACGTGGTGATCATGTAAAAAAAATGCTCACTAATGTACAGTACTTTAGGGAACAAATCCTGCTGCATGGACCTATTCTGTAACATTTCTTCCTCTTCTTTGGCAACCCTTTGGGATCAATGATGACTTACTTTCACTCCTGATTTTTGAGTTGCAAAGTACTAATGAGATACCACAAGAACTGAGACCATCCTCCTCCTGCCACCCCCACCCCCACCCACACCTCAACCTATAGCAAAGTATTTGACTCTTAATAGGCCATTGTAAAGATCTTCACAAAATGCTGGGGTAACTTAGCGGGCCAGACAGCCTCTCTGGAGAGAAGGAATGGCTGACATTTAAGCTTGAGACCCTTCTTCAGACTGAGTTACTCCAGCACTTTGTGTCTATCTCAAGAATCCGCAGTTCCTTCCTTCTGTTGAAAACAAAAAAAGGTTCCTACACGTTGTAAAGATCTTGCAAGTTTTCCAGTTCCAGGCCATGTGAAGAGGGACAATAAATAGCTTTGCCAATGATGCTCACATCCTGTGAATAATTTTACTGCATGCAAACATTTCTGGTCAGCCCATTACTTGTGAAGTCAGTTGTTGAATTAATTCAGCCTTTCTTTGTATAACTTCTACATCTTATCCTTTTGACAAAATAATTTGGTAATTCTTCAAACTCCCTGCATTAGCAAAGACCTTACAAGCATAACCAGGGAAGGAAGAAAATAACCACAGCACCTGGATTAACTTGCCATAACATAAGCTCTATTCTAATGTTTCACCTTGTGACTTTCATAAGATCTTGGCAGCTATCAATGCCAACAACTTTTGTTCATTTTTCAGTTCTGTCAAACAATGCTCCTCTGAATAAGAATCTTCCATTTTGCAGATAGATTCCGAAAACACATCAACAATTTCTAAGATAGCAGCTGATCCAAAAATTGGGGCAAAATCATGTTGCAGTTAACAGTTTTACATTAGCATCACTTCCCAGCTGAATGAATAATTTAGTGTCACAATGTTAGGAACTTGTGGAGGGAGGAATTACCATAAAGGCTAAGAAAAAATGCAGCATTTCACACGCCAGGGTTTATACCTGACCTCAGATGATCAGATGCAGTCTGTAGCGGCAAAGCAGTGGTGGAGGATATCGACAGCTTGCCCAGGGTTACCCAAACAACTCTGACCCAGAGCCACTCCCAGGACAATGGGCACGTATGGCCAAGTTAAGACTACATTTTTTAATAACTTTGAAACTTGAAGGATACAAATTGGCACTGAAACGTGATAACTCTTGCGCATTTCCTCAGTATAATTTACTTTTCTTACACTCTTGTACTTAATTATGATTGTGCTTATGTATATCATGAGTTTACTGAACTGTATGCAATGAAGACATTTACTTGGGTACATGTGAAAATAAAGTACTATTGAACCATTGAATAGGTATGTCACAAAACTTACCTTCAGCGGCGCTGCAGTTCTGTCACTGGCCACCTGCGCGACTTTGGCGCCTTTGGGAGGGGGGCGGGTTTTAAAATGCCGTTTTTCTCCAGCCTGTTGAAATCGATCTTTGTCAGGCTGTTTAGCAGCTGAAGAATAATCGCTCCGACATTCGTTTTATCAAGTTTATTAAAAATAGCGCTGGATAATTTAATAGCAAGAGTAAAATATAAATCGTCTTCTAAAGCCGTCAACGCCGACAACGGGACAGATCTCACGTACGCGACAAAGCAAGGTACGCCGTTTATTTTTACATATAAACTTCTTAGGATGCCTTTAATCAAAATTTCACGTTGTGAAAAGGTGATTTAGGCCCCATACGAACCGGCAGTGTTTTTCCTGCTGATATGGGGTTTAAATTCACTGCAAATGCAACATTCCAATCGATCGCGTTCCACAAAATCTCACTCGCAAGATGATTTAAATGGCCATTCATTTACGGTAATTAAACATTAAATTCCTTCCATTTGGCCTATAAATTCATGACAATGAGATTTAAAAATCATGTTATATTGTGAATTCTTGTGTGAATGTTATTTGAACACTTAGGCTATTTAAAAATGTTAACCTTTTCTTAAGAAATGGATAGATGTTTAGATCTAGTAATTGAATTTTGTAATTAGCTACATTTAGGTAACTAACTAATTATATGCTTTAATTTCACGTCATCTAAGTAAGATTATTTCATATTTGTTTCAGAATGCTTCAATCTATAATAACTGAAAATGTCATTCAGTTCTCTTAATTTTTAAGAAAGTTATGGGCTTTTGACTGTCCTTGATCACAGCTTTTGAGTTAAGTCAAGGGAAAAGCAATAAGGAACAAGATGCTAATTTCCGAGTATGAAAATGGCCATAACCTTTTTAATACTGAAGATATGAAAGTGATTTATGTGTCAAATTAAACTTTTTATGCTTTATCTGATGGGATAAATTGCAGACTTGATTTTTAAAATCTCAAAATTTTGTAACATTGAATGTTGGTGGTTGGAATGTTGGAGTTTTCATGTTCTTCTTGTGACAACATGAGTATCCTTCTGGTTATCTGGTTTCCTCCTACATCCAAACGACGTGCAAGTTGATAGGTTAATTTGCTGCAGTAAATTGTCCCTAATGTGTAAGTTAGCTGTTGAATCTGAAGGGAGTTGAAGAGAATTTGGGAGGATTTAAAAAATAGGATTGATATATGGATGGCTGATGATCAGCATGAACTGATGGTCATTCTGTGCTGTCTCTCTGTGACTCTATGGTAATCAAGATAGAACTGCATCAACCTGTCCTATGAATAGGTGGTCGTCCAATCTGCAACTCTATACCTCCCTAGTTAAAAAAATGTTAACTTCTGTAAAAGGCACAGCCTCAGATTAAGCTAATTTATTTTTGCTTGAAAAGTGCTTCTGTCACCTTCCATATAGTACGGAATCTTGAAAAGGAAACACAATTCATTAGCTGAGTGGCATATCCAGTTGCATGCATGTATGAGGGCAATAAAGATCCACATGTCCATGTAAATCAATGGAATATTTTCTACGGGCTGAAACAGTAAACTAGACTTGACAGCTTCATCATAACAAATGACAGATGGTATGGAACACAGATCTATTACTGATATGCTGGTTTCCTTCAAGTGGATTCAGTTACATGTTACAAATATTGTTGTGAAAACCATCAGAATAATCAGATTAAAATGCCCATCCTTTGCTTTGTCCAAAGCAACACACCTTCCCTTATAATTGGTAATTACTTGACCAGGAGTTTTCAATAATCAAAATGATTTCAATTTGCATAAAAATCAATTGGTTGGTTTTGAAATGCTATTACAATATTTAAAAAGTGAAGATCATCCAGACTAGAGTTAAGAAACACTTTCCTTTAAAAAAGTACCAATAGAATACTTATTGCACCTGTGAAATGCATCTTCTCGTATTATTAGGAATCCTGTGTAAAATTCATTAAAACAAATCACACACAAATTAAGAAGCTGAATTTTCCCCAGAATACAACTGTTTGTATTTCAGAACAATGACTGCTTGTAAACATTTTTTAATCATTTTAATTAGGTTTGAAGCCTTTCATAAAAGCTATCAGAGCAAAAAAATATTTAAGCGGAAAATGTTTGGGAAACGTTAAGCCAATAAGTTCCATTCCCATTCAATGTCTGAAATTCTGGACCATATGGTTTTTGAGACTAAGGCTCATTCTGGGCATCTGTAAGTGGTTTGCATGACAATAAACTAGAGTGTAAGCATTGCAGCTGCTGTTTGTTTTCACACAAGGATTTTATTGCTTTCATAAATGCTGCACTTGTATTCTCTGTACTGTACTGTATTCCCGCTATTTCTCCCCTCTATAAGAAAAGATTGTCTCTGTGCCCAAATGACCGTGCTTCATTTGAGACTTGACAGTGAGTGTCCTCCATTTTTGTAGTTAAGGCCAAGTACAACTTAGTTCTGATTCTTACCTATGGCTGTTTATGTCATAGATCTATACCTGCCTATTACAGTAGTCTGTACAAGCCTACCAACTCTTACAGCTAACTTGACTACTCTTCATCCAACCCTGTCTCATGTAAGAATTCACTTCTATTCTCCTTGTTGTTTTGTCCCCATCATGTTCTCTCCAATTATGGTTCTTTACCTTTGCCTCTAGTTTTTTTCCTGAACTGTCTTTTCTTTTCCTGAAATGTCTTTTCCCTCTATCATTGTTAACAAAGGCCTTGACCACATCACATCCATCTTCTGTGCCTCTGCTCTCATCCCCTCTCCTCTGGGACAGAACAAGGGTTTGAGTTGCTCTGCTCCTCACCATTCACTTTATGGTCGTTGGATTCAATAGACTGTTATCTTCAATTTCCACCATGTGAAAAGGATTCTGTCTTCCACACTCCTACCCTTCACTATTTTCCCTGGGACTATTCATTTTGCCATTCCCTGGCTCCCACTTCCATTACCACCAATTTTCCACAATCCTACAATCATTAATAGAATGCGAAAAAATTATGTAAAATATTTGGCAAGAGCTTTGAGGTTCTGGTCAGGAAAATGAAGGAAGCATGGGTTGGGGAAAGGCAGCTGGGGATCAAGTGTATCCTGGAGGTGTATAGGGTATTGAGGAGCCTTCTTTAGAAGGAAATCAGGAGAGCAAAAAGGGGACCATAAAGATGGCTCTGGCTGATTAGGTTAAAGGGAATCCAAAGAGTTCATATCTCCCTATAGCATTGGCCCTTGAGTACTGGCAACATCATGTAAATCTTCTCGACACTCTTTCCAGTTGTGGATGAAAAATTCACATTTACATAGTAGTAAATACATTATTGTCGTCATTCTTCAGGGAACGGGGGTTCCCCTCCCCTACTATACATGAAGCTCTCACCAGGTCTCTTCAATTCCCCACAACACTGCTCTCTCTCCCCATACCCCCACTCAGAACAAGGGCAGAGTCTCCCTAGTCCTCACCTTCCACCTCACTAGCCGTCACATAAAACAAATAGTCCTCCGTCATTTTTGCCACCTCCAACGTGACCCCACCACTCGCCACATCTTCCCACTCCCCCCGTCTGCCCCCCCCCGTAACCCTGTCTGCTTTCTGCAAAGATTGTTCCCGCTCCCTCCATAAGGGGGAAATCCTTTAAAACCGAGATGACTTTTTTAAGTTGTCTCTGGAACCCTGCCACACAGTTCTGGGCACTTTCCCTTGCTAAATCCGCAGGAGATGCAGGTACACTGAGTTGGATGTCGCTCATATTGAACGGTGCTCGAAGGGCCGAATGGCCCCCTTGACTATGTTCCATTCAAGGACCCACAAGCAGTCATTCCAGGAGTGCGATAGTCGGTTCACCTGCACCATTCCTCCAACCTCAGGTGCGACTAGGTTGCATCCACCTCATCTATTAGATGCTTTAGATGTCAGCTGATCTACATCGGTGAGACCAAGCGTAGGCTTGGCGATCGTTTTTTCCAAAACACCTCCGCTCGGTCCGCATTAACCAACCTGAACTCCCTGTGGCTCAGCACTTCAACTCCCCCTCCCATTCCAAATCCGACCTTTCTGTCCTGGGCCTCCTCCATGTGAGCACCACCGGAAATTGGAAGAGCAGCACCTCATATTACGCTTGGGCAGTCTGCACCCCAGCGGCTTGAACATTGACTTCTCCAATTTACGGTAGCCCTTGCTGTCTCCTCCCCTTCTCAGCTCTCCCTCAGCTCTCTGGCTCCTCCTCTTCCTTTCTTCTCCCCCCCCCCCCCCCCCCCCCCCCCACTGCACCAGTCTGAAGAAGGGTTTTGGCCCGAAACTTTGCCTATTTCCTTCGCTCCATAGATGCTGCCTCACCCGCTGAGTTTCTCCAGCACTTTTGTCTACCTTCGATTTTCCAGCATCTGCAGTTCCTTCTTGAACAGTAAATACCTCTTGTTCGCGATGCACCCTTGACAGGGCTCTAATGTCTCATTACCACATTGTTGTGACATGCACTCATTCCTTACCCAGTCTCGAGCTCTTGTAAGAATATTGCTTGAATAGTCGTGTAATCTTATGTCTTACTTCCTGAGCCAAAGACAAAAGGAAGGCTGCTACTATTGTGGGAAATTCCACCTCTCATGCTCACTGTTTCACAACAGTATGGACTTGAACGTTGCAGACTGAACTGAACATAGATAGACTTCTTATCAATTTCCCTTTGCAATGTTGATGCAACAGTGCAGTTTCACAGGAAATGGCACAGCTTATTGAAATATGCATTAGAATTCTATGCAGCTGATGACAACATGTGTATAGTGCTATTGCAAATGGTATTATCAGGAAAATGGCGGACAGAAGCAATAAGATGGAGGGAGTGAGCTCTCCACAGGTGGAGCCCTCTACATCCCACTAGTGGAGAACTATTATACATGTTAACATGTTAAACCTTCATTACTACAGAAGGAAGCATTTCTTGCAGCCTAACTTTGTAATTCTGTAAAGAGAGGGTGAGAGAGAGAGGGAGAGAAAATGGGAGAGAGAGAGGGAGAGAGAGAGAGAGAGGCTGTGTCTTTCTCAACTCCAGTGGCTGAGAAGTTTTAAGCAGCATTTCAAGGATTCTGTCGATGGGAAAGGAACAGAGGCAGAGGGGCTTCATAGTTTAACTTATTGTTTTTGCACAGTGCGGCTGCCTGGCTTAATGTGAAGAAGGTGTTTTTGCATTCGGCAAGACAGGGTGAGCTGCTTCTGATGTGGATGAGTTTGTGAATTTTCTTTCTTCAGCTGGAGGACTTTGTTTTTTGAGGATTGCTTTGGACTGTGACTGTCCCTGGGAATTAATTTGCTGAGCTGCTGGGGTGCCGGGAGCTGGTTTGTGCCTCTGTCCGGATGGCGATGGCGGGGGCTCGGCCGAAGGAGAGGAGCTACGCAGCAGTGACATCAGCAGCGGAAGCGAGGCCATTGGAATATGAGCCTCATGTTGACTTGGACTGGGACAGTTTTGGTATCTCGGTTCAAACTGGGCCCCAGATGTCCAGGGGAGTAATTACGAAGGCTATGAATGCCCTTCTTGGGAGGAGGGCTATTGTCTCTTCCGAGCTTGAGAGGGGAAAGGTTGAGATGATATTGAAGACCCGGGAGGATGTGGCCACAGTGTTGGAGAGGGGGATTTCAGTGGGGGGGTCCATATATAGGTGGACCCATGGTTGTCTAGGGTGAGACCGGTTCTCCTGCGGAGTTGCCCTACATGGATTCCGGATGCTACACTCATTCCGTACCTTTCTCAGATTGGGGAGGTGCGGTCTAAGTGCCTGCGGTCATGCACCCTGGGGGGGACCCGGAGGAAAAAGGAGTTCTCAGTTTCAAGAGGAGGGTGTTTGTGAAGGTGGGGGAGGGGGAAGGCGATGAGGGGATCTTCGAGGTGAAGTGTAGGGGTCTCCCTAGAACCATGCGTTGGAGTTGGGGAAAGGCACGGTGTCATGCGTGCGGTGGTTGTGGACACCTCTGTAGGGAATGTCCTAATCACGGGGTCACTGCTAGAACTTCTAACACAGCGGCCCAGGAATGCACTGCTGGCCCATCAGGGATTGCTCGTCATGCCTCTGTGGGGCGGGGTGGAATCGCTGACCTGGCTGGGGCTGCCGGCTCTGCCTCGGTGATCCGGGGCGGCGGAGATAGCCCTTCTGGGTCTGCGAGTTCCACCTTGGGGACCCGGGGCAGTGAGGGCCCCCGCCCCCTACATCCTGAACCTGTGGGGGTGGCTGAAGGTGAGGCACAGGGGGAGGGTGGAGAGGAATGGGAGCAGCAGAAGAAGAAGAAGAAAAAGCAGAAAAAGATCACCCAAGCGAGTCAAAAGAAGGCGGGTGTGCAACTGCCAAGTGCGGAGATCACCCAAGGGACGCCTGTGCTCCAGTGAGGTCCAGAGTGCAACTGCCATGGCCCAGCAAGGAGCTGAGGTGGCTCTGACGGGGGTAGGGAAGGTAAAATGTGCGGGTGGTAAAGTGGCGGGGGGTAGTGTGGAGGAGGAAGACCCTTTCCTTATGGAGGTCACCACACCGCCGCATGCTAGTGGGACATAAAGGAGGATTGGGCCTGGCGAGGAAAAGCAAGGACGTGGGTCCAAAGTTAGGAGGGTGCATTTTTCCAGACCTTCCACCACCGATGTGGTTGGAGGTCAGGAAATGACGTCTTCTGGGTTGGAGGTTGAGCCTCCACTTGAGGGATCACCCGAGGGTACCACAAGATCAAGTGACAGGGTAGACCCCTCTGGAGCTGTGTCCTCTGGACGGGGGGAGATCCTTTCGTCTCAGGGGCCCTCTGGGGGAGTTATCTCATCGCGTGTTGGGCTTGGCTCCCCTGGGGGTGTGTCCTCTGGGTCAGAGGTCCCCTCGTTTCAGAGGCCTACTGAGGGTGTTGGCACGCTAGAGGGTGGGGTAAGCTCCCCTGGTAGTGTGGACCCTGAGACGGGGGATGAGCAGAGTCAGCCCGAGGGGGGGGGGGGTCGGGGGGAATGGTTTACCAATCTGTGCTCAATATTAGAGCCAATGGAGGTGCTGAGGTGTGTATTGTACTGCCGGCTGAGTTACATAGAAATTAGGTGCAGGAGTAGGCCATTCGGCCCTTCGAGCCTGCACCGCCATTCAATATGATCATGGCTGATCATCCAACTCAGTATCCCGTACCTGCCTTCTCTCCATACCCCCTGATCCCCTTAGCCACAAGGGCCACATCTAACTCCCTCTTAAATATAGCCAATTAACTGGCCTCAACTACCCTCTGTGGCAGAGAGTTCCAGAGATTCACCACTCTCTGTGTGAAAAAAGTTCTCCTCATCTCGGTTTTAAAGGATTTCCCCTTTATCCTTAAGCTGTGACCCCTTGTCCTGGACTTCCCTAACATCGGGAACAATCTTCCTGCATCTAGCCTGTCCAACCCCTTAAGAATTTTGTAAGTTTCTATAAGATCCCCTCTCAATCTTCTAAATTCTAGAGAGTATAAACCAAGTCTATCCAGTCTTTCTTCATAAGACAGTCCTGACATCCCAGGAATCAGTCTGGTGAACCGTCTCTGCACTCCCTCTATGGCAATAATGTCCTTCCTCAGATTTGGAGACCAAAACTGTATGCAATACTCCAGGTGTGGTCTCACCAAGACCCTGTACAACTGCAGTAGAACCTCTCTGCTCCTATACTCAAATCCTTTTGCAATGAAAGCTAACATACCATTCGCTTTCTTTACTGCCTGCTGCACCTGCATGCCTACCTTCAATGACTGGTGTACCATGACACCCAGGTCTCGCTGCATCTCCCCCTTTCCAAATCGGCCACCATTTAGATAATAGTCTGCTTTCCTGTTTTTGCCACCAAAATGGATAACCTCACATTTATCCACATTATACTGCATCTGCCAAACATTTGCCCACTCACCCAGAGTTGGCAGGGGAGAGGAAAAAAAGCAAGTGGAGAGCCTCTGGGTGTTGCCAGTGGAGGGGGTGCTTTAGGTGCTGTGGAGGTCGGAGCTATTTCAGGCAGTGATCCTCTTTCAGATTCTGTGGGTGCCAGGTTACCACAGATCCTGGGGGTGCCTCTTGTTTTCTCTTCCCCAGGCCCAGATGTAGAGGGTGAGGGCAGAGTGCAAGAGCCCAGCCAGTCAGTGGGCTGCGTGATGCGGATAGGGGCTTCGGGATCCTTCCTCAGCATTGATCCTGGGGGTGGTTTCATGTCGGAGGAGGGGGAGAGTGATGGGGCCATTTTGTGTGGAGGGGTTAGCGAAATTCCAGAGTGCTCTGGTCTTTCGACTTCTGAAAATGACCTTGGTGATGCTGAGCATGTTGTGTCAGGTGCGAGTAACTTGGCCGATAGCCCAGGATCCAAGGATGAGTCTCATGCAATTGTTATCTGTGAGGTGCGGGAGTTTCTAAAAACAAGCCGTACTAGCAGGACAAAGATTGAGGCTGCTAAGAGACGGTGGGCTGATTTGCCGGTCTTAGTTAAAACTCTCGAGGCTATGCTTGCCACCAAGGATAGTGATCATCTTGACTGAGCAGTGCCAGCTTAGGGACGTTTTGGAGTTCCTAAGAGAGAGGGCTACAGAGCGCACGAGGAGAAGTGTGAGGGTTTCAAATTAATGTGCCAGTGCATTCACGCCAGCTACATTAAATTTAAACGGGAGTAGAGCGAGTTTTTGCAGATTCCAGCTTTTATCGGTCCTTAGGGAGGGGAAATTTGCAGTATGTTTTCTGCAGGAGACGCATACTGTTGTCAATGATGAACCCACCTGGAGATTGGAGTGGGAAGATGAGGTCTATATGAGTCATCTTAGCTCAAATTCGAGTGGGGTGGCCATTCTATTGGCTCAGAATTTCCTGCCCAATGTTATAAAAGTGCAAGGTTGTGCCAGGACGTTTGCTCCATCTGGCCATGAGCCTGGACGGCATGCCATTGCATTTCATTAACGTGTATGCCCCCAGCTCCGGCACGATGCAGGCCAGCCTACTTCAGGAGGTGAGTGCTCTGTCGAGCGCTATTGATCGGGGAGAGTGTGTCTTCCTTGGGGGGGACTTTAACTGCACGCTTGAGGTACGAGATCGTTCTGGTACTCAGTGTGCCCCTCCTGTAGCGAAGAAGCTGAGAGGGTTGATTGATTATTTTGAGTTGGTTGATGCGTGGCGGGACCTCAACCCAGACTCCACTGCTTTTTCGTGGAGGTCTGAGGGCAGTGGTTCCTGCATTGATCGAATATATATCTCCCGAGCGTTTGTTTCCCGTGTCTCAGCGGCCTCAATGCAGCTGGTGCCGTGCTCCGACCACTGTCTGGTGCGTGTGGATTTTAATCCAGTGCGCGCTCGGGCCGGGTCTGCGTACTGGCACTTTAATAACCGGCTGCTGGAGGATCGGTGTTTCCGAGAGTCATTCAGTTGGTTTTGGGTGAGGTGGAGAGAGGCAGAGGTGCTTCTCTTCCCTAAGGCAGTGGTGGGATGTGGGGAAAGCTCACATCCGTCTTTTTTGTAAGGAATACACGTGGGGGTCAACCGCGCGGCGGGACTCAGCGGTCGAGAGGCTTGAGAGGGAGCTGATGGACGCAGAGTCTCGCCTGGGTCGGGTTGGAGGTGACTCTTGTGAATGGGGTGTGTTTCAGGAGAAGAAGGAAGCCTTGAGGAACCTGCAACTTGAGCAGTCCCGAGGCGCTTACGTGAGGGCACGGGTCCAGATGCTGCATGATCTGGATCGAGCTTCGCTTTTCTTTTTCTCTCTGGAGAAGGGGCGGGGAGCCCGCAAGCAGCTCGTGGAGCTGCTCGCAGATGATGGCTCCTCTGTCACGGATCCAGAGAGGATTAGTGCATTGGTCAGGTCCTTTTATGGATCCCTGTTCTCCGCAGGTGGAGTCAGCGGGGAAGCTCAGCAGGACCTGTGGGAGGGTCTATCGATTGTAGATAGGGAGGTGGCCGATCTTCTTGATGGCCCTTTATCTTTGGAGGAGTTGACTCGTTCATTGCATCAGCTCAGGAGGGGTAAGTCCCCCGGGCTGGATGGGCTGACGGTAGAGTTTGTAAGAGCCTTCTGGGGTATCCTGGGGGGTGATTATATGTTGGTTCTGGGGGAGAGCCTGGCGACAGGGGAGATGCCCCTCTCGTGGCGTAGAGCAGTTGTTGTCTTGCTGCCCAAGAAGGGGGAACTCCGCTTGTTGAAAAACTGGCGCCCGGTCTCTCTCCTATGCACAGAGTATAAAGTTTTTGCACGGGCGATGGAAAATCGCCGGGGCTCCGTGCTGTGTCAATTGATTCACCATGACCAGTCCTACAGTCCCTGGCTGGTCCATTCAGGATAACATCCACCTGGTTAGGGACCTGATTCATCTAGCACAGGGTACTGGTCAGTAAGCTGCATTTCTGTCTCTTGACCAGGAGAAGGCTTTTGATAGGGTAGAGCATGAATACCTTTTCGGGACGTTGCAAGCGTTTGGATTTGGACCGCATTTTGTGGCCCGGGTCCGCCTTTTGTATGCTGCAGTGGAGTGCCTTGTGAAGGTAAATGGTGCGTTGATGGCTCCCTTTCATTTTGGGAGGGGGGTCCGTCAGGGGTGCCCCATGTCAGGTCAGTTGTACTCGGTCTGTGTGGAGCCGTTCCTGTGTCTTCTTCGGAGGAGGTTGACAGGCCTGGCCCTACCGGGCCCGGGGGTGGAGGTGGTTCTTTCGGCGTATGCCGATGATGTACTCCTTATGTTCACCGATCCTGGTGACCTGCGGAGGATGCGTGATTGCCAGAAGATTTTCTCAGCTGCATCTTCTGCCAGGATTAATTGGAGCAAGTGCTCTGGACATTTAGTGGGTCAGTGGCAGGTGGACTCCCTGCCAGAGGAGATGGCAATGTTTGCGTGGAGCACCACGCACCTCCTCTATCTGGGGGTGTACCTGAGTCCCACTGAGGATGCTTGTCCGGCAAACTGGCAGGAGTTGGAGACGAAAGTGGTTGCCAGGCTGCGGCGCTGGTCAGGCCTGCTTGGAGTTCTTTCTTTTCAGGGGAGGGTGTTGGTCATAACCCAGCTGGTAGCCTCCATGTTATGGTACCGGCTGGCTACTCTTGTCCCACCTCCCACTTTTGTAAATGCTTTACAGAAGAAACTGGTGGACTTCTTTTGGGGAAATAAGAAGCACTGGGTTTCCGCAGCGGTCTTGAGTCTCCCGTTAGAGGATGGCGGCCTGTCCTTGGTATGCGTGCGTACCCAGGTTGCGGCTCTCCGCCTCAGGACTCTGAGGCGGTATATGTATATAGAGAACCCCCCCCAGATGGCACGCTTTGGCCACGTATTTTTTCCGACGGGGTCATTGTCTAAGGACGGTCTCGCGGCTCCCGGTGGAGGGCATCAGTCGACCCGCCCTAAGGAGCTTGCCTGTTTTCTACCTGGATGTGTTAAGAGTAAGGAATCTGGTTGTTTTCAGCCAGCGTGTTGCTCCACGAGGGGAGGGGGATGTTGCGGCTGCGGGAGTGGCCGGTCCTCACCCAGTCATGGCGGGTGTCGAGGAAAGGCGTGCACCTAGAGTGGTTTTGAATGAGCTCTTACCCGCTCCGTCAGATCTGCTCATCGGGCCTCGGTTCCGGGATATATCTCGGGCACCGGCTCCACACAACCTGAGCCACCTTTCTGAGATGATTAGCGTGCCGTTTCGTGACGCGAAGAGACGCTCACTGTATAGAATGTTCCTGCACATTCTGCACCTCCTTGCCTACGTTTCCCATCCCGACACACCATGGCGGACGGTGTTACCACCTGAAGGCGGGGAAGGTCCCCTGTGGGGGTCCCTCTACAAGGGAGTTGGCCTACTTTACATTGGGGACCTGGGGTGGAGAGTGCTGCACAGAGCGGTGGCATGTAACAAAATGTTGAGTCTGTTCATGGGCTCGGCCGCTGCCTGTATTTTCTGTGGCGGGGAAGAGACCGTGTTCCACATTTATATGTAGTGTGAGAGGCTACTGCCCCTGTACCAATATCTGAAGGGGTTGTTCCTAAAGTTTTGGTTGCATTTTAGTCCTACGATTCTTGTGTTTGGACACAAGGCAGGGTCTGGGGAGAGCCAAGTGGAGGGGTGGGACTTACCTGTCGGTTTACTCCTGGGCCTGGCCAAGATGGCCATACGCGGGTCCAGGCAGCAGGCGGTTGATGGTCAGGCTAGAGTCGGCTGCCTGCCCCTCTTTCAGGCCTACGTCTGTGCATGTGTGTCCCTGGAGAGGGAACATGCGGTGTTCACGGGGACTTTGGAGGTCTTCTGTGGGCGCTGGTCACCGCGTGGGGTTGAGAGTATTGTGAACAATGATTGTAATGTTGTATTATAATGACAATTGATATAATGTAATTTCTTTTTGTTTATGACTTGATCTGTTATATCATTTGTTGTGTTGAATAAAGTCTTGGAATTGAAAAAAAAGAGAGTGAAAGAGAAAGTGAAAGAGAGAAAGAACCTGTGCTGTGGCATCACTGAATTTCAATCAACAACTTACTTGTGGCTACTCTGTATATAAGTCGTCTGTACATGCAATATAAAACAAATACGTTAGGCATGATTGTTTTTATAGTTCTCTCCAAAAAATAGATTAATTCTCAGTCAAGTGTGGGTGCAATGCCTTTCAGTCAAATCTCTTGGCTATCTTCAAGAAAACAAATAAATAAATAAGAATGGATTTGGCATCATTCAGGATTGTCTAATGTGCCTTACAACCAGTGATGTAGTTTATAAAAGCTGTTTTATGTAGGAAATGCAACAGCCAAGATATACAAGCTGTCACTGACTGCAATGTGGAAACAATTAGATAATCTGTTTAGCTATCACGATCTTGCGTTAACTTTTGACCTGGAGATCAGGGAGATTTCTCTGTCATCTTTAAAATATTATCCTGGAATATTTTGCATCCAATAAAGGAAAGATAGGGAATTAATATAACATTCCATCTGAAAGAAGCCACCTTCCACGGTGCTGTCCCGCTGCTTTTCCTTCTAAATTCATTTAATAATCTTATTTGGATTTCTGACCTCAGATCTCTTGATGGAGACTTAAACTAACAGTCGTTTGATTTGGGAGCAAGAGTTCAGCCAAAGGAGCCATGGCTGACAAAAAAAAAGAAATTATTTGAAACATTTCAATCGCTGCCAATTTGAATCCCTGCAGTGAAAAGAAATTTAGCTTTTCCTCCACTCGATGCCTTGCAAATGGGTGCAACTATCGAAATGCAAACACAAAATGCTGGAAGAGAAGTAGAATAGTAAGATTAAACGAGAACTTACCAGTTTGAAGTTTGATCTGTATTTTATGAGGAGTTACGATGAGGGATTTCGTGAAGAACCCCGCTTCCACGCATGCGTGTCATTCTTCAAAGCAGCGGTGTGAGGTCACAGGAACCTATAATGATCTAACATAGTAAGATTATCAAAGAGATACCAGTTTTTGATATGATCATAAGAGGGTGGGAGCGGAGGGCACGAAATCCCTCATCGTAACTCCTCATAAAATACAGATCAAACTTCAAACTGGTAAGTTCTCGTTTAATCTTACTATTTTACTTCGGAGTCACGTGAGTGACTTCGTGAAGATTTCAAAGCTCTGTGACCTCATGCCGTGGAACGAGTCCATGCTTCACAACTGCCTTGGGTATTGGGAGAGAGCATCATTAGTAATTTTAAAACACAATTATACAAAGAGTTGTGTGGTATAATGAAAAAATTATATAACATTTTTTTAAATTTGAGAATCATAGCCCTGATGGAATGAGAGTTAAAACATAGTGTCATTTTTAGGACCTATTTGAGCCACCTAATATAGTTTGAGTCGTGACCCTTTCATGCGGTTTCTTTTAAGAGATAAACAACTCCATTTTCTGACCTCGAATGTTCTTAGTATATTCCATATATTGTTAGATGTGTCTTGCTATACACAGTCGGTTGCCATATGGGTGTACCATAAATTCAAACACTTGACCCGAGGAAACCCGATCTGTTTTCTTTTATTAAATCCTGTATGACAACACCAGTTTCTCGGTGAAATGATCAGGGAGTCCAGGCTCAGTTTGCTAAATGGCTGGACTTGTTGTGCGGTAAATAACACCATGAGCATAACCATCTTCCTGGTCTGTTACTGAAGTGACAACGCTGTTATGAGCTACAAGCTCCTCAGCATGTTGAGAAACGACACCCACGTCCCAGATTTCGGAGTACCTGGTTTTCTTACCAGGGGTGCGTTCCCACCGCGTGCCGCTCCGTTCCTTGTGATAGGTAATTGGAGAGTGCACCTGTGGCACTATTGATGGCACTGTAGCTCCATCGATTATCATAATGGAGGCTTGTTAAAATTCCAATACGGCCAGAATGTTCTTGGCCTTTTGGTCGAGGTTGTTGTCCAAGCAGTATATGCCCCATTTCTTGATGTGTCCAAAGGTACTGCTTCCGTGTTGACAGTCTTAGTGCAGATGAGATGAGATTCATCGTCCTGTCTGACAGCCCAATGCCGTGCAGTGGGTCTTTTAGACTCTATAAACCCATAATCCATAGTCTTATGGCATGGATGACTGCCCGCAGTCACTGGATAAATTAATAATTTTTGGCTATGTTCATTAGGGAACATGGTTCTAAACCATCCCCTGTATGACTGAATACCATGATTTAGAAGGTCAGTCGGAACTCTGAGAATTCCAGATGCCGAGTGTAGATGAATTATCCCTAGTACCCCAATGATGGGGCCGAACGGGGGAAAAACATCACCCTATGGTTTTGTTACATAACAATACCAAGCTGGTTTTAGAATTTTAGTAAATAATATTGGAGCTAATAATTACCCCTATTGTAAGCTCTATATTGCCAAAGTTCCTCTTTTGAGTCAATGCCTGCCATGTAGAACCCCGCAGCTGACACCAAGTCTTATCAAGAATAAGAGTATCCATCTTAAAATGAATATCTAGAACAAATGTGTTTAGGGTTAAAATCAATGATAATCCTGCAACCCTACTCTATTTTATTTTTAATAAATATGTTTGATACAATTCTAATGTTCCATGAAAAGTATGCTCAATCACATCTTTTGTGTACAATTTTTGTAGACCATGTGGGTTTTATGTAAGGACAAAATGCCCTTCTGGTGTATGATGTACTGTGGTTATTGGGATGAGTAAATCTTATCAGATAACCCTGAATACTGCTGAGATTATATGAATCTGTAGTGATTATATACCATACATAACTGTAGTGTTGTAACCTCCCCTACCATCGTAGGTCCCTATTTTAAACAGAAGCAACCCCACCCACCTACCTCCATGGTTACCGGTGGTTGCGTTATTTCCTTGTTTTTTTTTTTTTTTGTTTTTTTTTTTGAAAAAAGGAGGTTCTGGTTTCATATCTCTTGTTCGGGGTTGTGTGGGAGGTTGAGGTTTCCGCATCTTCCAGGGTGGCCGCCCTGGCCATACCCTAAAAAAGGATCCTGTGGGTTATTGATTTCTAGCACTGCCACTGGTATGAGCCACATTTTTTATGGCGTTGCCTGTGGCCGGTATCATGCTCCAAAATAGGCCCTTGCGCTGGCCTTGATGAGCCCCAGTGTCTTGGCTTTGTCCACTCACGGTTCTTTGTTTGCAAATGGTAGCATTTTTTGGGGTCCCAGTGCTGGCTGAATGGCCGCCTTCCACGTGTAGTTCAGGTCATATTGCATATTACTAAACAGAGCTAGTGCGTCTTGATGGTCTTTGGTTACCTACGTTTAGTCCAGGGTGCGGGTGTATTCTATGATGCCTTCCGTCAATCCCTTTAAGGTTCTCTGGATCTTGAGGTCCTGTTCCTGATGTTCGTCCCCATATGCTGCCAAATGCATTGGTTTACACTGGGCACCTGTAATGCCTCACCGTTGCCAGGTGGCAGATGTCTGGCCAGTGTCTGTAAATTTTTCCCTGTTGGCGTTTGTGGCCAGACATATAGTAATACTATTGCCATCCTGGATCCAAGTCTACCCATGTTTGACTTGGTTAAAGTAATCAGCCACCATGTCCAGCAGAGTCCCTGCTGTGTTAGGATCATGGGACGCTGTATTACCAGGCTCTGGCCCATCAGGGTCCTGCCTACTCTTTTTTATAGAGTTAGAGATCTCTAGGGTCCCGCACGGGGTACCCATGTGGGGCTTAACTGCTGCCCACTTGTCTTTTGTTCTGCGGACCCCTCTTGCAAGTCAACCCAGAACTGACCCACAGTGCTCCCCTCTGATGGGGTAGAAGCATTGTGCAGCCCTCAAAGAGGTACTGCTGTGGGTTTATCACGTTGGAGCAAGGCTCCATACACCGCTTCTTCCCGCTCTAGCCCTCTCGGGCGCTGGTTGCCGGCGGTTTTATGCAAAGTCGGACCCTCTGAGTCCACTACCTTGTTTGATTTGTGTCTAGCCTTACCGCTCGGCCGCATGGAGCTGGCCCGTGCGGGGCCGACATCGGGCACAGCTGATCCCACTACGGATGATCCAAGTGCCGCTGGCTGCTGCTGGCTGCCCGCCGTTCCACGGTCCTCCTTCTCCAGTATTGTCCTTCCTTCCGTGGAGTGGATATGGCCGGTGTGGAGGATAACTGGCACAGCTGCTTCCATCTATTCCTTTAAACCCGGCACCAACGCTCTCAGCGCTCCTGGCTGCTCCTTTATCTTAGACCCCTGGGACCCACCCCGGTACTGACGGTACTGGTCCCTTCCGGTCGTTGCAGCCGGTCAACCCCACTGTAATGCCCTCAACTCTGGGCACTCCTACTTATATGGTCCTTAGATAAGGGACATATAAGACATTAAAACTGATGATAACAGCTACTATAGATTTTATTAATATATGGTCCCTAGATAAGGGACGTATCAGATAGTAAACTGATAAGAACAGATACTACACTTAATCTTAGCCAAAAAGCCTAGAAGCGATCATTGTAACTAAAACACCCCGCTGGGACCGATCCTGGTACTCACATACTGGTCCCTTGTAGTAGAGTGCAGCCAGTCAACTGCAAAGTCCTTTGCTGCTGAGAAATGAATTTTTTCACCGTGCTGGAGCGAAGTTGGGCACAGGTGTTTTCCTCCTCCGGGAATCGATGTGCCCATGCTGCTCCTGCCGCTGCCAGTGCCCCTGCAGCTGTCAGTGCTCCTGCAGCTGCCGGCTGCCACTGCTGCTGCCGCTGCCGCTGCCAGTGCTCGTGCAGCTGTCAGTACTCCTGCAGCTGCCGGTACTCCTGCAGCTGCCGGCTGCCACTGCTGCTGCCGCTGCCGCTGCCGACTGCCGCTGCTGCTGCTGCTGCTGCCACTCCTCCGCGGTTCTCCCGCCGGCCTTCTGCAGCTTACATGGACCCGGTCCATGTCTGCACCTAGAAGGTAAGTGGAAAGAAACGCAGGGTCTCTTACCTGCTGTTCCCGACTTTCCTTCTCCCGCTGGTGACCGTCGTTCCCTCCGTTGCGGGTTCGAGCCGCTCGGACCGACCCCGGTATCCATGGGCCTGGTCCTTCGCGGCAGTTCCGTAGCCGGTAAAACCCGGCTGTTACTATCCCGGTGCCTACCTTGTGAAGAAGGTTTTCGGCCCGAACGTCACGTTCCTACTCCATTAGTGCCGCTGCACTCGCTGAGTGTTTCGAGCCCCGGTACCGCTGGTCCGAGCTGTCTGTCCCGCAGCCTCTGTGCTGGCTGCTACCGACTGCTCCCAAGCCAGTCTCGCTTGAGACTGGCATACGGGACCTCTTTACTTTGCTTCCCGCCCGGCCGAGAGGTGAATTTTGCCGGTGCGGGAGCAAAGTCGGGCACAGGTTGTTCCCCTCCAGGGAAACTCGTGCTGTTGCTGCTGCCGGCTGCTCGCCCTCCACGGGTCTCCCCGCCAGCTTTCCGCAGCCACCTAAAAGTAAGTAGTAAAAAAGGGAAACGCAGAGTCTCTTACCTGCTGTTCCCGACTTTCAAATTCTCCCGCTTGGGGAACGCCATTCCCCCTGTGTGACTCGTTGCAATGCGTGTAGCGATATGACACGCATGCGTGGAAGCGGGGTTCTTCACGAAGTCACTCACGTGACTCCGAAGTAAAATTAATGTTTCAGGCCAATGCTACAACACTGAGAATTATATTCTGCACTCTGTTTCTTTCCCTTAGTTTGTTTGGTTTGTTTGTATTTATGTGTAGTATTATCTGATTTGACTGATTAGCATGGAAAACAAAGCTTTTCACTGTACATTGATGCAGGTGACAATAATGAACCCAAACCTAAACCAAAGACCATTCATCAGAAATGTCACACTGAGTGAAAACTGCCAAAAGAGATCAGTTCAATTTGGGTTTAATCGGTATTAGTCCAGAGTTTTTTTTAACCAAGTAGAATAAACAATGGGAATGGCATGATGGAAAATAAGACTGCTACCTCATGTGACTCTCATGCTCCAGTGACCTGGGTTCAATCTTGATCTTCGTAACTGTTTGTGTGGAGTTTGCATGTTCTCGTTGTGACTGCATGGCTTTCCCCAAGGTGTTCTGTTTTCCTGCCATATACCCAGCATGTGCTGGTTGGTGGATTCATTGGTATCTATACACCGAGTGTGTTGGTGAGTGGTAGGAGAATCGGGTGAATTGATGGGTGTGTGGGGTATGTGAGAGAGAATTGTTTGCAGGGAAATAGCTGGGGGAATAGGTTTATTGTGCATGCTCAGAGAGCTGGTATGTACTTGGTGGGCCAAATGGTCACTGCCTTCTCCTATGTTATAAGGCCATATGAAAAGACAGTGTGGAAACTTGATTTGGACAGTGTAATTGAACGTGAAATTCCTCTGTCTTTGGGACTTGTGTCTTCTTCTTCTTGCGTATGGCATGTACAAGCTAAAGTTTTTGGTCAACTTGTTCTATTTGATCTAATTGTTTTTGTGCACGTCGGGTTAATTGCATTAGTCGAAACAGGCTGGACCGCGTGAAGGTTGCAATCTCCAACCCTTGGGACTAGTGTGAAAAGTGCAAGAAAATCAAGGAATAGAAGCATTCAGATGTTGCCCTCAATTAATAATTTAACTTAACAGGCACAAACGATCTTAGGAATTAATTAATAGTCATTACTGTTTCTAAACTCTTAACAATTTTGTTGTGCTATAAGGATGGACAGATGGCACTCTTTCTCGAGTCTTACCAGACCTTGGCATTACAATTGTTTATTTAATTTTGACTTTAACAGATTAGTCGTTCAAAATGAGTGAAAGCCAAATTTAAAATGTTACTTGTGGCTCTTTCTCATATCTAGAACAAGATATGGCTTTGATGATTTGGGCATTGTGTGAATTATTTTCATCAACATAGACTCTGATAAAATCACAAATATTTGTGAAGCGTTTAGAAACAAATTCAAAATGAACTTGTTTAATTAAATCAATATTTTGAAGTTCTTTGTGCGCTTTCCATTTCTCAAATTATGTAGAAATCTGGCAATATGCATCAAAATCAAAAGTAATCTATTTTTTGTTCACTTTTGACTCGTTCACAAAACACTCAAATTACATGCTGAGGTATCAAACTCATTGATAGTCACACAGTATTTGTGTACATAGAGAATATTTTGGAGACCTATTTTTGTTGATATTATTCAATCTTATAGGGGATGATTGGTTCGATGATCCAACAGAGTCATACCAGATTTCCCATGGATAGAGTGAGGTTTGAAAAACATGATCAAAGTACCCTACAGTCTTGGCAGAACTTCTGACGAAGAGGAGATAAAGTCTGTGACTAGTTTGAAGATTTCCATGAATGCCAGATTCAACAGTGGCTGCACTGCATGATCAGAGAACTAGGGAACTGGATGAAGTTCAGAGTAAATAGCAGTGAGTCCTTCAAAACAATACTCTTGTACAATTTTAGGAATGGTTCCATTTTATGTTTTCTATTTTGATATCAACCTTCCTCAGCTCAAACACCCATGATTTTTCATCTCATGATTTTTCATTTTTTACAGAAACCAATTAACCTGCACGACTTTGGGATGTTGGAGGAAACGGGAGCACCCGGAGGAAACCCATGCAGTCACAGGGAGAACGTTCAAACTCCACAAAGACATAATCCAAGGTCAGGATTGAACCAGGTCTCTGATGCTGTGAGGCAGCAGCTCTTCCAGCAGGAAGGATTTGTACACTGCAGGTAAGTTTCAACATACACTTAACACTCTGGTGTAGCGGAGTAAAACTTGAGTCTATAACCCAGCATCTGTTAGCGCTCAGTTAAATCTGAAATTTGTAAAGTAAAATCATAAAATCGTAGTCATTCAGATAGCAAAATGGCCCCATAGCAGAAGCATCCATGTCGCGGGGCTGGAAACTGGAAGTATCCCGAGCTAATTCTGCTACCACCAACGTCTAAGGCGACAAGTGATGGCATTCACTGATTGTTGCCGGAAGCTTGCGTCCTTTTCAGGACGGACGATGAAAGCGAGGTCAACATTTGTAACAAGATGGACACGAAAAGAAAGAAGAAAATAGCAAAACTACTGGATTATTGTAAAAACTTATCAGGCTTTCTGATACTCTTCATATGTTATTCGTAGTGGGACTGGAACATTGAAATTTGAGCTGGCTGCAGTTTTACAGGCACATTAAATGCAGAAACACAACAAATAAATGTACAATTAATTATCAGTTATTTTAGGTCTTCTTCTTGTGTATGGCGTGCACAGCCTAAAGTTGTAGGTCAATTTGTTCTATTTGATCTTGTTTGTGCATGCTGGGTTGATTGCATTAGTCGAAATAGGGAGGACCACGTGAAGGTTACAATCTCCTACCCCAGTTATTTTAGGTAAACCAGACCATAATAGTGCAAGTATATGTTCATTGTGCAAACTTAGTTCAAAGTCCATAGTAGATCATTGCTGAGGTAGGTGGTGGTCAAATGTGTGCAGTGTGGTTCAAGAGCCTGGGAAGAAGTTGTCCTTGAACCTGGAGGCTATGGTTCTCAGGCTTCTGCACCTTATTTTTGATGGTAGCAGCAAGATGAGATCTTGATGATATTAGCTGCCTTCTTGAGCAGAGCTTCTTGTAGATCCCACTGATAATGAGGAGGTCAATGCTTGCGACAGACAGGGCAATGTCACCACTCTCTGCAGCATCCTTCATTCCTAAGCATATGAATTACTGAACCAGGACATGATGCAACCTATCAGTATATTCTCCACTAGATATTGGCAGAAATTCGATAGAGTATTTATCTCATATGTGTAGGAAGGAACTGCAGATGCTGGTTTAAACCGAAGATAGTAACAAAAAGCTGGCGTAACTCAGCGGGACAGGGTGCATCTCTGCAGCGAAGGAATGGGTGATGTTTTGGGTAGAGGCCCTTCTTCTCATGTTTGATTCTTAAATGCACCACTGAAATGACTAAGGAAGCTACTCAATTCAGGGGCAATTGAGGATGGGTGTTGCTGGTTGGATTTGCTGGTGATGGATAGATTCCAATAAATGAATTCAAAGCCTCCATCTAATAGAACCAAGGGTAATAACTGTTAAACTAGAGCTGATCACCATCTACCCATTACACTGAACCTATGAGGGTTAGTCACAATACATTTTCTTTTAACATCTTTAAGATATTATGCACATATCTAAAAATTAAATTTCCTCCTGATTCAAAATGTTCAACATAAAACACCTAAATGTTGTGTGCAACAGAAATAATTCTAAATTTGTCTTTTGCACTGAAAAGTTAGAATTATCTGATGGTTTGAATCAAACAAGTGGAATAATAGTGTGGGAGAGTGTCAATCTTTCCACGCTGACAATAAAATCAAATTATCCAGTGCCTTGAAAACTGTGAAAAGTCTGATTCTGCAATGCAGTGAGAAGCACTCATGAGATTTTAATTATTTAAGTGGAAGGGTGTTAATCAGGGAAGATCTGCAAATTGTTATCCAAAAAGTGTATTTTTACAATCTCAAGGCCTTTCCTTCCTAATCAGTCTAACGTGAGGATATATAAATCCCAGGTGTTCTGAGTGTGTTTTACATATCAGTCATTACAAATGAACAAAGTGGACAAACTACATCTAACCAAATTGCTTCAGGAATCAAGAATATGCATTGTGATCAACAATGCAGGTGTTATAATGAAGAAAATCATTCCGTGGTGCTCATACCAAACATACTAGATTGAGCTGTTATTGATGTTGTGCTGTCAGTAAAGCAGATGGAGCTTCCCTCTGTGCCTGAACATGTGTAATTGAGATTTGAGCATCTATCAGCATTGCAAAGAGCAGAGAGGTTGAGAGGCAGATGGGAATATTCAGAGAAGGACTTTAACAAAGTCTCCATCTTGAGGATAGGTTAAGCTATGCTGCTTATACTTCTCAACCTGCCCTTTGTGAGGACTCTATTCCGTTTACTCAGTTTCTCCATCTCCACATATATGCAAATATCCCCCCCACAAAGTGCTGGAGTAACACAGCGGGTCAGGCAGCATCACTGGAAGACATGGATAGGTGACATTTTGGGTTGGGACTCTTCTTCAGACTGATTGTAAGGGGGTGGGGAAGAAAGCTAGAAGAGAAGAGGTGCAGGACAAAGCATGGCAAGTAATAGGTGAACACAGACGAGGGAGATTGTAGATAGGCAGATAGTTAAACAAAGATCAGAGATGGAAAAAAAGGTGAGAGACAAAATTATTGAAGTTGTGAATTGTGAAGCCAGAGGAAGGAATGTAGGGGGGGAGGGGGGAGAAATGGGTGCAAGTCCAAGAGGGGCACTGTGGAGGTGGGGTGGTTGTTAGAGGTTGCCTAAAATTGGAGAATTCAATACAAGCGGAATATAAAGGATATTCATAGATCCAAAAGGCCCCAAGCAGGGGCCTGACCCAAAACATTAGCTATCCAAGCCCTCTTGGTATGTTGCCTGACCCATTGAGTTACTGTAGCACTTTGTGTCCTTTTTTGTAAACCAGCACCTGCAGTTCCTTGTTTCTCCAAATATATTAATTTTGTTCAGTTTTATTGGAAATACAACATGAACGTGAATTAATATTGTAGGTTTTAATGCAAAATTAATTTGAGCCTCCAGGATGAAAGGCATTTCACTTGGGATGTTTTGCCTGTGTTTCATCAACTCAAAGACAAAGACTGGGGATTATCTTTAAAAAGAGAAAGAGACAAATGGAAAGAAATATGTAGGAAGGAACTGCAGATGCTTGTTACTTCGAAGATAGACACAAAATGCTGGAGTAACTCAGCGGGTCAGGCAGTATCTCTGCAGAAAAGGAATAGATGATGTTTTGAGTCTGAAGAAGAATCTATCAAAATGGAGGAAACATCTTTTGCAGCCAGAACTATGTTCAAAGGTATTGACAGCTGCTTTTCCTCACCTTTGCACATTTAAGATGTTGAATGGGGGTGAATACAACTAGCAGCTAATGTTGTCAAATACATTCAGTGCCTCAGACATAAGATGAATATGTGCTCTAAAGCTATAATGCAGGTCTTCCGGGATGGGCCAAAACATATTTTCTTAATTCACAATTTGTTTTGCTTAGTGTTAACTGCAGTCATCTGAATTTTCACATGACTAACAAATACAAAAAGACATAGAAAATATGTCAAGATGTGTGCTTACAACAATCCGTGACATAAATACAAATGCAATATGTGACTCATGAATCATCCACAGCATGGAATGGAAAATTCATCAGTTAGCCTCAAGTCACTGACTCTAGTGTTTGGCTTTCACTGACCATCTTCTAATACCTTGTTAAAACCTTATGCAGTACAAATACTAATGCAATTTCTGTTCAGTTGTGGAGGGGATGCCATTAGAATGATAATACAAAGGCTATTGATGACTTGCAATGTAATTGATATTTTAGGGTTTTCAATGCTAACTTTCTTTGCAACTACATCCATTCCTCTTCGCGTTATTCTTTTTCATGATGGGAAAACCTCTTGGGCATTTTGTACCTTGCTCTCATGACCAGGTGTAATTTGTTAATAAGCTTTGACAATAGACATGCACAGGGGAAAATTGCCGCTGACTCACTCATATCTTACCATCACCAAAAGTGCATGAAGGGCATGCCTAGAATCAATGGTACTTTATTGCCACAAGTACCTAGGTTTAGTGAAATCCTTTTTTCTTACATATAATTCAGTAAAATCTTACTACACATAAGCGTGATCATACCTAAGTACAATAGTGTAAGAATTGTGGACTACACCAAGGCAGTACACAATAGTCACCATGTTTTCTGCACCATCTTGTATTCTTCAAGTTCAAACTTTTTAATAATGTATATCCTTGACTTGGCTTTAAAGGCTCATTGTTCTGGTGGTGGTGCAGGCCTGGAATTGAAGGAAGCTGCCTGGTCTGGTGATTATGTTGTTGTTTCACACTGTCACTGTCTGATCCATGCTCTCGTCTGACCTTAGTGGTGCCTCCAGTGGCGCCTGATCCAATTGTTTCCCCGCCTCAGCAGGGCGCCTAGCAGCCCACCTATTGGTACGTCGACCCTGACACATTGACCCACAAACACTCCGTTTCTACACCTCCTACGACCTCCTTGCGCTGGGGCACCTCCCATTACTGACCTTGGAACCCCAGAGCGCCTCCCAGAGCATGGGAGGTTAGCCCACAGCCTGCTCAATGGCACTGATCCTCTCTTCTGTCCACCTCCACAGTCACCTTGAAGGAAGGCAGTGATAAAGAGGGAGATTTCTGGCCAGCTTTATTTTACATGATGACCCTGGGTTCTTCT
Organism: Leucoraja erinaceus; assembly: GCF_028641065.1. Classification (NCBI taxonomy): domain Eukaryota; kingdom Metazoa; phylum Chordata; class Chondrichthyes; order Rajiformes; family Rajidae; genus Leucoraja; species Leucoraja erinaceus. Next base: position 25,042,362 of record NC_073382.1, on the reverse strand, counting down.
ATTACTCCCTTGTCTGAGATCCTCTAACTCTACATAGATAAGAGAGCAAACCAAACTGGTTCTCCCTTTATGCCCCAGCCACTCAGTATACATTTATTTCGGAGCCACTTATTTTAGCTCTCATAAGATAGGCACAAAACACTGCAGTAACTCAGTGGGCCAGGCAGCATCTCTGGAGAGAAGGAATCAATCCTTCATTTTTAAATCGTTGAATGGGCTCGCCCCGCCTTACCTCTCTGAGCTGCTCCACCCATACGCTCCTGCCCGGTGCTTCAAGTCAGCTGATCAGCTGCTCCTTGAGGTACCAAGGTCCAAGCGGAAGCTCAGAGGGGATAGAGCCTTTTCTGTTGCTGCTCCGGCACTCTGGAACACCTTGCCGTTGCACATCAGACAGGCCCCCTCACTGTCCATCTTCAAATCCACCCTAAAAACTCAATTTTATTCTCTGGCTTTCGACACTGGCTGAGACATTGCTCCTGTTTTTAGTGCTTTTAATGTCTTTTAATTTTTACTGTTTTATAGTCCTTTGTTTTACGGTTTTTAATGGTTTGTAATAACTTCTTGTCCATGAGTTCTCATGTACAGCACTTTGGTTTAAAGTGCTTTATAAATAAAGTTATTATTATTAATCGGTGACGAATCGGGTCGAGACCATTCTTCAGACGTTCTTAAGAGATGCTGCCTGTCCTGCTGAGTTACTCCAGCATTTTGTGTCTATCTTTGATTTAAACCAGCATCTGCAGTTTCTTCATGCACTGTTTTAGCTCACATATCTAATCAATTGATAGTTACTCTTTTATTAGGTTTTATTTTACATTTCCTTCATCATCACTTCTAATCATCATGAACGTCAAATTTCCTTTGCTTTAAGTGAAACATAATTATCTTGCTCCACTTTTGTCAAAGAAATATCAAAACATTCAGGTATCAGTGAGTGTTACTGCAAATATTTTCATGGGTAGCTGCAATCATACAACATTTACTTTTTATTCTCTCTTGTGCTTATATTGGGCAGAATTTAGTTGACAGGTGGAAACCATAAAAACTCAAGCTTAGAAATCCTTTTACCTATCTACCATAAGTGTAAGGATGAGTTGATTTGACAATCAGAAGGCAGAAATACACAGAGGCTCAGAAATTTCACGTTGCACACAAGTTGCAGCATGGAAGATTTTAAAACCCAATACACACTTTGTGCATGTAAATGAAATGATTCAATTTATTGTCATTGTCAGTGTACAGTACAGAGACAACGAAATGCATTTTTAGCATCTCCCTTGAAAGGGAGACACAGGGCGTCGCGATGTGCCCGCGCCTGCCGCCGTAACATTCCATTACAGGCAAAGGTGGGTGAAGTGTCTTGCCCAAGGACACAACGACAGTATGCACTCCAAGCGGGATTTGAACCGGCTACCCTCCGGTCGCCAGCCGAACTCTTAGCCCATTGTGCTATCTGTCGTACCGTGCACGTGATGTGATGATCCGGGTATGCAGGAAGAGTAGATGAGGGAAAACATGTGATGTCAAAGGATATATGACACGTGCACAATGTTTTCCCTCATCAACTCTTCCTGCCTTCCCAGATCCTCACTGTTCCATTCATTTTCTGAACACCCACAATGTACTTCCCATCCATCTAAATGTAATTTCATCTTTGCTTCCTGATCTACCATGTCATGTCTGATACCTGGAGGTTCTGATTTCCAAATTGTATTTCTTTAACAAAACTGGAGCAAGATAATGTTTCATTTAAAGCAAAGGAAATCTAACTTTCATGCCCTGTCTGCCCTAATTATCCCACTGGCACACAAATGGGAATTGTTGGAAATGCTCAGCGGGTCATGCAGCATCCATGGAATGAGAAACAAAGTTAACGTTTCAAATTAAAGACCATTCATTGGAACTTAGAAAGGGAGAAAACAAACTCATATTTAGGCGGAAAGAAAGTGAGAGAGGGATGATTATGACAAAGAAATATCTCAGATCTCAGGGTCATAAGGTCATAAGGTCATAAGTGAAAGGAGTAGAATTAGACCATTCACCATGACGATAAGTTTTCAACCTGGTACGCTCAGCATCAGCCCAACACACTGAGCGCTTCTCGCATTTTATGTTTCATTTGTTTCTGATTTCCAGCATCCGCATTGGTTTTGACTTTTATTGCACATTCCCCTCCCCTCACTCCAATTGTCTCCCCACTGATGGCCCGGACTATCTCTGCAAAGGACTGCTTTAACCTTAGATTGCATCTCCCTTCTCAATCCTCTCCCCGTTTCCGTTCCATTTTTCATTTCGAATCCAATATATTTCCACCACAGCCCCCACTCCATGAATATGTGAGAAAGCAATGGAAAGATTTTGATCTGAGATTGCTTTGTGAGGCCAGATTTATCATGCATGAGCCATGCATGAGGATGGTCTTCAGTGGATAGTTCAAGGACTATGGTGTATAGATTTAAACATTTGCTCATATGATATAAAGGAGATCTGATGAAAATCATTTTTTGTCAAAGGCTTGTTAGGAACTGGAATTGACTAGAATGTTGGGAAATTAATAATGCAGTTCCTTTAGCAGAGAAATGAAGAGGGACTTGAGAGAAAATCAATTATCTGCTGTGCTATGGGCCAAGAGCATGAAATGGAACTGACAAGATTATTCTACCACGAGCTTGCACAGTCTTGATGAGTTAAAAGGCACTTTTGTGCACCACATCTTTTCTTTGATTCCTTGATTCAATAATGCTATGGTTTCATGCATTATAGAATAACCAGTCTAGGGGCCAAACACGCAACTGAACTTTTTTTTACCAGAGGTTGGACAAACTTGGATAGTTTTCTCTGGAGCTAGAGAGATCTGAGGGGAGATCTGATAGAAGTATATAACATTAAGAGAGGCATAGATAAGCTATAAAGTCAGAATCTTATTTCCAGGTTGGAAAAAAGTCTAGGTTTAACTAGGTTTAGGGTGAGAGGCACAAAATTTAAAGAAGAGTGGGGCAAGTATTTTATTGTAGAGAATTGTGGTTGCCTGCGGTGATAATGGGGGATGATATGATAGTGGCATTTAAGAGGGGTTTTAGATAGGCACATGGTTATGCCGAGAATGGAGTGATATTGATTACCTGAGGGCAGAGGAGAATGATTTAACCTGACACCATGTTTGGTTGGACATTGTGGGCTGAAGGACATATCCCTGTGCTGTTTTGTTCCATGTTCAATGTTGAAGTGACCACCTTCCATTGTCCTTTACATCGCAGTGTGGTTTTGATGCCCACATTTATTTGCATTATATTTTCTAGCCCAGTGTTCTTTTCTGGAGTTATCATTTATGCATTGGTCTTTTGCTTGTTGATAGACAATTAACATACAGCCTGCAGTTCACAGAAATATCTACCTTCCTCTTAAATGTCTTTTCCAATGACCCTTCGAATGAGATCCAAATCCTCTCTATTTTAGAGGAAGTAACATTTGTAAGATTGTAAATAGGGCGAAGGAGGAATATGTTTCACGAGCGTTCTTGGGGTGGTGGTATGGTAGAGGGGCTGAGGTAAGTGGTGGAGCAAATCGCTTTAATTAAAAGATCCACTTACTTTTTATTTCTCCTAAAAGTAATGGAACTGAAACTAGGTATTTTTCTTTGATATGCAGGCAACTAGCTTCACCAGCTGGTTGGTCAAGAGCTACAGGGCTCAGACTAATGTTCCCTCTCAGCAGGAAACTGTGAGCTAAATATATTGGCAGGCCACAGCTTACATAAAATGATCATTAAAATGTTCATGTGATAAAGCAACTAAAGGCTTTTTTCATCTTACTTGATTGGAAGCCAATTAATTTACCTTAGCTGCCTTTGCGTTATTAATGTTTCCAATTTAAGATTTTAATTATTATTTTATGTAAAGTAGGTCTTTCTAATTATCTTGACCCACAAATCAGTTCCAGGAATCTTATTAAAAATAGATATTCAGCTTATTGCCCCTTGACAGCTTCCAGCTGTGCCACTCATTTCTATGCCATTTCCCTAAATCCACATATTCTTTCTTTTCCAATTTCATTTCCATTTTTAGAGGTCACTGTAGCCATTATCTATGTCTTCAATTGCATCTGCTACTTCTTCTTCTTATCGAGTCCACACACAAGATTAGAAGTTGTTCAGCCAGAGCTGAACACACTTCTCGGCATCTGCATACAATGGTATCTGTCGTGCTTCTTGTGCTTGGCGGTGGAAAGATTGGTGGAAACAGGGCCGCGATGTGAATGCCCTTTTCTTGAACCCATTTGCTACTAATACAAGATACAAGATACAAGATACATTTAATTGTCATTTGGACCCCTTGAGGTCCAAACGAAATGCCGTTTCTGCAGCCATACATTACAACAAATAGACCCAAGACACAACATAATTAACATAAACATCCATCACATTTCTGTGATGGAAGGCCAAATAAACTTATCTCTCCACTGCACTCCACTCTCCCCCCCCCCCCCGATGTCAGAGTCAAAGTCAAAGCCCCCGGCTGGCGATGGCGATTGTCCCGCGGCCATTAAAGCCACGCCGGGTGGTGCGAGGTCGCACACCGGGTCTTGGTGTTAGAGCCCCCGGCGTGCGCTCGCAGAGTCCCGCGGCCATTCCAAGCCGCGCGGGGCAGTGATGTAGGCCCCGCTCCAGGAGCTCTTCAACCCCGCAACTCGGGCGGGGGAAGTCGCCGTTGCGAGAGCCCTGAAAAGCGGTCTCCCTCCAGGGACCCGCGGGCTCCCGGTGCCGCCGTCCACAGACCTGCCGTTGAAGCCTCCGACTCTCCGGTCGGGCCGCAGCAGCAGCGCTCCTCCACCGCTCCACCCGCTCCGGACTCGGCCAGCCCCGCGACGGCGACGGTGAGTCGTCGGCACCAGAGTCCCCGGTCTCTGACTGTTGGAGGCCGCTCCTCGTTGCAGCCCCAACGATAACGGAAACCCGACGAGAAAAGGTCGGGTCTCCCGTGCAGGGAGAGATTTAAAAAGTTTCCCCCCCCCCCCCCCACCCTCCCACCCCACCCCCCACCCCCCCACCCCCACACACCCCAACACAAAAATAACACAAACTACATAAAAACATAGACAAAAAATAATAAAACGCGGACAGACTGCAGAGGCCGCTGCTGACGAAAGTCGCGCCGCCCACCGGAACTAATCCAGTGCATATAAAGATATTCCAGGTTCTTCATGAGCTTTGAATTTAGTAATTCCTAGTGTACAGCTGTTTACTATTAGAGAATTAGAAAACTTACAGTTTTGGAACCATCTCTGCGGTTCCTTTAATTAAAGTTGCAATATTTCAAATATTTTTTATATTTATGTATAAATATGGAGAGAGATTAGATATATCATATTCAATCGTAGATAGATTATATATATTGGATTATCTATTTCAACTCTGTATCTTCAGGTCAAACACACTTTGTGAAGTGGGGGAGCTAGAAGAGGGAGGAAGATTCTCAATGAATATAGGGTGAAGGGATAAGATAACCGTGTGAATCAAGGAGAGACTGGATAAAAATGACAGTTTGGACTTGGAAGGGGGTAAGAATAAGGGAGCAGGAGAATGAGGGAGTGTTCAGGATTGATGCTTGGCATAGCATACGATGATTATTCCTTACTTTCAGCCTTCCTGCAATAGCAGGACAGAAGCAGCTTCTAGCAAACACTGCAACATTTTACAGCTAATGCTTCAGTGTAATTCTTGCAGACCAGCAATCTATGAAAGAATGTTGGAATAAAACTACAGCTATGTTTTGATTTTCGTCCAGAATATATTAATTTATTTTAATTTATATTAATTTGAAAGACAGTTTGTTATTGCAAATTTATCAAGATATGAACAGTAAACAACGATATTTTGTCCTGTTTGGAGATGGAATGTGAACTGAATGGTCAGGGTGGTTTGCTGAGGATACATAAGATTTGTTCACATCTTCCCTTAAAAGGACACATTCTGGCCACATTCAAGACTCAAGAGCCAAGAGTGTTTTATTGTCATGTGTCCTGGATGGGACAATGAAATTCTTACTTGCTGCAGCACAACAGAATATGTGAATATGTAAACATAGTACATGACGGAGGAAGAGAAAAAAAATAATTTAATAAATAACAAATATAGTGCTATAATAATATAGTATTTTGCAGTTCAGAGCTCAGTGCTTATTCGTTGTTGTGTTTAATAGCCTTATGGCTGTTGGGAAGAAGCTGTTCCTGAACCTGGATGTTACAGTTTTCAGGCTCCTACCTTCTTCCTGATGGCAATGGTGTAATGAGTGTGTGGCCAAGATGGTGTGGGTTTTTGATGATTTTGGCTGCCTTTTTGAGGCAGCGACTACGATAGATCCCTTCGACGGTGGGGCAAAGCCGGTGATGGACTGGGCAGTGGTCACAACTTTTTGTAGTCTTTTTTGTTCCTGGACGTTCAAGTTGCTGAACCAGGCCACGATGCAACCAGTCAGAATGCTCTCTACCGTGCACCTGTAGAAGTTTAGGAGAATCCTCTTCGACATGCCGAATCTCTGCAATCTTCTCAGGAAGTAGAGTCGACTTCTTTATAATTGCATCGGTGTGCTGGGTTCAGGAAAGATCTTCAGAAATAGGATTTTGAAGTTTTTGACCCTCCACCAAAGTCCCATTGATGTGAACAGGATTGTGGGTCCTCATCCTTCCCCTACCAAAGTACACAATCAGTTATTTGGTCTTACTGATGTTGAGAGCCAGGTTGTTGAGCTGGCACCATTTGGTTAGTCGGTCCATCTCACCTCTGTACTCTGACTCATCCCCATCTGTGATTCATCCAACAACAGTGGTGTCATCAGCGAACTTGATGATGGAGTTCGCTCTATATCCGGCTATAGAGTCATGGGTATAGAGTGAATAAAGCAGGGGGCTCAGCACGCAGCCTTGAGGTGCTGCCATGCTAATTGTTACTGAGGATGAAGTGTTTCCGCCAATTCGAATAGACTATGGTCTCTGGATGAGGAGGTCGAGCATCCAATTGCAGACGGATGCGCAGAGACCCAGTTCGGTGAGCTTGTTAACCAGCGTGGAAGGGATGATGGTATTAAACGCCGAGCTGTACTCTATAAACAACAGCCTGACGTAGGTGTTTTTATTGTCCAAGTGGTCCAATGCAGAGTGGAGAGCCAGTGAAATTGAATCCTCCGTTGTCCTGTTGTGGCGGTATGCAAACTGTTGTGGGTCGAGGTTCGTGTCGAGGTAGGAGTTGATGTGCACCATAACCAACCTCTAAAAGCACTTCACCACCACAGATGTTAGTGTCACTGGTCGATAGTCATTGAGGCACGTCACCTTACACTTCTTGTCCAATTTCTGCCTGTTATAGAAGATTATTAAAATACCCTGTCAAATAAATTTTACTTATAAATATGATCTTTTCCACAATATGTCAGAGAATTTACAAAACCAGTGAATAAATGGCTGCTCGAATACCAACATGAGAAAAACGGCATGGTGCTGCTGTAACGTGGAAAGAATGTGGAGGTTTACATTTGAGTTCAAACATTGTCTCGATATCAATAGACATATCAAATGCATGGGAATTATTTAATTGGCCTTTTGCCTTCTGATCTTCTATAACAATTTTAATAATGTGAAATTAAAATAATTGGCGACATCCATGTGGAGGATAATTGTAAGAAATTAATAATGGATTGCTCAATAAGGAATGGGAGCATTGTGGTTCCACACATTCAATTGACATCCAAAGGATTAAATAATTGATCCAGCACAAGGAGCACAAACCTCACCATGGCAGCTGTAGAAGTTAGCTTCAAATAAGTAAGACATCCATAAAACTTCTAAGAGTAACTCAGCGGGACAGGCAACATCTCTGGATAGAAGGAATGGGTAATGTTTCAGGTCAAGACTCTTCTTGCTGACTGTACAGAGTTACTATGTGCTCCCTGTGACAGCTTGGGTTTTCTTCAGGTGCTCCCACACTCCAAAGACGGACAGCTTTGTAGGTTAATTGACCAGTAAAATAGTAAATTGTGCGTAGGATAATGTTAGTGTATGGGGTGAACGCTGGTCGGCACGGACATCAGTGGGTTGAAAGGCCTGATTCTGTGTTGTATCTCCAAAATCTAAAGTTCCCAAAGGTCACCTGGCAAGGAACATGAAAACATACATAATAGGATCAGCAGTAAGCCATTTGGTCTTTCACACCTGTTCGCCGTTCAGAGGTTCCAAGGTTCAAAGGTTATTTAATTAGTCACATACACCTAGGTGTAATGAAATGCTTCTTGCCAATGCAGCACATAAATAAAGAATACAGACATAACAGTAATAAAGAAATGTAAATATAAAAACATCCCCCCACAATGATTCCCATTATGAGGGAAGGCACAATGTCCAGTCCCCATCCCATGTCCACCCGTAGTCGGGCCTATTGAGGCCTCCACAGTTGCCTTTACAGAGGCCCGATGTTCCATGCCGTTCTCGCCGGGTGATGGTGCTCCGGCGTCGGGTGAATCCTCTCAGCGGCATGGGAGCCCTGGAACGGCCGCTTCCCTTACCAGAGGCCACTTCCCTTACCGTTGAACATGAGGTTTTAGTTTATCTTTTAGTGTTCGATTTTGACTACGGCTGGTGTCTGTATGGAGGTTGTACATTCTACCTGTGATGTCTCCGATGTCTAGTCTAAAGTCTAAATAGTCCTAAAGTTCCTGAATATCACTTCCTGAATAAAGTTCCTGAATTAAATCACTTTGCCTCTCCCTTTCTCTCTACTCCTTTAAAACTCTTTTTTGATTTTTTTTGATCAAGCTTATTTATTATATTATCTAACATTGAATTTGTTAGTGGCACATTTCCTAGTGTGATGGACTGTTCTAGTTGTTGGGTAATGTGAATGGTAATAGCCCCCATCGTTAAGACAACTTTGGAGGTATTTTGAGCAGGTTATGTCTTCCTGACTGCTGTTTTCCACAAATTGGTAGCAGCGCTGAGGAGGATTTCCTGGAATGTATACGAGATGGTTTATTAAACCAATATGTAAAAGAACCGACTAGAGGACAGATCATCCTAGACTGGGTATTGTGTAATGAGGAAGAATTAGTTAGCGATTTTGTTGTGCAAAGACCCTTGGGCAACAGTGACCATAATGTGGTGCAATTCTGCATTAGGATGGAAAGTGACATGGTTAATTCAGAGACTGGGGTCCTGAACTTAAAGAAAGGAGACTTTGAAGGTATGAGATGGGAATTGGCTAGGATAAACTTGTAAATTATACTTAAAGAGTTGACAGTGGAGATGCAATGGCAAAGATTTAAGACCACATGGATGAACTCCAAAAATTCTTCATCCCTGTCTGGCAAAATAATAAAACGGGGAAGGCAGCTCAACCGTGGCTAACGAGGGAAATCAAGGATAGTGTTAAATCCAAGGAAAAGGCATATAAATTGGCCAGAGAAAGCAGCAAACCAGAGTACTCGGATAAATTTAGAACAGAGGAGGACAAAGGGGTTAATTAATTGGGGGGGGGGGGAGAAAGAGCATGAATGAAAGCTTGCGGGGAATATAAAAACTGACTCGAAAAGCTTCTTTAGATATGTAAAAAGGAAAAGATTTGTGAACACATATGGAGGTCCCTTACAATTAGAGACAGGCAAATTTATAATGGGAAACAAAGAAATGGCAGAACTGTTAAACGAGTACTTTGGTTCTGTCTTCAGTAAGTAAGACACAAACAATCTCCCAGAAATACGAGGGGACCGAGAATCTAGTGGGAGGGAGGAACTGAAGGGAATCCACATTAGTCAGGAAATGGTGTTAGATAATCGGTTGGGGCTGAAGGCAGATGAATCCCCTGAGCCTGACGGTCTGCATCCCAGAGTACTCAAGTAGGTGGCCCTAGAAAACGTAGATGCAATGGTGATCATTTTCCAATGTTCTCTGAACTCTGGATCAGTTCCTTTGGACTGGAGGATAGCCAATGTAACCCCAATTTTGAAGAAAGGAGGGAGAGAGTAAACAAGGAATTATAGGCCTTACATCGGTAGTGAGGAAAATGCTTGAGTCGATCGTTAAAGATATTAAAGCAGCGCATTTGGAAAGCAGTGCCCATCAGTAAGTATTCCCCCTGTAAGTATTAAACTTCACCCAAGTATTTTTGTCCCTCCCTTCATTGGCTCCCTGTGAGATCCACACCAGGATAGACTTTCCTCCTTCAGTGAGGAAAGACCGATCCTGGACTGGAGTCTCGACTCTGGTCTTGTCCACGGGGGGGGGCGGGGGGGGGGGGGGGGGGGGGGGAATGGAGGAGGACGGCCAACATTTTTTGTGCCTTCCACCACAGTGATGAATGCTGTGGTGGATGTTTATGTTACATGTTGTGTCCTGTTTATGCATTTTATTATTTTGTTAACCCATCTTTATGCTTTGTATGGAACTGATTTTTAAATTATGTAAAGCACTTTGGGGTCAATGAAAATTGACTATAAATGTGCTATATAAATAAACTTATTATTATTATTATTATTATTGCTGTGATCTGTAGAAAAAGGTGAACAATGTCTAAAATAGATTCTCCACCCTCTACCCCTTCTCTCTCTCAGTCTCTCACCTGTTTTGGGCAGAATTTCTGGCAGTTTCTGAGCTGCCAGCCCACCAGCCCTGAGCCGCCAGCCCACCAGCCCTGAGTGACTCAGCTGCCAGCCCACCAAGCCTGAGTGACTCAGCTGCCAGCCCACCAGGCCTGAGTGACTGAGTTGCCAGCCCACCAGGCCTGAGTGACTCAGCTGCCAGGCCTGAGTGACTGAGCTGCCAGGCCAAAATTCCAGTCGGCCCACAATGTCCATACTAGCCCTCTGGAAACCTGTCGCTTCAGCCCACAACACCCATACTAGCGCTCCAGAAAGCCCCCACCCCCCCCCCTCCCCCCCCACTGGCCACAAATATTGGAATTGGTGGAGAGGTGGAAAATTACATTGGGGACCAGCCCGCCTGGGTGAACATGGGACCCAACGGGTCCCACCTAGTCTAGTACACCATTAAAGTTCAAAGGTAAGTTTCACAGGAACTGTTGCTTCCGATGCTGGTTTGGGTCTCAAGAATGGAGAAGCCTAAAACCAAGGGGAAATGGGCAAATTATGGGAGAGGTTGGTGGCCATCTGTATCGAGCTCGGAGACACTGGCAGGCGCGGCCTGCACAGCAACCTCCTCAAAAGCTCCAAAAGGGAGGAGCTTGTCGACCCCGAGTTCAGAGAAGACCAAGGCCAAAATGGCATAAAATGTCCAAAAGGACAATACTCGGCAGGAAGGTACTGTCTCAACATCCATTGAGGATGTCACCTGTCCACTCTCAAAACTGGAAAACCTGATTGAGAGGCTTGTCGAAGGAAATGTGCACTGCACACATGCGACTGATACAGGTAGTTCCAGTCAGATGTCTGCGGCAGCAATACCTGGTCAAGGGCTGGATTATGATATCTCCCGCTTAGAGGCGGGGAGATTTGAGGTATATGCGGTAGACACTGACGGCGGGGAATTCGACAATGAACTAGAATTCCCTCAGCAAACAGATGATACGCTTCAATTCACAACTAAAATGGAGCTGCCGGCACTAGTGACAATATTTGCCATTCCCTCGGCATAGGAGGGTAGTTGAGGCAAGTTCATTGGCTATATTTAAGAGGGAGTTAGATGTGGCCCTTGTGGCTAAGGGAATCAGGGGGTATTGGGAGAAGGCAGGTACGGGATACTGAGTTGGATGATCAGCCATGATCATATTGAATGGCGGTGCAGGCTCGAAGGGCCGAATGGCCTACTCCTGCACCTAATTTCTATGTTTCTAGGAGAACCGTTAGAGGAAGAACTGGTGAGTAGCATTGCTTACTTGACTTCCCACCAGTTGAATGAGAAGAACATGCACAACACTGCTGAAAAGTATGCTAGTCCTGATAACTGCCAGATACTTGATGTTCCGAAGGTTAATGCCACCATTAGGGACAATCTGAATAGCAAAACAAAGTCAAAAGACTTAACTCCAGCTCATTTGTGCAAGGCAAGTAATGTAGTCTGCAAAGGATCTTTTCGGAGAAGATTTGAGCAAGCAAGTAAAAGACTTGCAAGAGGAATACAAGGCCACCGTGGGTGTGGTAAAGACTCCCACTGTGTGAAAGACTCACGACAACCGGCATGCATATCATCCTCTACAAGATGCCTCTACAAGAAACAGAAAATTGTAGAGGCATTCACAGGTTTACTTAAAAATGAGAAGCCTACGGCAGCTTGCAAGGGTGATAGGCAAGATGATAGCTGCCTTTCCAGCCACCCAATATGGGGCCATGCATTATAGAAGCCTGGATCATGAGAAGGTTGTGGCCCTAAGATTAAATAAGGGGCATTTTGATAGATGTATGAGGCTGACGACAGATTCGATATCAGGGCTGCAGTGGTGGATCGAACACACACACAAGTGTTCAGGTTCCATTGTACCTAGTAAACCCACAATAACATTACAAAGTGATGCTAGTGGACAGGGTTGGGGTGCAACTGACACCAACTCTAGTTGTGGCGGTAGGTGGAATGAGTTGCAACATGGCCAAAAGAATGGCATGAACTATTTGGAAATGCTAGCAGCATTTCAAGAGAGATCTAGATAGGGCTCTTAAAGAGAGCGGAGTCAGGGGATATGGGGAGAAGGCAGGAACGGGGTACTGATTGGGGATGATCAGCAATGATTACATTGAATGGCGGTGCTGGCTCAAAGGCCCAAATGGCCTACTCTTGCACCTATTGTCTATTGTTCATTGTCTATTGTCGATGCATTGAGAATGTATTGTGGGAATGATCATGATATGCATGTCAGGCTACAATTGGACGATACAACAGCAATAGCGCATGAGTGGCTGTAGGTCTCAATCATGTGATGCACTAGCGAAGTCCATTTGGGCGTGGTGTATAGATAGGAGAATATGTGTCAGCTGCTCACCTGCCAGGTGGATACAACATTGAAGCAGACACCAGGTCAAGAATATTAAATGAATAAACAGAATGGATGTTAAATCAGTCAGTGTTCAAGTAGATAATATTGCGATATGGAACACTTGAGGTTGACCTGTTTGCTTCAAGGCTTAATAACCAAGTACCAAGGTATGTAGCTTCACAACCAGACCAAGGGGCAGAAGCAGTAGATGTATTTTCTTTGAACTGGGGTGGATTATCATGTTATGCTTTTTCCCCATTCTGCCTTATTGGAGGCTTGCAAAAGATAATTCAAGACAAGGCATCAGGAATTATAGTACAGGTAGTACCAAATTGGCCTACTCAACCATGGTTTCCATTGTTAAAAGGACTGCTGAACGAAGCTCCTTTCGTTGTTCACAGACACGAACAATTGTTAGTTCAGCCTCGGGCGCCTCACCCACTGCATGATAGTATTGATTTATTAATTTGCAGGATTTAAGGAGATCTTTCAAGCAAATAGGACTACCCAGCAGGACAGTTGACGTGATCATTGCAGCTTGGAGAGATGGCACAAGAAGGCAGTATACTACCTACATAAAGCAATGGAATAGATTTAGTGAGGATGTACATGTGAACTACTTTAAAGTGGAAGTAGCAGATGTTTTGGAAATTCTTTCAGTTTTTTTTTGAGAAGCATCTAAGTTATAGCACAATTAACACTGCTCGCAGCACCTTATCATCATATCTAGTGCTTGGGGTAGGATGATTGGCACAAATGATTGGCACTCATCCATTGGTGTCAAGGTTTATGAAAGGTGTCTTTAATATGAATCCTCCAAGGCCTAGATACAAAAAAGTGTGGAATATGAAATCAGTTTTATGTTTTCTTCGCAAACTGTCATCAGCTGCATCGCTAATGTCGGAGCAGCTCATTCATAAATTAGTGATGCTTATGGCACTTACTTCAGCACAAAGAGTTCAGTCTTTCCCCAACTCCGCCTGGATAACTCTTGTAACTGACAAGTAGGTAGTATTTTATGTCGCTGATCTCATAAAGCAGAGCAGATCAGGCGCGGTTGGGTATAATTTGGATCTGGCAGCATACCCACTGGATCGGAGATTGTGTTTTGTTAGTTATGTGAAAAAGTATATTGAGGTTACTAAGAACCTTCAATATGAGGAAAAAGCCTTCTTCATAAGTTATAAAAAGCCACACAAGAGAGTGTTGATGCAGACTCTTTTAAGATGGATAAAGTGTACGCTGTTGAAAGCAGGAGGTAATACAGATATTTTCACGTCTCACTCTACCAGGGCTGCAGCACGTCGGCCGCCAATATAATGGAGGTTCCTCTTGATCACATTCTTGCAACAGCAGGATGGTCAGATGAACGCATTTTTCAGAGGTTTTATAATAAATCACTTAACAGGTCTGGACAATTCGCAGATAGAATTCTGGGCAGTGCTACATGAGGTACTTGTTTGTAACTCTGAGATAAATGAGACTGCGGTCCTGTTAAGGGCGATGTACATGTATGTAAAGTTAGCATCATGTGTTAATGGCCGATGAATTTTCTACCATCTATGGTTTATCTTTGTAGTGTGTTCACATACAGATTGGTTTACTGCATGAAACCACTGAGCTTCAAAGCCTTCACGTAGTCTCGTGACGAGACCAAGATAAAATAGAAAGATTAAACGAGAACTTACCGTTTGAAGTTTGATCTTTATTTTATGAAAAGTTGGAGTGAGAGACAACATGCCCTCCACTCCCAACCCTGAATCTCATAAATATCATTCGGTAAGTCAAGGGTTATTAATCTTTCTGTAGCTTAATTTTGGTCCAAGTGGTCTGTGGTTTCATACAGTTGCTCTGAAGATTGATGCGAATACGTGATGGTGGGTTCTTCAACTTCTTCAAATTATTACTAAATACTTTACTGCTGCTGAGAAACTTTTTTTATGTTTGGAATCTGGTTTCAGAAAATATTTACCTCATGCTTTCTAAACTAACCCAATGTTTATGAGGGTTTGCCTCAAAAAATGTTTTGTTCGCTATAATTTTTTTAAACATTAGTTAAAAATTATAGCCTTTTATCTTCTGGCTTGGTATTTTTAGGAATTCATTTCTGGGCAATGTTCAAGGATGGTATAATAATTATTTAATGTGCAAATATTTATTTTTATAGTTACTTGGTCTGTGTGCTGACTGTTACATAGCCAGACGCCTACGGTTGATACCAGAATGAACATAATATTGGGAATGAAGAAATTCGCACCACAAAGTTATCTAGATCTATGTGGGCAGCTATCTTTGAGGTGGTAAGTGAGTGATATCATTTCAAACATAGAGCATAGAAAAGTACAGCACAGGAACTGGCCCTTCATCCCACAATGTCCGTGCAAGATGTAATTCCAAGAAAAACAAACCTCATCCTCCTGCACATGATCCATAGTTCCTTGCATATCCTTGTGCCTATAAGTGCATTTTTCCACTGATTGGGAGTTAAAGGTGGAATAACTTTCAGGCGGTCGACGTGACATACGTGATAATGCCTTCAGGCGTTTAATCATTTAAGTCAATAGCAAGAGAAATATAATTAAAGCAGTCAGTCAAGTTATGAACCCTAACCTATACAGATAAACAAAGAAGTACAGACTTCCCTAGATTTATAATTGAGACAAATCTTTCCATTTGTCACCGTTAGGTCTCAACTTCACACTTTTTCTGATGTAGAAAATGATTTTCTAATAGGACAAGGGAGTCTTTTACATTTGTTCACCAATGAAGTAATTAGTCCGAGTATAGATACTGGAAGTACGTCATCAATTTCAACAAAGCATCCATTTTACTTTGAGTCATGTGAGTCCTTTCATGTTATGCATAGGGTATATGAATACCTTGCAACATATCTGTAAATCTATGAGGTAATTTATTTGTAAATGTAATTACACAAACAATGCATTGATTCTTAAAAATATTTCAACAGTCCATTACACATCAAGATTATCAGATTCAGCCGAAGAGCTCATGAATAATGACATCCTACTCTTCAACACAACAGAAAATAATCAGAATGTGGCTGCTCTCTGTGAAATTTGCATGTACAGGAAATGTAACACAAGACAACATAGATTGTTTATTTTGCTTTTCAATTTCAGCAGCGAGTAAAGGCTATGCCCCATTTTAATATACCTTGAGTGTAAATTCCACCTGACAACCTATATCAACATCACAATTAGGTGGATTACCAAATCATGGGATGATTCACTGCAGTGGGCTATCCAGCCCAATGTGCCTTTGTCAGCAGTTAAAAGAAAAATTCAGTCAATTTCTTTCACCTGTTTTTTATTCATATAGTTCACAAGTAATTATCCTTTGCTTTTTGCATGTTATTGTTGAACCTGTTTATATCACCCTTTCAGGTCATGCTTTCCAAATCATAATGACTCAGAATTAAAGTATAATACATTTTTCATCACAGTATATGTTGCCAAATTATTAAAATCTGATATAGTTTCCATAAATTCCATATAGTAAGTTATTCTATGGAAGCAATCTCAATTCATATATTCTCACCATGAAGTGAAACCTCATCACATTAGCACCTATTCTACGAAATCTCTTCTACCCCCTTTCTGACTCTGATGACTGAGCACAAAAGTGTCACCTAAACATTTTACATTTTTGATTCACGAATGTTTTGCTGTGATGCAGAAATATCAACATTTAATAATTGCATTTGTAAATATTCCAGTGTATTTTTGCAGGGAGATGGGGCCTATTTTCTATGGAACTGTTGGCATTTCCCCATTTAAGTGCCATCTGTTTGCACTTAGAGTCTTAGAGTCATAGAGTCATGCAGTATGGAAACATGCCCTTCAGTTCACATGCCCATACCGGCCAAGGCGCCCCATCTACAGTAGTCCTACCAGCCTACGTTTTGGCCAGATCATTGTAAACCTTACCTATCTTATGTGACTGTCTAAATGTTTATTAAATGTTGTGATAGTACCTGCCTCAATGTTCTCCTCTGGCAGCACGTTCCATATACCTACTGCAGCTCCCAAGTAGTACACGAGGCCCGAGATTGTGGTTAAGTACGGGGTTTATTTTCGGCTCCAACCAACCCGTGAGAACTGAGCCAAAAACAAGGCAACAAAAAACAAAAACAAACAAAATAAAAATGCAGTTTACAAAATACATGCATGTACATCCATACAGCAACACAACACCACACTAACCAAGCAAATAAACAACATACCTCGTCCACTGCTTACTACTTAAGAGGTATTTCTTGGTTTCTTCTTAGTCATGGCTTCTGTGTGCGCCCACAACCGTGCCCCCCGGAAACTAAGTCGGCAATTAGTTCCCCCCTTAGGAACACTACTATTTCAGGTAGGAACCAAAAACCGTGAGGTTCAGAATTTAACTAACTGCCGATGTGGGGCAGTTACACCTACCACCCTTTGTGTGAAAAAGTTGCCCCTTAGTTTCCTATTAAAACTTTCCACTCTCACCTTAAACCTATGTATTCTGGTTGGTGATTCCCATATTCTGGGTTTACCCTATGTGCGTTTACCCTATCTATTGCCCTCATGATCCTATTTACTCCCATAATGTCACCCATCATCCCTTTGCACTCCAGCGAATGAAGTCCTCACCTGCTCAACCTTTCCCTATAGTTCAAACCCTCAAATCCTGGTATTATTCTCATGAATCGACTCTACATTCTTTCCAGTTTAGCAACTGTTTACTGTTAGCAGGGTGATGAAAAACTGAACACAATACTCTAAATGTGGTCTCACCAATGTTTTGTACAACTGAAACATAATATCCGAACTTCTATAAGCAATACTCTGACTGATGAAGATCGATGCCAAAAGCCTTCCCCCTGCTGCACAACACTCTCCTGAGCCCAGCCATTCATTGTGAAGGTTCTGCCCTGCTTTGATATCCCAAAATGCAACACCTTGCATTTATCTGCATTAACCATTCCTCAGCCCACCTGCCCAACTGATCAAGTTCCAGCGGAGATTTTTGATAACCGTCTTCGCGATCTCTGATGCCATCCACTTTCATATCTCTGCAAGCTCATTAATCACTTACTGACCACTCTCTGGCTCATGTAGTTACAGCTACATGTATATGCCTAAAAATCCTGTCCACAATTTACTCTACACCTTTAATCATTTTCAAGAGTCGAGAGTCAACAGTCAAGAGAGTTTGATTCTCATATGCACCAGGAACGGAACAATGAAATTCTCACTTGCTGCATCTTTACAGGCCCAATAGCACAACAAATAAATATACAATAGTCAATAATACAATAAAGTAATAATCAGTTATGTTAGGTAAGAAGACAATAATAGTATAAAACTGAAGAACGTCGTACGAACAAAACACAATCCAGAACTAGTACTGCAGTTAGTGTTGTACAATGTGATTCAAGGGCCTGATAGTTGAATCTGGAGGTCATGGTTCTTAGGCTCCTGTACCTTCTTCCAGATGGTGGCTGTAAGATAAGACTGTGGCCTGGGTGGTGTGCATCTTTGTTGATATTGGCTGCCTTTTTCATGCAGTACTTCCTTTAGATCCCTTTGACATTTGTGAGGTCAGTATCCGTGATGAAACCAGGCAATATCTCCCACTTTCTGCAACCTACTTTGTTCTTGGGTGTTCAAGTTACAGAACTAGGCCATAATGCAGTACATTTATATAGAAGTTTGAAAAAGTATTTGGCGACATTACGACCCTCCTTAAACTTTTAAGGAAGTAGAGGCTTTCTTTGTGAGTACTTTCTTTGGGCCGAGCAGAGATTTTCAGAGATATACATACTGTACCAAGGTAGATAAAGATCAAGACAGGTTTTCCTTGGCTTTCCTTTCCTAAAGATAACAAGTCTTGCCAATGCTGAGAGCCCAATTGTTGTTCTTGCACCATTCAATCAGATTATCAATCTCCCTCCTGCACTTTGACTCATCATTCCCATTATTCATCCAACAATAGTGGTATTTGTGACAAAATTAAAAATGCGTTGGAGTTGTGTCTGGCTACACAGTCAAGGGCACAATGATATAGAGTTGAAGGGATAGGGATAGCTGCAACAGTATGTGGTTTAATCCTTGTTTTTTCTGTTTATTTTTTTAATTTGATTTTTTTTTTATTTTTAGTGTTCATATAGTTTTTGGTTATTTTATATTTACTTTTTATTTTTTGTCATTATATGTTTTGTTGTATTTTTTATGGAACTTATTTTTTTTGATTTTGTAGAATTGTTTTTTTTCTTGTTTTTTGATATATTTTTTTATCGATTTGTATATTTTTTGTGTGTTTTTATTAGTTTTTTATTTTTGGTTATGTTTTGTGTTTCTATCTTGTGGTTTTGTGTTGTATTATACTATGTTTTATTTTTAAATTGTTGTTTGTTTGTTATTTTTTTTATGTGTTTTTTTTTTGTTTTTATTATTTTTTTTATTAGTTTTTAAGTGTCAGGTGTTATTTTTTTATTGATTAAATTTTTTTTTAATTTATTTTTTATATTCACACCATTATTATTTTATAATAGAATTATCTTTTTTTTTTTTTTTTTATTTTTTTAAATTTTTTATTACATGTTGCTAAAAATCCTGTCCACAATTTACTCTACACCTTTAATCATTTTCAAGAGTCGAGAGTCAACAGTCAAGAGAATTTGATTCTCATATGCACCAGGAACGGAACAATGAAATTCTCACTTGCTGCATCTTTACAGGCCCAATTGCACAACAAATAAATATACAATAGTCAATAATACAATAAAGTAATAATCAGTTATGTTAGGTAAGAAGACAATAATAGTATAAAACTGAAGAACGTCGTACAAACAAAACACAATCCAGAACTAGTACTGCAGTTAGTGTTGTACAATGTGATTCAAGGGCCTGATAGTTGAATCTGGAGGTCATGGTTCTTAGGCTCCTGGACCTTCTTCCAGATGGTAGCTCTAAGATAAGAGTGTGGCCTGGGTGGTGTGCATCTTTGTTGATATTGGCTGCCTTTTTCATGCAGTACTTCCTTTAGATCCCTTTGACATTTGTGAGGTCAGTATCCGTGATGAAACCAGGCAATATCTCCCACTTTCTGCAACCTACTTTGTTCTTGGGTGTTCAAGTTACAGAACTAGGCCATAATGCAGTACATTTATATAGAAGTTTGAAAAAGTATTTGGCAACATTACGACCCTCCTTAATCTTTTATGGAAGGAGAGGCTTTCTTTGTGAGTACTTTCTTTGGGCCGAGCAGAGATTTTCAGAGATATACATACTGTACCAAGGTAGATAAAGATCAAGACAGGTTTTCCTTGGCTTTCCTTTCCTAAAGATAACAAGTCTTGCCAATGCTGAGAGCCAAATTGTTGTTCTTGCACCATTCAATCAGATTATCAATCTCCCTCCTGCACTTTGACTCATCATTCCCATTATTCATCCAACAATAGTGGTATTGGTGACAAAATTAAAAATGGGTTGGAGTTGTGTCTGGCTACACAGTCAAGGGTACAATGATAATAGAGTTGAAGGGATAGGGATAGCTGCAAGAGAAAAAGTTAAGGATAATTTGTAACATTTTAATTTATTGAACATCGTTAAGTGTTTTTAATTGTGTAGCTCTCCTTGTGTGCTTTGCTTAATTTTAAATATTTTGGTTGATTTTTAGAAGCTTTTGGTTTTTCATAAATGTTAAAGACATTCTGAGTCAGTTAAAGGTTTTTATAGATTTAATAGTGACTAATCTTTGGGGGTGAGCAGGCGGCTTAGACATTCATTGAAGTTTATTCAGCTGTTTCATGGGCCAATATTATGCCATCCCTTCGCCTTGCATCTTTGACCATAGTTAAGCAGATAAGGTCCCTACCAACAGGTTTGCACTGGGAAATCTGCAATGAACTAAATCAATTTTTACCATAAAGGTCTATGAGAAGTGTAGAAGGCAGAAAGTTTGGACCAATGGCAATTCATTTGATGTGGTTTGCTATATGCAACATTCAATGTTAGCCTTGGGCATGAGGTAACACAGTTTCATTGGAGTCATCTTCCAAGATTAAATGTTGCTGATAGATTTCAAAGACTGCACTGGAATAATCATACCTCCAGATTCAGCCACGGTTTCTTCCCAGATGTTATCAGGCAACTGAATGGTCTTGACCTCCCATCTACCTTATTGGAGACCTTTGAGCTATCTTTCATCAGACTTTATCGGACTTCACTGTTATATCTTGCATTACACGTTGTATGCTTTGTAGATTGGTTATTTCCTACTAACCAATTGTAGTGTTTGTTAGTAGTTGCTCCACATAATTTGCGATTTATATTACCAAGATCGTGCTTACATAATTAATCCAGTCTGAGTAGCTGCTAGTTACTGTAACGTCCTGCAGACCAATGCTGTAAGTGGACTTTAATAAATATGTGTTGTATCTTGACGTGTGTATGACTTGACTCATTACATGATGTCAGAAGTGGAAAATAAAAGTGCACGGTTCCCCTGCACGCCTTTTATCTGACAAGGGCAGTCAGTTCACCAGCCAGCTTTTCAAAAACTTTGCACAACAAAGGTACTTTCGACATATCACCAGCTGCCTTGAGTTTTTGCAGTCCAACGGACTCGCCGGATGGGCCGTCCGAAGCGCTAAACAACTAATGGAGCATTCTTACCTTGCTAAATCTGACATCTGCCTGGACCTGCTCAATTTAAGGAACATTGCCAGGGATCCCATACTGGGTTCCCCTGCCCAACGACTAATGTCTCATCAAACCCGTGCTGCCCTGTCCCCAGCAGCTTCTGCAGCCGCAGGTCCGTTCTCCGGCCACAGTCCAGAAAAAACTACAATTCAAGCACAATGCACAAAAACGTTTTTTGTCCAGTAAGCCACTTAAACCTTTCTCCAGTGGACAGGTTGTTCGCCTCCAGGCCAACAAGGACTATGGCCATCAGGGTCACATCCACAACCCTGCCAAAGAACCGCGCTCCTACCTGGTTAGCGCAGACGGGGCCATTTACAGACGCAACCGTCAACATCTCCTTCCTGTGAAGGAACCGCATCCTGCTACTCTGCATCCAGAGGTCTCGCGTTTCGTATACCCTCCCACTATCGGGCCGGCTGCTCCACTACCAGAGACTGTGTCCCCCACGACCTCTCCACGGCGTACAGCGCCCAGCTCGCCTGCTTCACCACCTCTACCCGGCGGGTCTCTGGTGCCGTCCTGGGTCACATCCTCTGTCCCCTCCCCAGTCACTTCACCGGTGAAAGGAGGAGATGCGGATTCGTACTGCACACGTGCTGGACGGGTCAGCAGGCCACCCATTAGATACAGCGTTTTGTGTAACCATTTATACATTCCCATATGTGTTATTAATGTTTCGGCTGCTGTATTGTTCAGCCACCATGTTTCCATGTATCTATACTTCCTTTTGTTTCTACAAGGAAGGATATAGATAGGTTATTTCCTACTAACCAATTGTAGTGCTTGTTAGTAGTTGCTCCGCCTAATATGCGATTTATATTAACAAGATCGTGCTTAAGTAATTCAGTCTGAGCAGCTGCTTGTTACTGTAATGTCCTGCAGACCAATGCTGTAAATGGACTTTAATAGATACAGTGGCTTGCAAAAGTTTTCATACCCCTTGAACTTTTCCACATTTTGTCACGTTACAACCACAAACGCAAATGTATTTTATTGGGATTTTATGTGATAACCAACACAAAGTGGTGCATAATTGTGAAGTGGAAGGAAAATGATACATAGTTTTCAAATTTTTTTACAAATAAAAAACTGAAAAGTGTGGCGTGCAAAAGTATTCAGCCCCCCTTAGTCAATACTTTGTAGAACCACCTTTCGCTGCAATTACAGCTGCAAGTCTTTTGGGGTATGTCTCTACCAGCTTTGCACATCTAGAGACTGAAATGTTTGCCATTCTTCTTTGCAAAATAGCTCAAGCTCAGTCAGATTGGATGGAGAGCATCTGTGAACAGCAATTTTCAAGTCTTGCCAGAGATTCTCAATTGGATTTAGGTCTGGACTTTGACTGGGCCATTCTAACACTTGAATATGCTTTGATCTAAACCATTCCATTGTAGCTCTGGCTGTATGTTTAGGGTCGTTGTCCTACTGGAATGTGAACCTCCGTCCCAGTCTCGTCTTTTGCAGACTCTAACAGGTTTTCTTCCAAGATTGCCCTGTATTTGGCTCCATCCATCTTCACATCAACTCTGACCAGCTTCCCTGTCCCTGCTGAAGAAAAGCATCCCCACAGCATGATGCTGCCACCACCATGTTTCACAGTGGGGATGGTGTGTTCAGGGTGATGTGCAGTGTTAGTTTTCCGCCACACATAGCGTTTTGCATTTAGGTCAAAAACTTCAATTTTGGTCTCATCTGACCAGAGCACCTTCCTCCACATGTTTGCTGTGTCCCCCACATGGCTTGTGGCAAACTGAAAACGGGACTTCTTATGGCTTTTTTCAACAATGGCTTTCTTCTTGCCACTCTTCCATAAAGGCCCGATTTGTGGAGTGCACGACTAATAGTTGTCCTGTGGACAGATTCTCCCACCTGAGTTGTGGATCTCTGCAGCTCCTCCAGAGTTACCATGGCTGCTTCTCTGATCAATGCTCTCCTTGCCCGACCTGTCAGTTTAGGTGAACGGCCATGTCTTGGTAGGTTTGCAGTTGTGCCATATTCTTTCCATTTTCGGATGATGGATTGAACAGTGCTCCGTGAGATGTTCAAAGCTTGGGATGTTTTTTTTATAACCTAACCCTGCTTTAAACTTCTCCATAACTTTATTCCTGACCTGTCTGGTGTGTTCCTTGGGCTTCACGATGCTGTTTGTTCACTAATGTTCTCTAACAAACCTCTGAGGCCTTCACAGAACAGCTGTATATTTACTGAGATTAGATTACACTCAAGTGGACTCTATTTACTAATTACGTGACTTCTGAAAGCAATTGGTTGCACTGGATTTTATTTAGGGGTATCAGAGTAAAGGGGGCTGAATACTTTTGCACGCCACACTTTTCAGTTTTTTATTTGTAAAAAAAATTGAAAACCATTTATCATTTTCCTTCCACTTCACAATTATGCGCCACTTTGTGTTGGTCTTTCACATAAAATCCCAATAAAATACATTTACGTTTGTGGTTGTAACGTGACAAAATGTGTAAAAGTTCAAGGGGTATGAAAACTTTTGCAAGCCACTGTACGTGTTGCATCTTGCCCTGTGTGCGACTCGACTCATTACACCCTTGATCCTTTATCAATGCACTGTGAATGGCTTTATTGTATTGATGTTTAGTCTTTTCTTTGACTTGATAGTACATAAATGAAAGCTCCTCAATGTACTTTGGTACACGTGGCAATAGTAAACTAAACTAAACTAAACTAAACTCTTGTGCAATCTTAACTAATCCATCTGGGTAGAGGGGATAATATAATGCAAGAGTGGTAGTTCTCTCCTGAAAGAGGTTGTGGATGCTTGAAGAAATTGAACTTCGACTGACATCAATACCTTTTTTTTGTAAGGAAGACTATTAAAAGATATAGATTAACTATGATTAGATGAGTCGTTTTGCAGGTCAGCCTTGATCCAATTGAATAGTGGATTTGAATGGCTGAATGTATTAATTCTGTTGCTGATATTCCAGAAGGTATGACATAAGGAAGATTATTGGCCTATTTTGGACTCTTTCATTTAAGATTAATTTATTTCAGTATAATTGCCTATATAATGTTATCATTTACCTGTATCACATGACATGTCGAACGATAGATTGGAGGTATAACCTGTCGATATAATTTCCCTATAGCCCTATCTAATCTCCAGCCTAATTACAACCTTGATGAGCAATTTAGGAAGAATTCCTTGCAAACATTTTCAAATTAAATAGTGCTCTTTTGTACTATTATTGTAAAACATAGCAGGAAGAAGTCAAGACCCAATTGTGACATAAAGAAAGTTAATAACATCACAATCTGGATAATTCAAAATTATTTTCAACCAGGCATTTATCATAGGTACTGGAGACTAATCTAGAAAATATGCATTGACAGAAATGTTGCCGTCATTTGGAGTAAAAGCAATAACTATGGATTTTGTGCTTCCTGTCTACCAGTGTCCTTATGAGAAGCAAGTGAGTATATTCAACCTATATCCTGCCACAAACTACACTTAGTTACAACGTTCTGTTCTTCTAATGTATTTATTCATTGTTATATATTTTGAATTTTATGTTATTAAAATTAATGTTTATTAAAATCATGATGTTATTCAGAAATACATTTTAGACAATAGACAATAGACAATAGGTGCAAGAGTAGGCTATTCGGCCCTTCGAGCCAGCACCACCATTCAATGTGATCATGGCTGATCAGTATCCCATTCCTGCCTTCTCCCCATATCCCCTGACTCCGCTAACTTTAAGAACCCAATCTAGCTCTCTCTTGAAAGTATCCAGAGAACCGGCCTCCACCGCCCTCTGAGTAAGAGAATTCCACAGACTCACAACTCTCTTCGAGAAAAAGTGTTTCCTCGTCTCCGTTCTAAATGGCTTACCCCTTATTCTTAAACTGTGGCCCTTGGTTCTGGTCTCCCCCAACATCGGAAACATGTTTCCTGCCTCTAGCATGTCCAAATCCTTAATAATCTTATATGTTTCAATAAGATGCCCTCTCATCCGTCTAAAGTATACAAGCCCAGCCGCTCCATTCTCTCAGCATATGACAGTCCCACAGGGCCGGATTTAGATGAAGAGAGGCCCTAAGCTATTTCACTTGTGAGGCCCCCCCCCCTCCCCCCCCCCCCCTCCCCCCCCCCCCCCCCCCCCCCCCCCCCCCCCCCCCACGACTAGAGGTCCATGACTACCCGACAGTGACAGTGTGACACTTTTAGATCCTACTGTATGTTGTCATTAAACAGTTGGTTTTAAAATACATATTGGATTTACCGCGGAGCGGGCGATGCCTTACCTGGATCGCCGTTTGAAACTCTGGATTTTTGGGCCTGCTGCTTCAACATCAGAGCTGTGGTTTACGGAGCTCCCAGCCTCGGGATGCACTGATTTCAACATCACGGAGCCCTGGGATCCTGAATCTATAGAACATTGGAAAATTATCACCATTGCGTCCACGATTTCTGGAGCCACTTCCTTAAGTACCCTGGGATGCAGATCATCAGGCCCTGGGGATTTATCAGCCTTCAGTCCCATCCATCTACCCAGCACCATTTCCTGCCTAATGTGGATTTCCTTCAGTTCCTCTGTCACCCCAGATCCTCTGGCCACTGTACACGAGGAAGATTGTTATTGTCCTCCCTAGTGAAGACGGATCCAAAGTACCTGTTCAACTCATCTGCCATTTCCTTGTTCCCCATAATAATGTTTTCCTCTTCACATACCTAAAGAAACATTTACTATCCTCCTTTATATTCTTGACTAGCTTACCTTCGTACCTCATCTTTTCTCCCCGTATTGCCCTTTGAGTTATCTTCTGTTGCTCTTTAAACATTACCCAATCCTCTTGCTTCCCGCTCATCTTTGCTACGTTGTACTTCTCTTTTATTTTTATACTGTCCTTGATGTCCCTTGTTAGCCACGGTCGCCCCTTACTCCCCTTGGAATCTTTCTTCCTCTTTGGAATGAACTGATCCTGCACCTTCTGCATTATTCCCAGAAATATCTGCCATTGTTGTTCCACTGTTATCCCTGCTCGGGTATCTTTCCAGTCAACTTTGGCCAGCTCCTCCCTCATGGCTCCATAGTCCCCTTTATTCAACTGTAACACCGACACCTCCGATTTACCCTTCTCCCTCTCCAATTGTAGATTAAACTTGACCATATTATGGTCACTAACTCCTAATGGCTCCTTAACCTCGAGGTCCTTTATCAAATCCAGTTCATTACATAACACTAAATCCAGAATTGCCTTCTCCCTGGTAGGCTCCAATTCAAGCTTTTATCATTGTTATTCAGAATTTTTTTTCTGTATTCCAATTCTAACCCTTCTATTTCATCCATGAATATCTGAGTCTCCCAAAGGACCCCTACTAGTTGCCACTTGATAACTGAAGATAGACACAAAATCCTGGAGTACCTTAGCGGGACAGGCAGCATCTCTGGAGAGAAAGAATGGGTGACTTTTCGGGTCAAGACCCTTCTTCAGATGTTACGTGCTTTCAAGCTTTTACATCTTCTACTCAATGGGAGTGGAGAGAAGAGGGAATGACTGGGATCAAAAAGGTCCTTGATTATGTTTGCTGCTTTCCTGAGGCAGCATAAAATATAGATAGGATCGATTGTGGGGAGACTGGTCTATGTGATGGACTGGGCATGGGGGGGAGGGTGGTTGAAGTCCAGTTGTGGGTAGCGAGTATGAGATGTGGGCAGTCAATCATGATGCATTAAAGGATCAGCACTATAGCTAGCAACATTGAGCATCAAGGTTGTTTTTTTTTTGCAGCAAGCTAGAATAAGAAGGAGAAATACGAGGAGAAATTAGAGACTATTCTTGAAGAAGAGGTACACAATACATTGTTGAAGAGCCACATTTTTGTGAATCCCATTTAACCTCCTTTCAGAATTTTGAGAAGAAAAAGGTTTTGAGGAAATCCTCAGACCTCATTCACCATCTTAAAAGTTGATTTTGCACTCAAATTAGTTACCATCCTGCTATCCTAGGAAAAGGGGAGATGCAGCGAGACCTGGGTGTCGTGGTACACCAGTCATTGAAAGTAGGCATGCAGGTGCAGCAGGCAGTGAAGAAAGCGAATGGTATGTTAGCTTTCATAGCAAAAGGATTTGAGTATAGGAGCAGGGAGGTTCTACTGCAGTTGTACAGGGTCTTGGTGAGACCACACCTGGAGTATTGTGTACAGTTTTGGTCTCCAAATCTGAGGAAGGACATTATTGCCATAGAGGGAGTACAGAGAAGGTTCACCAGACTGATTCCTGGGATGTCAGGACTGTCTTATGAAGAAAGACTGGATAGACTTGGTTTATACTCTCTAGAATTTAGGAGATTGAGAGGGGATCTTATAGAAACTTACAAAATTCTTAAGGGGTTGGACAGGCTAGATGCAGGACGATTGCTCCCGATGTTGGGTAAGTCCAGGACAAGGGGTCACAGCTTAAGGATAAGGGGGAAATCCTTTAAAACCGAGATGAGAAGAACTTTTTTCACACAGAGAGTGGTGAGTCTCTGGAACTCTCTGCCGCAGAGGGTAGTCGAGGCCAGTTCATTGGCTATATTTAAGAGGGAGTTAGATGTGGGCCCTTGTGGCTAAGGGGATCAGAGGGTATGGAGAGAAGGCAGGTATGGGATACTGAGTTGGATGATCAGCCATGATCATATTGAATGGCGGTGCAGGCTCGAAGGGCCGAATGGCCTACTCCTGCACCTAATTTCTATGTTTCTATGTTTCTATTGTCACCATCCATTTTTCTCTTTTGAAATGTTTGTGTTTTAATATCTCGTTTTTCCAATAATAAAACTTTCATTTAAAGGTTATTCCCAATTCATAGAATAAATGTCATCCCTAGCATCACTCACACACAAAATCAAATAATCCCACAGGACATAAATTACTCACAACATTCAACAAAACAGTTAAATGAAACAAATATGGTGCAAGAACAAGACGTTAGTGTAGAATTATTAGGAAAAAAAAAATCTGTGAATGTGCAAGTGGTGGTTCAAAGTTTTCCTTTGTTGAGGTAGGATTATGCTTGTGTGAGTTGGTTCAAGAACCTGATAGGTGTAGGAAAGTAGCTATTCCTGAACCTGGTAGTGCACACCTTGAGACATCTGTACTACCTGCTTCATGGTAGCATTGAGAAGAAAGCATGGTCTGAATAGTGGGAATCTTTGCTGATAGATGTTGCCTTCTTGAAGCTCTGCCTCATGTAGATCCTTTCACTGGTGGGCGAGAGCTCCATGATGAACCAGGCTGAGTCCAGCATTATGCAGTGTCTTACATTTCTGTGCACTATAAGCTATGATCCTATGAGAAGGTAATTCCCCTTGAAGAATCTCAATAGTTACTCATCATTGATCAGCTGACTGGGCGATAAAAGTTAGATGAAATCAGATGCTGGAAATCTGAAATTTAAACAGAAAATGCTGGAAACACACACCTGCTCAGGCAGCATCTGTGGAAAGAGATAACAATGTAATGTTTCAAGTCAATGTTCCTCCATTACTTTTTCTTTCCCATTTATTGCAAATGATCTTTGATCTGAACTGTTAACTCTATTTCTCTAGTCACAGTGAAAAGTTGGTTATCACAATTTAACTGTCTTTTAGAGTAACTTTGTATAGATGACAATTTTTATTGAAAGAAAAATGGAAATTGATAGACACCTGCTTCAGTGTCAATCACCATGTTTTATTCATTCATCGTACTCAAGGAATCATATGGTTTACATTGCAAATTTATTTTAAAATGAGCTTCTGAAGAACAAGTAAGGAAATTTGCCTTGGAACTTTATCCCTCGTTGGGAATGCTTTATGTATAACAGAGCAGTGTTCGCTCTTTGTAGAAATTCTGTCTAGAAATTCATTCCATTGTCCCTGTTGACCAGTATGAATTTCCAGGGTGTAGAAAGGAACTGCAGAAGCTGGTTTAAACCAAAAGACGAACAAAATATTGGAGTAACACAGCGGGACAGGCAGCATCTCTGGAGAGAAGGAATGGGTGACTTTTCAGGTCTCGAACCGAAACATCACCCATTCCTTCTCTCCAAAGATGCTGCCTGGTCCGCTGAGTAGTTCCAACATTCTGTGTCTATCTATGAGTTTCTAGGGTATGTACTTAAATGAATTCCCGCATAAGCAATAATATTGTTTTGTATTCTGAAACCATTTAGAGAACAGGAAAACTTCTTAATGAAGAATTACTCAGACTTTATTGCTATTGGTATTGGTTTATTATTGTCACGTGTACCAAGATACAGTGAAAAATATTTATTTGTATGCTATCCAGTCAAATCATACAATCTATGAGTACCTCAAGCCATACATAGATATATCAGGAAGTGCAAGGAGAAAAATACCAGCGTGCAGAATATAGTTTTGGAGCATTATAGTGTTATAATTTTTAAAATGGCACAAGGTCTGCAATGAGATGTGTTGGAAGATTGATACTACATCCTAGTTTATGGGAGGACCATTCAGAAGTCTAATGCTTTCAAGCTTTTTATGGGGGTTTTGTGCCAGACTCTCTCAGAACTGCTGGACATCCTGATAAGATAGATAGATAGATAGATAGATAGATAGATAAGATAGATAGATAGATAGATAGATAGATAGATAGATAGATAGATAGATAGATAGATAGATAGATAGATAGATAGATAGATAGATAGATAGATAGATAGATAGATAGATAGATAGATAGATAGATAGAATTTATCGCCACACAACCAGGGTTGGTTGAAATTTGGGTTGTCAGCAGCAGTACAATAATAAAGAACACACAACCACAATAAAACTGTAATACAAACATACACCACAGCATTCATCACTGTGGTGGAAGGCACAAAATTTGGCCAGTCCTCCTCCATTTCCCCCCCGTGGACAGGACCAGAGTCCAGAGTCAGTCCAGGATCGGCTCTTCCTCACCGGAGACCGCGGCTTTAAGATGGTGTAGGCCGATCGGTCGAGATTTAAAGACTCCGCCGCAGCCAGAAGCACCGTAGACTGCAGGGCCGGCGGTCGAAGCTCCCCTCCAGGGGTGATGGCGAGTCCATGCCGGACCCGCGGTAGAAGTTGGCCGCGGGCCGGCAGTGATGGCTTCTTCTTCCCCCGGGTCCCCTACGAGGGATCCCGAGCTGTAGACGCCGTGCCAGCTGGAACTTTGCAGACCGCGGCTTCAGGCTGCCGGCAGCCCCGGGCCAGCGAAACGGAGCGCTCCCCTCCGGCGAGCCCCAGCGAGGGCTCACCCGCTCCACAACGAGAGTCCACACTGCGCCCGCCGCTGAAGCCCCCGGGCGTGTCTCCAGGAAAGGCCGCGCCGATCCTTGATGTTAGGCCACGGGGGAGGCAACCTGAAAAAACTCGCCTCTCCATGGAGGAGGCGACCGAAGCGGTTTCCCCCTTACCCCCCCACACCACCCCCCACACAAAACACACGAAGGAACATTAAATACATACTTTAAAACATACTAAAACATTTTTTTAAAAAGGTTGAAAAAACTTATGTGCTGCTGACATGGCTGCTGCCAGAGCAGCGCCCCCTACAGGATAATAATAATAATAATAATAATAATAATAATAATAATATATTTTATTGTCATTGCACATAAGTGCAACGGGATTTGGTATGCAGATTTCATCCGATGTCATACTTAAATAACTAATAACATTTAGATTTAGATACCCGAGAAACAAGGTTTGTAAAAATGACATTACAACAGTAAAACTGTTCAAACAGACTAAAGTGCAGATGTGTCTGTGCGACGTGACCATCCAAGGGAGACAGTCCATGGGGGGTGGGGGGCACTCAGCAGGGCCGGTTTAGAGCCGCTATAGCTCTGGGAATGAAGCTGTTCCTGAGTCTGGAGGTTCGGGCGTAGAAGGCCTTGTAACGTCTGCCGGTGGGAAGTAGTTCAAACAGTCCATTACAAGGAACTCTTTGGACTCTTATGTATATGTGTGCAAAGACACAAGTGCCAAACTTGTTGGCTGCACTTTTCCAATCTTTGTCTGCAGGTGCTTCGACATCAGTAAATAGTGAAGTTGTGACAAGTTCCCAACTTTTATGATAGGGATCTTTTTGCAGAATTTATACCAGGTTGGAACTGACAGGGGAATAGAAACTACAGTACCAGGTTAGAACTGACAGGGGAATTTACACTAAATAAAATAAATGGAACAGTTAAAAGGGAGCAAAATAAGAAATTAAGAATTTAATTTAGTTTTAATCAATTGCCTTTAGCTAAATGTATATATATTTTTTAAATGAGTTCCTGTTTCTTAAAATAACACAAAATATCCTGAGAATACTCAGTAGGTTCGAAAGCATCAAAGAAGAGAGTGTTAATGTTTCAAGTGATTACCTTTTTCCCCTCCATTTTTTTTAAGTGTCTTTGTGTTTATTTGGTTTTAATATTAATTTTTAACATCTTGAGTTGATTTAAATAATTTTCCATGCATTTAAATGATTTTGCTCATCAACAGCATTCACCATTCTGATGATCAACAGCAAGCTGAGCTAATAACGTGACCTAGATAAGTCAAATATATTTTCTGCTCTTCATGGGCTTCAATATGATGCTACAAGCGGCCATAGTGACACAGCGGTAGAGTTGCTGCCTTACAGTGCTTGCAGTGCCAGAGACCCGGGTTGGATCCTGACTACGAGGGCTGGCTGTACGGAGTTTGTACACTTCATTCTCCCCGTGACAGCATAGGTTTAGTCCGAGATCTTCAGTTTCCTCCCACATTCCAAAGACGTTTGTAGGTTAATTGGCTTGGTGTATGTGTATAAATTGTCCCTGTGTGTGTGTAGGGTAGTGTTAATGTGCGGGGATAGCTGGTTGGTGCGGACTCGGTGGGCCGAAGGGCCTGTTTCTGCCCTGTATATCTCTAAACTCTAAACAGGATGGTGCTTCTGTCGATCAAGATCCTGCCATTGAGGATCAGGCTGCACTGGGAATGTGAGTTGATAATGGCATATCTAAAAAAGGTACATTCACACTTACTATATGGGTCAGTGGTCAGTAACATTCCTGATCATTGCCTCAGGTCCTCTCCCCACACCAATCTGAAATTAAACTAGATTGTCTACAAACTGAGGTCACCTCCAGTTTCTCAAGGGAATACATTCCTTTTATAATGGATTAATCTTAGATCTGCTTAAAGATTTAATG
This sequence comes from Leucoraja erinaceus, assembly GCF_028641065.1. Classification (NCBI taxonomy): domain Eukaryota; kingdom Metazoa; phylum Chordata; class Chondrichthyes; order Rajiformes; family Rajidae; genus Leucoraja; species Leucoraja erinaceus. Next base: position 25,009,519 of record NC_073382.1, on the reverse strand, counting down.
GCTTGGGCAAATAATGAGCAACAAAGATATATTTGGCTACTTTCTGCGCCAAGCAAAAATATGTTTTTTGTACACTTACACCACATCGAGAACAGGAAAGCAGCAATATATTAATAGAGAATGCAGACACCCGATTTAAACAGTGCCCTCTAAATTCGAAATGTGTTCTGAATTGTAATATAGAAAAAGCAGCAGCTGATTGAATTCTCACATTTGTTGAAGACTAGACAAATTGTTTAATGATTGTAATTAATTCCAAACAGTCCTGCCATTTAATGGCCTGGAGTGGACGCTCATTGTCTGCGTTCCCCACCTCCCTTTTACCAAATCCAGAAGACGGGACTTGTTTGAAGGTAGATGCATTTCTGAATGATTGGGGAATTACTTCCTCTATCCATGTCAGGCACAGATATATTTATACTACTCCAATCCTAGGCTGAATTGTGTCCATTTGTCCCCAAAACTGGGATTTCCATCCAAAACCTTTCAGCCACTCAAACACTTCTGCATCCTTTATGGTGGCCACTCAAGACAAAGTGTTCATCATTTTCTGATGTTGGTTGATGTTTAGACTATTTTTCACAACATTTGTGTGAAGCATCAGGTGACATTTTGGTATGTTGATGTTCTGCTCATACAGAAATCTGCTCATACTGTATTCTACCATTGATCTAGAGGAACAAATCTGAGTGGCCATTTAACCTTTCAAATGACACATTTTGGAATGTGGAAGGAACCTGAAGAATCCAAAATAAGGTCATAAGGAATAGGAGTAGAATTAGGCCATTCGGCCCATCCATCATGTCTGATATATCTCTCCCTCCTAATCCCATTCTCCTGCCTTCTCCCCATAACCTCTGACATCTTTATTAATCAAGAATCGATCTATATCTGCCCTAAAAATATCCACTGATGGCCTCCACAGCCTTCTGTGGCAACGAATTCCACAGATTCACCATCCTCTGACTAAATACATTTCTCCTCATAGAGCTCCTATAGCTTCTTATAGAGTTGTAGAGAGATACAGCATGGAATTATCCCTTTGGGTTACATAGTCAATGCTAACTATCAAGCACTCATTTATATTAATCCTACATTAACCAGTTTTACTCTTTCCACATTCCAATGAATTCTGCTCATACAGTATTCTACCATTGATCCATACTTGAGGGGCACATCTGAGTGGCCATTTAATGTTTCAAATGATACATTTTGGAATGTGGAAGGAATTTGAAGCATCCAAATTAAACCAAAGGATGTTGGAACTATGAGGCATCAACTCTGCTCGATTCACTACCTTCTATATAAATGAAAGTTTTTACTCTATTTGATAATGTTAGAATTCTCTGATTTTCCTGGATTCTGCTTTCCTGTTTACGTGATATATTCAGGACTTCATCAGCAATAACTCCAATTATTTGCAGGATATGCTACAATTTAGGAAATGTAGGCTAATGAAATTATTTGGGAGTGAGCTGACCCAAATTGGTTACCATATAAAGACCACACTCTACCTCCACTAGGATTAGTGCACACATTAAAATTATTTTAATGGAGAACATGTCCTAGACATTCTTCAGCACCATTTATAGAGCATCAAAATGTCAGTATATGGCATGCTATCATAAAATGTTTTTAATAAGATACCATAATTCATGGGCAAAAGTTGAAAACTATGTTGTCAGACTTGCTTGTGTAACACCACATTTTTTCAGGAATAGCTGGCTTTATTCGTTGAATTTCTGGTTCCTGTTATCAGTTAGACTTGCAACTAGTTCATCAGCCAACTCTTAAAGGAACAGGCACACAACATTACCAAAGTTCCTCCTATGAAATAAACATTAATCTTCTTATGGATTACTGTTTATTTATTATCACGGCTGCCATAGTGATAATTGAGGGATTGAGCATTGCTATTTTCATCGCGAATAAAAGGTTGTGACTGTCGAAACACTGGAGGATGAAGGAAGTATATATAATTCTTCTGCAAATGTGCCGTAGAAAGCATTTTATCGGGGTGCCTCACAGCATTGTTTAGGAACAGCCCCATCCAAGTCCTCAAGAAATTGCAGAGAATTGTGTGTGCATCCCCGACCATTACACAAACCAATCTCCTTGCATTGACTCCATGTATACCTCAAACTCTCCTCAGCACGGCCACTAGCATAATCATGGACCAGTCTCTCTTCTCTCTTCTCCCATCAGGCAAGATGTATAGATGTGTGAAGAGCCACACGTCCAGATTCAGGGACAGTTTCTTGTCCGGCTGTTATCAAGCAAGTGAATCATCCTACCAACAGCTGGAGAGCAGTCCTGAGCTACTACCTACTTCGTTGCAGACCCTCAGACTATCTTTGATCAAACTTTACTGGACTTTTTCTTGCTCTAAACGTTATTCACGTTATTCCCTTTACCATGTATCTGTACACTGTGGAAGAGTTGATGGCAATCATGTATTGTCTTTCCGCTGACCAGTTAGCTCGCAACAAAAAAGCTTTTCACTGTACCTCAGTACATGTGACAATAAACTAAACTCAACTAAACAAGGCATCAGTAGGATAGATTATCAGAACTTGTTGCCCAGGGTAGAAATGTCAAACACTAGAGGGCATAGCATTAAGGTGAAAAGGGCAAAGTTTAAAGAAGATGCCTGGTGCAATTTTTACAGAACGAGTGATGGATGCCTGGAATGCGCTGCCAAATGTGGGGTGGAGGCAGATGTAACAAAGGTATTTAAGAAGCTTTTTAGTAGGCATGTGGATATGCAAAAAATTATGTGGTATGGATCACATGCAGGCAAAGTAGATCAATTGAACCTGGGCATCATGTTCGGCATGGATATTGTGGGTTGAAGGGCCTGTTCCTGTGCTGTACTGTGCATTGTTTTATGTTCTATGCCCACTCTGCTTGCTCCAGTGGGAGTCAGTAGCATCTGGTTTCTGGATATTGTGAGATGTGTCATGTGGCTGGAATTGAGTGGTAAAATTGAGACTAACGTGACCTGGTCTGTGTGGGTTCCTGAGGTTCTTGGGGGATAGCTTTTGCACCCCAATGCCAGCTGTAAAAGGAAATGTAAGATTTAGACAGTGTAAATCAGTTAAAGTAGCAAAGTGTTTGACGTTGCACAGAAGGTTGAGTGTACAGTGTGAGCAATGTTCAGTTAATGCTGTGTGTGTGAACTAGTGTGCAGAAATCTGGCTGTTACTGCAACTACCTTGCAATTGGCTCTTTAATTAATGTTATTTTTGCTCCTACTGCATTAATAACAGCATGTTCTGCTGTGAGTGAACACCCCTTTTGTTATTCCGTTGAACATTTAGCTGATGAAGAACTTTAGGCGCGGCACAACGATTTACTTAATTTGTATTGGCTGGATGCTCGTAAAACACCACCAGGGAACAAGGAAATCACCCACCTAAATAGTCTCACATACTAACAAATGGAACCGAGAGATGCAGAAACACATGCAAAATTGTCTAATGGCACATTAACATGATTTCCAGTTTGAACAAGAACAGTATGGATGGATTTATGATCCCTGGTCTTTTTCCCTAATGCATCATTCATGGGGAACATAATTCTCATTCGAATAGCTAGTCCAGTTTGGCACAGAGTGGTAATGAGGTGGGAGCCACTGGAAACATTTACAGCCATTACACATTAGAATGATAGAGGAAATGAACAGATAGATGCAATGGAACATCTGGCAGAACACCTCTTGGGATGAGAGTTTAATGAATGTTAAATGAACGGATAGACAGTTGTTTAAAAATATTACCATTAGAATGTTTTGCACATTATCTACAGTCAGAGGTCATCTTTATTTGAAAAACAAATCATGTGTTTGAAACAAGAAGAATCATTTATAAAAGCGCAGCTTTTTATCAAGAATAGAAAAGTTATCAGGGCCAAGACTTCATTCCTGTAGGCAGACTCGTCGTTGTTGTTTATCAGTCGTGTCGTCTGCAAACTTGATGATGCTGTTTGTACTGTGTGTCGCATGGAGTCGCTTAGGTCGCGCTTGCCGCATGGAGTCGCATGCTCATGGGACAGGCCCTTGACAGTTACGAATGACTCAGAAAATATAAAAGTGGATAAGTCTCCAGGTCCTGACAGGATATTCCCTAGGACATTGAGGGAAGTTAGTGTAGAAATAGCCGGGGCTATGACAGAAATATTTCAAATGTCATTAGAAATGGGAATAGTCCCCGAGGATTGGCGCATGTTGTTCCATTGTTTAAATAGGGTTCTAAAAGTAAACCTAGCAATTATAGACCTGTTAGTTTGACTTCAGTGGTGGGCAAATTAATGGAAAAGATACTTAGAGATAATATATTTAAGCATCTGGATAAACAGGGTCTGATTAGGAACAGTCAACATGGATTTGTGCCTGGAAGGTCATGTTTGACTAATCTTCTTGAATATTTTGAATAGGTTACTAGGGAAATTGACGAGGGTAAAGCAGTGGATGTTGTCTATATGGACTTTAGTAAGGCCTTTGACAAGGTTCCTCATGGAAGGTTGGTTAAGAAGGTTCAACTGCTGGGTATAAATGCAGGAGTAGCAAGATGGATTCAACAGTGGCTGAATGGGAGAAGCCAGAGGGTAATGGTGGATGGCTGTTTGTCGGGTTGGAGGCAGGTGACTAGTGGGGTGCCACAGGGATCTGTGTTGGGTCCACTGTTGTTTGTCATGTACATCAATGATCTGGATGAAGGTGTGGTAAATTGGATTAGTAAGTATGCAGATGATACAAAAATAGGGGGTGTTGTGGATAATGAAGAGGATTTCCAAAGTCTACAGAGTGATTTAGGCCATTTGGAAGAATGGGCTGAAAGATGGCAGATGGAGTTTAATGCTGATAAATGTGAGGTGCTACACCTTGGTGGGACAAATCAAAATAGGATGTACATGGTAAATGGTAGGGAATTGAAGAATACAGTTGAACAGAGGGATCTGGGAATAACCGTGCATAGTTCCTCGAAGGTGAAATCTCATATAGATAGGGTGGTAAAGAAAGCTTTTGGTATGCTAGCCTTTATAAATCAGAGCATTGAGTATAGAAGCTGGGATGTAATGTTAAAATTGTACAAGGCATTGGTGAGACCAAATCTGGAGTATGGTGTACAATTTTGGTCGCACAATTATAGGAAGGATGTCAACAAAATAGAGAGAGTACAGAGGAGATTTACTAGAATGTTGCCTGGGTTTCAACAACTAAGTTACAGAGAAAGGTTGAATAAGTTAGGTCTTTATTCTCTGGAGCGCAGAAGGTTAAGGGGGACTTGATAGAGGTCTTTAAAATGATGAGAGGGATAGACAGAGTTGATGTGGACAAGCTTTTCCCTTTGAGAATAGGGAAGATTCAAACAAGAAGACATGACTTCAGAATTAAGGGACAGAAGTTTAGGGGTAACATGAGGGGAACTTCTTTACTCAGAGAGTGGTGGCGGTGTGGAATGAGCTTCCAGTGGAAGTGGTGGAGGCAGGTTCGTTGGTATCATTTAAAAATAAATTGGATAGGCATGTGGATGAGAAGGGAATGGAGGGTTATGGTATGAGTGTAGGCAGGTGGGACTTAGGGAAAAAAGTTGTTTGGCACGGACTTGTAGGGCCGAGATGGCCTGTTTCCGTGCTGTAATTGTTATATGGTTATATGTTATATGGTAAACACTAAACATTAATAATAATAAAACATTGATGATAAAATACCATTGATCAAGCATGTGAACCAACAAAATACCAAATTTTGGCTGTTGAGTAGAGCAACTACTCTGTAGAGCAGGCTACAGATGTTTGGCTATTGAGTAGAGCAGCTACTCGTGGATAAAAACTGTTTTTATGCCTGGTTGTGGCAGCTTTAACAATCCGGAGTCGCCTTCCAGAGGGAAGTGATTCAAAGAGTTTGTGGCCAGGGTGAGAGGGGTCAGAGATGATCTTGCCCGCTCGCTTCCTGGCGATGTCTAAGATATTTAATTAACTCCACAGGGAAGTCCATCTCTGCATATATAATGAATTGCAACAGCAGCAAGAGCAGAAAGTGCCAGAGTAGCCCAGCTCAGCAGATGAGGCAGCATCTCTAGAGAACATAGAATAGATGGTTGATGTTTCGGGTTGTGACACTTCTTCAATGCATTAATTTAGTCCCTTTAATGCAGGAAAATGACCCAAGGATCATCATGTGAGCAAGGGAACATAGTCAAAAAGCACAGAACCATGTAAGGACAGATGAGCAAAAGGATACAGAGTCAGGGAGGGATATCCGGAAATCTGGACTAAACTGTTATAAACAGAATCTCTGTCCAGGGAGCAAAGAAGTACCCAACTGACTCCTGACTTGTGATGTACATTTATTAATTCATGAGATGTGAATGTTTATTGCAGTTGCCTATGGGGCTTTTAAATTGTGCAGCTCGTAGCATTTCTATCACAACTTTTATTACATATCAAATATCTACCGAGTGGTGCCAGCAATGGTTGCCTCGCCAACAGTCTGTCTCGTCCATTCCTTCTTTGTTGTTTATAGTATGTGTTAAATGCATGTTTTAGTGTTCTTTAGCTTGATTATAGTATGTGTTAAATGTATGTTTTAGTGTTCTTTAGTGTTCAATCCTAAGATTGTGGATGATCAGCCATGATCACTTTGAATGGCGGTGCTGGCTTGAAGGGCCGTATGGCCTACTCCTGCACCTATTGTCTATTGTCTATTTACGTAGGAGGTGACGGGTGAGTTGGGGGAACCTTTTTAAAAATCTCTTACCTTGACGGAGATGTGATTTTTTTTTTTTCCGTATCGTATCTCCGTTCGCACTGTGGCCTAACATCGTGGAGTTGGTGGCCTTTGCTGGAGACCGACTTCGGGAGCTCCAACCATGGGAGCCTGCAGTCTTTCCATCGCGGAGCTTGCGACCCCCTGGCCAGGGATCGACCTCGGCGCTCCAAACGCGGGAACCTGCGGACTTTAACACCGTGGAGCTTGCGGTCTGTGGTTAGAGACCGACTTTGGGAGCTCCAAGCTGCAGGAGCTTTGACTGCCCCGACGCGGGGGCTTCAAAGTAGGGGAGGGTAGGGGATAGGGGAGGGGAGGGGAGAGTCAGTAGAAGTTACTTAAAATTAGATAATTCAAAGTTCACACCTCTGAGTTGTAAGCTGCCCAAGCAAAATATGAAGTACTGTTCCTCAAATTTGTGTGTTGTCTCACTCTGGCAATGGAGGTAGGCCAGGACAGAAAGATCTGTATGGGAATGGGAATTGAAATGGTTGGCAACTGGAAGATCCTGTTGGCCTTGGTGGACCGAGCGAACATGGTCCCATCTGCCTGTACATGATCCATATCGCTCTATTCCCTGCACCCCATGTGCCTGTCTCGAAGCCTCTTAAATGCCACTGTTTCACACTTCCTTTCCTACATTGATTTCCAACACCTGATTTTCTACATTTAACTACACATAAAATCAGAACAACATTAGAAACTCTCAATTCCGCTTGGCCATCCAGTCTCGACTTATCAGTTCTTGGATTATCAGATCTTGGCCTTGGCTCCACTTTATTGCCAGTTCTCCAAAACCATTTTGGTACTGTGTTGGTACTGGTTTAGTATTGTTACGGTTATTGAGATACCATGAAAATCTTTTGTTTACGTTTTCTCTAGTCAAGTCAAATCATACTATGCATGAGAAAACTCAAGCCATACGTACAAAAGATAGTGCAAATAGAAAAATACCAGGGTACAGAATATAGTGTTACGTTATTGCAATGTTAGAATTACAAAGAAAAAGTCCAACGTCCATAATCAGGTAGACTACACACTAGTTATGAGAGAAACATTCAGTAGTCTGATAAAAGAGGGGAAGAAATTGTTTTTGAATCTGGTAGACACAAAATGCTGCAGTAACTCATCAGATAGGCAGCATCTCTGGAGAGAAGGAATGGGTGACTTTTCGGGTTGAGACACTTCTTCTTCAATATGTTACATGCTTTCAAGTTTTCATATCTTCTACCTAGTGGGAGAGGCGAGAAGAGGGAATGACTAGGGTCAAAAAGGTCCTTGATTATATTTGCTGCTTTCCTGAGGCAGCATAAAATATAGATAGAATCGATTGTGGGGAGACTGGTCTATGTGATGGGCTGGGCATCATCCAAACCTCTCTGCATTTTTTGCGGTCTTAGGCAGTGCTGTTCCCAAACCAAGCTGTGATACAACCCGACAAGATGCTTTTTATAGTTATTTCCCTATAGATTACATGTTTACTTTCTCAGCCGTGAATAGATTTAAGGGTTTTGCCTCCACAGGTCCCTGGGGTAAAGTATTCCAAAGGCCTATGAGCGTTTCAAAGGAAAACATTCCTCCTCTTTTCCATCCTAAATCCACAAGTTAAAAGTGTTTAATTGTCATATTTGCCAACAATGGAACAATGAAGTTCTTACTTGCTGCAGCTCAGCAGGCTTATAAATGCAATAACACACAGATAATATATAATAATCAAAAATACTACAATACAATATACACCACTTATTCTGAAACTAAGCTCCCTTATATTGGGCTCATTGTGGAAGAGAAGCATTCTCTCAGCATTTTTCATTGTATTTCATTGCTTGCAAAGTGTGCATTGTGTGTAGATGCACGTGTTTCCATGGGTGTGTGTATGTGTGTGCGCACATATGTTCTTGTGTGCGAGCTTATGCTTGTGTGCGCGCGTGTGTGTGTGTGTGTGCGCATTCCTGTGTATTGTATGTGTGTTCATCTATATTTTATACATATACAACTTCCTGAGAACATTGAAAAAGTCTGGTCTGCCCCAACAGCTGCTGGCAACCTTCAACCGCTGCACCACAGAGAGCATACGCACATATGGCATCTCTGTGTGGTATCTCAGCTGCACGGAGGCGGTGAGGAGAGCTCTTCAGCGCATTGTCCACAGAGCACAGAATATTATTGGGACACAGCTACCAGCCTTGGAGGGCATCTACTACACACGGTGCTTCAGGAAGGTCGTTAGCATCCACAAAGACTCCTCACACCATTGTAATAGTCTGTTCAAACTCCTACCTTCCGGCAGACGTTACAAGGCCTTCTACGTCCGCACCTCCAGACTCAGGAACAGCTTCATCCCCAGAACTATAGCGGCTCTGAACCAGCCCTGCTGAGTGCCCCCCACCCCCATGAACTGCCTCCCTCGGATGGTCACATCGCACATCGACCCGGCACAGACATATTTGCACTTTAGACTGTTCTTTTTTTATAAATCATGTTTCTCATGGTATCTAAATGTTATTAGTTGTTTAAGTTATGACATCGGATGGAAGCTGCATAACAAATCTTGTTGCACCTATGTGCAATGACAATAAACGTTATTATTATTATTATTATTACAGGTCCTCCCATGGATGTGACTATTCAATGTATGTACAGCCCAAATATATGAACGAGTATTTGGACGACTGGTGGGATGGGTAAACCAGTGTTTGTACATTCTCCCCATAACCTGTGTGGGTTTTCTCCAGGATCTATGGTTTCCTTTAGTTTTGTTTAGTTTAGTTTAGAGATACAGCGCTGAAACAGACCCTTCGGCCCACCGAGTCCTCGATGACCAGCGATCTGCACACACTTACATTATCATACACACACACGAGGGACAATTTACATTTACACCAAGCCAATTACCCTACAACCCTGTATGTCTTTGGAGTGTGGGAGGAAACCAAAGATTTTTGAGAAAAACCACGCAGGTCACGGGGAGAACGTACGTACAAACTCCGTACAGACAGCACCCGTGGTCAGGATCGAACCTGGGTCTCTGGTGCTGTAAGGCAGCAGCTCTACTATTGCGCCACTGTGGGGTTGGTGTGGGGCTGTGGGCATCTTCTGCTGCGTGTGAACTCGGTTTGCAGCAATATTTCTATCTTGTAGAGAATTCTGTGTGGTTGAGTTAAACAGCATGGTTTAATAACATATTGCTCTTGTTCAGCCTAACTTTTTATTTAATGCAGCTGCATTTCCAATTGGGAATTGTTTGGTTTATGGACAGTTGTCAGGAACAAACCACTACAGGACTCTGGGGAGGACCTGTGTTATCTATATATAAACATAACATGTATGTGCATATGCATGTTTCATGTTTGGACTGGACACACAGTCACTGCCTGGTACAATTTAGAACTTAGAGGGATCAAAAAGGGAAAGTTATAAATTAAAATGACCAGGATTGACACAATCTTTTGATCATTTTAAACAGTGGAAGCTATTCATGTGTATGCGTATTCAATAGTATGTTAAATTCGTCATCTCTTCTTGACTATCTTGTTTCCCCATTTAGTTAATTAAAAAAAATCAGGACTACAAAAATAGAACAGTAAAATATTCTGTGACTTCATAAATATCTACAATATAGATTGAAGGTAAGAGGTGGAAACTGGCTCAATTACAGATAAGAGCTTTACTTCACATTCAAAAACAACGATCTAATTTTTATAAATATAGAAAATGAGCTGGAAAATGACATACACTAAGGTAGGGTGGGAAGTCAACTGTTGCATTTGGCTGATAACGTCCCAGATTAATGTCGAAAACTCCAAAGACTTACATGTTTGTAGGTTAATTGGCTTGGTATAGTGTAAAAATTGTCCCCAGTGTGTGTAGGATAGTTTTAATGTGTAGTCAAGGAAAGAGCAGCCCTGTTTCCACCAATCCTTCCACCATCACGCACAAGAAGCACAAGACAGACACCATTTTATGCAGATGCCGAGAAGCGTGTTCAGCTCTGGCTGAACAACTTCTAATCTTGGGTGTGGACTTGATAAGAAGAGTGTTAATGTGCAGGGATCGTTGGTCGTTGTGGACTCGGTGGGTCGAAGGGCCTGTTTCTGTGCTGTAACTTTAAAATGTTGTTCAAATCTCACTCTGGGAAATCTTTGATGTAAATTCAACCAAACTACTCCCCATTAAACAACTTTGACCTTAAATTTAACTAAACCGCTCACTTGTGGGCTGGCTGAAAAATATCCCACCATGTTGCAAAATCTCAGCTGAAATACTGATATTCCTCTTCCATCTGTTCTGAAAGTGGTCCAGTTGAAAGGGTCTAAAGTCAGAGGAACGATGGGTGGTCGATTCTCATGATGTTGATGCTGGAGAGTCAGGTCATGATGAAATATGTGCCTCATTTTTCAACCAGCAGTATTCTACATCAGATTTAAACAGAAGTTACAGAGAAATTTACACCAGAGTTTCCTGACATCTTGTTGATAGAGATATTATAGATACACTGTAGAGAGCATCCTGTTGGGAAGCATCGTAACTTGGTTTGGTAACTGCTCTGCCCCAGACTGCAAGAAATTGCAGAGGGTTGTGGATGCAGCCTGGTACATCAGGCAAAGCAACCTCCTCTCCATTGAGTTCATCTATACTTTCCCACCGTCTCAGGAAAACAGCAAACATAATCAAGAACCCCTCATACCCATATAATTTCTTCACCTTTGCAACTATTCACCGTCACAGCTGTCAGTTCTACTGCCTTCAACTAAGATGAATGCGTGCAGTTACCTATATCCGATGGTAAAATTCTGGTAGGAAGTCAGCCCTGGAGAAAGGGCAGAGGGTCTATCCATTCCCTGTAAAACAAACCAAGCAGTTTTGGGGGGGGGGGGGGGAACAGCATGAGTGCAAAATTTAGAAAAATTATTGTTAATCATCTATATAAGACTGCTAAATGGACTTTGCCCCCTGCCAAAGTATTGCGCATCAACCACCAACCTGGACACACTGCAGCAGAGCCACTGTTGTGCTGCTGCCGATCGGAACGCCTGTTGAATGTTTAGTAGAGTGTTAAATTTGTTCATGATATATGTATTTTTATTTCTATTTATTTTTAATGCACACTGAATGGACACTGGTTGAGCAACGTTTTTTTGTTTCCTCTGGGTATGTGAATACTCAGGAAATGACAATAAAGATATACAATACAATACAATAGATACCCTTTGCAGTGGCAAAGCATTAGGGCAATTATGCTTGTTTTATTGATGATTTATGTTGATTGTTTAGCATTTTGAGAAGGGTTGTTTTTGATCTGGCCCTCACTCAATTCTAGCTCTATTGACCATAGCAGCGCTTAATGATGGCTGAGTTGGAAGAAGCTGCAAGTCTTCAACAAGGCATCGGGTGGTGGACATTAAGGCCCTACTTCCTGCGTTATCAGAGACATTTTTAAATGGCTGTGGTCATTTGTTTCAATCTCTCATGGAACTAAATAGCATAAATTATAAACATACTCTCTGAGCGCAAAAAAACTGTTCAGAATGATTAAACTGTTTGCGTAGAACAAATGTAAATCATGGAACTTATTTTTTTTGTAAGCATTATAATTGAACAAAACAAAGAATGAAAACAGACTTCCAGTGTTAGCCATCCCCAGTGTAGAAACGATGGCTGAATTGGAAGTGCATCTAACCATTCACTTGACACATTTGTCCTCTGTCCCACAGTGCAAAGTCCATTGCCAGGTCCAAAGTAACAGTCAGATGTGTTGGGGACCAACCCCCAACTCCTTCCACATTTCTGTGTTGCTTGATAAAGGCACAGAAAGGGCTACCCCCTGACTTCAATAGAATCCAGCCCAACACTTGGACAAAGTGCTAATTGTTTAACCACTGTTTTGATTATCTACCACATGTCCAGAAGGTCTTTAATAATAATAATGGAGATTATTAGCTTTAGACTTTGCAGATGTTGAAATTGCCAGCATTCCCTATAATTACCCGGCAATTGACAGCAGGTTTAGGATTTCCACATGTGTCTATGAATATGAGAATTTAGCAGCTGCTCACAATGATTGACCTCCTTAGTTTATCCTCACAACTGGAAGACAGAACCTCCAATTATAATACACTGGTGTGTCAGTACAGATTGTGCCTGGGCATGTGTTTGAAGTTTCAAATATTTCTGCCACTTCCATTTTTATAAACACATATTTTGCAGTTATTTTCCCTTTTATTTTGGGCCTTTCTTGTTCTGTATTGACATTGTCCTTCAGCACCTTGAACAGTATGGGCTGTTAGATTCATGCTACCTCTTCTAAGTGGCTGAATTTCTGATGAATATCACATTGCATATTTAATATTTCCTTATCTACTTTTTATTTTGAGTTCAAGCTAGAAATAATCATATCTCTTAGTTTCTATTTTTCAGAAGCATTCATCCTGAACCCATTTTCCTGAGCCCTTTTAATGAGAAAAGCCTGATATATTTGTACTGGCAAACTTCACCTCTGGGAAGCAGCTAATCCAATAAAAAATACAATTGCTTTGAAGTGAATTAATGTTTATCTTTAAACGTAGCTTTTAATGAAAAATAGATCTATACACCCAGATAAGGGTGTGGATAATATAAGTGATCACTTGCAGAGATATATTGCTACCTGAATTGAACTGAAGTAACAATATTTAACGCATAACCTTCCAAATATTTTACTGCAAACTGATTAACATCACAAATCGGAACCAAATTGGGGGCAGTGAAAAAATCAGAATAAAATAAATGAGTGATATTTTTATCCCCACTGAAGTTTGGTTCTGGTCATTAGTTTTATTCTCTAATGTAATTAAGTCGAATGAATTATAAACATGCTCTCTAAGTACAGAAATATCTCATGAGGCACTTTCAGAAAGCGTCCACGTTGCGGGGCTGGAAACTGGAAGTATCCTGAGCTAATTCTGCTACCACCACCATCTATTGCGAAAAGTGATGGCTTCCACTGATTGTCGCCCGAAGCTTGCGTCCTTTTCAGGACAGACGATGACAGCGAGGTCATCATTCGTAACAAGATGGACTCGAAAGATGAAGAAGAAAGGATCAGACACAATTTTTTTTTTGCGTTAGTCCACTTAAAAGATTGCATCCTGACAAAGACAGTAATTTTGCAAAATGGTGGTAATCTGATTTCATGTCAAAGCTGATACGAGTACTTCTGATGAAGATGATCCCACAGCGATCCCACATAGACCAAGCAACTTTGAGGGAGCAGCAATATATTTCCAAACCTGAATGGTGTGTGACTTGGGGAAGGGATGGGGTGGGCGGTGGAGGGAGGCCTCAGGTGGCTGTGTTTGTAGCTGTCTGCTGCCAGGGCATGAGTGAAATACAGGAAAATGGGATTTGGTTGGTGAATTTTCTTCCCACCTGGCATGTGCATCACAGGCTCATTTGTTTACAAATGTTCTATGATGCTGTGACAGATGATCCATCCCAAACAGTTAACTTATGTGCAAGGGTGCCGGTATCTTACGCTCATGAATCACTGCCAGCATTCCTGCTGGCCCGGAAAGTCACGGGTGTGCACGTGCGTGGTAGATCGGGACACACCATCCAGTCAGAGGACGGTGACACGGGACTAGCGCGGGACTTGGCTGGGACACAGTTTGAAAGGCTGCAGCCATTTTATGTAAGTTAGGTTGATGTACTAAGTGCGAAAATAACTAGTAAATTACTGTCAAACTGCTTACTCTTGTTGTGCAACACATAACAATAGAGATGACTCACAACAAGTTCCTCAATTCAGGGACAACAGGGGATGGACAGTAAATGTCATTGCCAATGACATCCACATCCTGTAAACAAGTAAATACAAATTGCACCACACACAGGGAAATCATTCAGCAAACACAGGCAAAACACCTAATGTTCAATTTCAAATCAATGTGTTGTTTATTAATCAATCATATATTGGGATAATTGTGAGACATGCATCCAAAAGTAACTTACAGCTGTGGAACATTGTTGTGTTGTTTCCTTTCTTTATTTTTCATAGTAATTTATTCCACATCCCCAACTGCCCTTATGAAAGTGGAGTTCATAAGCCGCATCCTTGATGCACTCTGAAATGGTGTAGGAAGCCACCAGTTAGTCTTAAATGATTTGTATGGGGGTCAGGGGTTATGGGGAGAAGGCAGAAGAATCAGTTTGAGAGGGAAAGAAAGATCAGCAATGATTAAATGGTGGATTAGACTTTGTGGGCTGAATGGCCTAATTCTGCTCCTATAACTTATGAACTTATGAATTTAGTTCAAACTCTGTTAGGAATGGGGTTCATATGATGGGCCTTGTTGGTGGCACCCAAATGCTGCGATTCACTCTGACACAACCTTGTCACTCTTTTGTAGCATCTTATACATCGATATATTTATCTTGAAAAAACATTCAAACTGCTATTTATAGTTCAACACTTTGCTTAATATCTTTTGAAGAAATCATACTTAAAACTGAGGCAACACCATTCAGTTGTGACTGAATAGTTACGTAGATATGCACGGGATAGTTTGAAAGTTGGATGTATCTAGCAAGATCTCAAGCCAACTAATTGGATCCTCTGAGATGTGTGCTGCTGACAGGCTGTCTTCAGTCTATGTGTGCATCAGGGAGTGGGAGGGAGATGAAGAAAGAGTAACAAGCAGAGGTGCAGCACAGTAGATTGCTGTTTTATACGTGGCTCCTGGGAGTATCGCTAGACAACTCCTGCATGCGGTAAACAGAAAGGAGAGTCCTGAGAATACTGACTAATAAACACCATGACAGGATGAGATTTCCAGACAATTGCATATGTTGTACATTCTGTCTCCAGCTCATTTCATTGTTTCACAATTTTCTCCAGGCATTGATAAAATAAAGCATAACCCAAAGTCAAACACGCTTTCGGCTTACGTAGCTTATTATCCAATGGTCTGAACATTGAATTCTCCGATTTTAGGTAATTTACCAACAAACAGCAACCACCCTCCCGCCGCCCCCCTTTGCCCTCCCCCATCATGCCCCCTTTCTTTGTGCCCCCACCCCACCCCACCCTACCCATCTACCTCCCCACCTACACCCTCACTGCATTCCACCCCCCACCTTTCACTTTGGTATCAAAAACAGGAAGGCAGATTACTATCTAAATGGCGTCGTTGGGAAAAGGGAAAGTACAACGGGATCTGGGGGTCCTTGTTCATCAGTCTATGAAAGTAAGCATGCAGGTACAGCAGGCAGTGAAGAAAGCGAATGGCATGTTGGCCTTTATAACAAGATGAGTCGAGTATAGGAGCAAAGAGGTCCTTCTGCAGTTGTACAGAGCCCTAGTGAGACCCCACCTGGAGTGTTGTGTGCAGTTTTTGTCCCCTAATTTGAGGAAGGACATTCTTGCTATTGAGGGAGTGCAGCGTAGGTTTACAAGGTTAATTCCCGGGATGGCGGGACTGTCATATGCTGAGAGAATGGAGCGGCTGGGCTTGTACACTATGGAGTTTAGAAGGATGAGAGGAGATCTTATTGAAACATATAAGATTGTTGAGGGTTTGGACACGCTAGAGGCAGGAAACGTGTTCCCGGTGTTGGGGGAGTACAGAACCAGGGGCCACAGTTTAAGAATAAGGGGTAAGCAATTTAGAGACGAGGAAACACTTTTTCTCGCAGAGAGTGGTGAGTCTGTGGAATTCTCTGCCTCAGAGGGCGGTGGAGGCAGGTTCTCTGGATATTTTCAAGAGAGAGCTAGATAGGGCTCTTAAAGATAGCGGAGTCAGGGGATATGGGGAGAAGGCAGGAAGAGGGTACTGATTGGGGATGATCAGCCATGATCACATTGAATGACGGTACTGGCTCGAAGGGCCGGTAGGCCTACTCCTGCACCTATTGTCTATTGGCTATTGTCACCCCCATCTTCCCCCCACTGCCTTTAACCCCCCACCACCTTCCCCACCCTCAATCCCGCCTTCCCGCATCTGCCTTCCAACTACCCCACTTCCCTGTGCCCCATCTGGATACACATCCATTTCTCACACAATTTACCAATCCCTTTCCCCCTTCTCCCTTCACTTACCACCTATGTCCTTCCTCTGGCTGCACATTTCATCCTCTTCTATTCATATCTCACAGCCTTTTGGCTTTTCATCACTGGCAATTGTCCAGTCATTTGCCAATCAAATCCCTCCACTTAGTTACTCCTGCACTCTGTCTTCTTTTGTAAACTAGCATCTGCAGTCTCTTGTGTCTTTGTGGTCCGGACTTATTGGAAATGATAGACACAAAACGCTGGAGTAACTCAGCGACTCGGGCAACATCTCAGGAATGCTGCAGGTCGAATAGGTGATGGTGAAGGAATAGGTGATGTTGCAGGTCAAGACCCTTCCACAGACTGAGTCAGGGGAGAAGGAAACTAGAGGTATGAAAAGGTACAGAAGAAATCTTATTGGAAATGTATGCCTTGGGTCAATATTTCTAAATAGACAAAATGGCTCTATCATACTTTGGTCCTGAAATTTTATTGCATTAGAGTCTATGTCACGCAATTTTGTACTACGGGTAAGATAAGTAAAATTTCTTCCCATTTTATTTTAATTTTAGATGTGGGTTTATTGATGATGGAAAAGATGTGCCAGATATTCAATAAAATACCCGCATTCATGCTTAAAATAGACCACCAAATCAAGGACATATGTCGACATACAATTTTATATTCAATGAATGGCTTTGAGCTATAAACCAAATATAATTATTTGACACAAAAACTGCAGCGTAGAAGAGGAAATCTATACCAGGAATCAAAATTGTAGAATTGTTTACATGTCATACTTATCTCTTTGACTTAGTGATCTTTTTAGACACTTTAATGAATATACAGTGTAAATTTTCCATAAACAATAAATCAACATTTAAAATGTTATTGGGAGGAGAAATCATGACCGACTCTCATGAAATAGTCAAGGGATCAAAATGCAAATGGTGTTACTAAATTAAGTGAATAAAGATTAGCGACAGATATTGCAATTTTGATGCTTTCAAGACTTTCCACCCACATCCTGAAAGGAGACTCAATATCTTTGTGAGATTCTAGCAACTAGCTCAGTGAGCTAATGGAAAACCTTTCTGTACATTGTTTTGTTCCTTAGATAAATACATTGCCTTCAAAGGATTTCCCCCCCCTTCCTTACAAAGGACAGATCCCTTTGAAAGTCAGACAGCATATTTGACTATAACAAGGAATTTACTGAACAAAAATAAAATATTTAGTGCAGTAACTCTTTAATATATATTTTCATGTTGAAGAAGTGTGGAGCATGGAGCCACACTAGGTTAGTGCCAGGTTGACACACCTAGCATTACTGTTGAACCACATGGTAGGCCTTTTCTCCCAATTCTCCCAAATCACATAAGGGCAGAAAGGAATGACTGGGGGGTGGGGGGTTGGGAAAAGGTATGTAGTGGGGGGGATTGGAAATGTAGGAGCATCGAATAAAAGAGGCACAACATGGTTAGGAATTGGGGTAAAGGGGTCACTGGTTAATCAGAAAGAAGACTGATAGAGAGCATTGAGATGATCGGGGAAGGGGGATGGAGTGGGACAGAAAGGGGACGGAAAAGGATAAATGGTGTAAGAAAGAACTGCAGGTGCTGTTTTAAATCAACAATTTTAAATTGTTTTAAATTGAGAGAAGGAATGGGCGACGTTTCGGGTCGAGGCCGTTCTTCAGACTGAATAAGGGTCTCGACCCAAAACGTCGCCCATTCCTTCTCTCCAGAGATGCTGTCTCACCCGCTGAGTTACTCCAGCATTTTGTGTTTACCTAAAGAATAAATGGAGTTGCTTGATATGAGTGTGCTTGTGTGACAATCAGAAGATGAGACTGTCGGAATACAACGAGTGTAAGATGATCAGGAGGCAGGGAGGAGATCAGAGGGAGAGGTCAGAAGTTAGGGAAATGAAGGGGAGATCATGATTCAGGGAGAGTTTGGAAACTAGGGAAAATAAACATAGGAAGTGGAACAAGGACCTATGGAAGACAGATTAAGGGAGATTAGGATAATTACAGAATAGTTTAGGGAATTGGTAGGCTGGGTGATTTATGAGGAAATTAATAAATGGAAACTTATTGCAAAGAAAATCAACACATTGCAAGATTCTTCTCTGTTATATTCTCTACCCTCCTCATAGTCTCCTACTTGCTACGCTATACCTATTCCCCAACTGCTGGTAATGGCCGAGACTCTGCAGAATAATCAGATAACAATGATCCTCAAGACCACTACCCTCTTGTGTTCCCCAAAACACCTGCAGTATACCTATGCTGCATAGTTTCAGCCCATCAAAGGTCTTTTGATGGTTTATTATACTAGGTTTTATGTGGCAAAATGACTTTTACCATGCACTCATCAATATCATGTGTGGCTTGCACAATGGAGTTCAAGTCAAGTCAAGTTTATTTGTCACATACGCATACGAGATGTGCAGTGAAATGAAAAGTGGCAATGCTTGCGGATTGTGCAAAAAAACTACAAAACAGAATGGAACAGAATCACATATTCACATATTACATATTTGCGGGAGGAAAAAAAAGAAAAAACGGCAATTTAAAAAAGACACCACACAACAGTAAATTGGTACAGTAAGTTAGTCCCTGGTGAGATAGGAGTTTGCAGTCCTAATGGCCTCTGCGAAGAAACTCCTTCTCATCCTCTCCGTTTTCACAGCATGGCAACAGAGGCGTTTGCCTGACCATAGCAGCTGGAACAGTCTGTTGCTGGGTGGAAGGGGTCCCCCATGATCTTGTTGGCTGTGGATTTGCACCTTCTGATGTATAGTTACTGCAGGGGGGGCGAGTGTAGTTCCCATAGTGCACTACTCTCTGCAGAGCCTTCTTGTCCTGAGCAGAGCAGTTCCCAAACCAAATTGTGATGTTTCTGGACAAGATGCCTTCCGCAGCCGCTGAGTAGAAGCACTGAAGGATCCTCAGAGACAATCTGAATTTCCTCAATTGCCTGAGGTGGTAAAGGCGCTGCTTTGCCTTACTCACCGGTGCGGCAGCGTGTGATGTCCATGTCAGATCCTCTGAGATGTGGACTCCCAGGTATTTAAAGCAGCTCACCCTATCCATAGCATCCCCATTTATCTTCAATGGAGTGCACGTCCTCGGATGTTGTGCCCTCCTAAAGTCCTCGATCAGTTCCTTAGTTTTTTTGACATTCATGAGGAGGCTGTTGTCCTGACACCAGAGTGCCAGATCAGCCACCTCCTCCCGGTAGGCCTTCTCATCGTTGTCTGAGATCAGGCCACAGTGTCATCAGCAAACTTGATTATAGAGTTGGAGCTGAACCTAGCCACACAGTCATGTGTGTACAGGGAGTACAGTGGGGGGGCTGAGGACGCAACCCTGGGGGGATCCTGTGCTCAGGGTGAGGGACTTTGATGTATTTCCTCCCATCTTGACAACCCGGGGCCTGGCGGTGAGAAAGTCCAGGGCCCAGGCACACAGGGGGGTGTTGAGCCCCAATTCCAGCAGTTTCTCATCAAGTCTGGTGGGGACTAACGCATTGAAGGCTGAACTGAAGTCTATGAACAGCATCCTTACATAGCCTCCCCTTCTGGCTGTCAAGGTGAGAGAGTGCGGTGTGCAGAACCTGGGAGACCACATCGTCTGTGGATCTGTTCGGACAGTATGCGAATTGTAGTGGGTCCATGTTGCGAGGGAGGAAGGTGCAGATGTGTTTCTTGACCAGCCTCTCAAAGCATTTCATGAGTACCGAGGTGAGGGCCACCGGACGGTAGTCATTCAGACAAGCTGGGGTGGCATTTTCTGGTTCAGGTACAAAATAAAAATGCCTCCCCAGCTCGTTAGCCAACAGCCAGCTTATAGTTTAGTATGGTGGCTTAATATGGAGGCCATAGGTGCAGAATAAATGTACTATGACTACATCTTTGATACCAAGTGATGTCCATCATTCAGCTTCTTGGAATTCACAGGTGGTGTCAATGAATCCCTCAAGAGACCTCACAATCCCAGGTACTTACCACAAGTCTGAGTTCTCACCACAGCTAAGTGTGACTGAGATGACTTCCTCGCTCCTGAATCAGTGACCACCTGTGATCTCCAAAATGCAACGCTTAGCTGCAAATGACCAGGAGGTCATCCAGTTGAAGAGCATTCCTGGTTACAAAATGAATGCCGGCCTTCCAGTAATGCCCAGATCCAAAAAAAGAGAAGAAACTAAAAAGGAAACAACCATGTTTTGCAGATGTACATTATACCATTTTGAGAAAAAAACATTGATGGACGACGTGAACTTTACATTTGCAATGCTGTTGAAGCCCTGCCAAGTGGCTGAAACTTTGAGTGCATTCTCCAATGTACTTATATAGAAACTTCTTATTGAAGCAGAATATCCTCTCACAATATTCATTGCCGAGGTACAATGGAAACCTCTGTGCAGACTTCTCCTCCTCCTCCTTTCCAGCATTCATGCACTCTCTCCTCATCCTCCCTATCATTCAGTGTACCAGAGAGAATTGTAACCAACGCATCAATGCCTGGGACCATCATAAGTTTGCTGAAGCCTTGAAGTGAAGTTGCACAAAGGTTAAAAGATATCCTTAGAATATACAACATATTACCAGCACTGCTTCCCAGCATTGGTCTCATGGGACATACGACAGAGACGGTATTATAATGCATATTTAGAACAAAGCAATTAATGCTATTTTGGTCTGGAAAGACTATCTTTAATCTCACCATCTTTCAATTGCCACACACCACTCCCTGTGGAGTTTACTAATTGTTTCAAGCCCTTGGAACACTAATAATAACTCACTCCAAACAACCCATTGCAAATCAATCACCAAATTAACCTGAAAGTAATTAATGATCCCTTTCAATGGCGGAACTTGTTGTGTGGGGCCCTTCCTGGTAAACACTTAAATGTATGATGCTAGCAGCATCATTGAGATGCATATCTCAAATTTGAACGTCATTTTAATCTACCAACTCTGCATACTAATGTAATGTACAAAACAATCATTCTCTTCCGCATGCTGCGACCAGCCCAATTTGCACTACAAATGTACATGCTCACATCAGGTGCCAAATAGGAATTCATTTTTCACCTTTTCAACCCAAGTAACAAAGGCTACAACTTGTGGTCAAAATCTTTTCAAGAAAGGATAGGATATTCATATAAATGAACACGAAACTTGAATGATCAATGATGCCAACTGTATTTTGAAAAGTGTCAGTATATTTCACATGCACCATGAAAGATTATTTCATGTCTAATTTAGAAGAGATCGGAGCTATTTTTAACCCATTTTAATGACATCTCATTGTGCAGATTTGTTTGATTGCAATTGCTTCAATTATGCATGTGTTATTTCCCTTTTGACGAATCATTAATAGTTTTGTTCTGAACATTGAGTTATTGTTGGCAGAAGCTTTCATTTCAGTTCATTTCCATTCCTCTGTTGGGCTAAATATGCTGAATGATTTTCACTTTGGTAATTTGAGGACTGACAAGCCAGGTGTTGTAGCAAAAAATGCCACAATTGAATAGCACCCTGAAAACAAATCTAGACTGGATGATTTACAGCATTAGGCAATTTGAGTATTTTTCTGCCGCTGTGGTGACTTTATTTGTGCAAATATAGCTGTGATTCCCAAAATGTTGAAGGTACGTCATGGATAATAACTGCAGACTGATCACCGATCTCACAACGATGTAACTAGGTTCGTACCTGCCAAGAAATATATGGGGAACCATCAAGTGGGAAAGGGTGCCACTCTCCACAATCTCGAGCCAGCACCGGCATTCAATATGTTCGTGGCTGATCGTCCAAAATCAGTACTCCATTCTGGCTTTTTCATCATGTCCCTTGAATCCCTTAACCCGAAGAGCTAAATCTAACTCTCTCTTGAAAAAAAAACAGTGAATTGACCTCCACTACCTTCTTTGGCAGAGAATTCCACAGATTCACAACTCTCCAGGTGAAAATGTTTTTCCTCATCTCAGTCCTAAATGGCCTACTCCTTATTCTTAAACTGTAACCACTGGTTCTGGACTCCCCCAACATCGGGAACATTTTTCCTGCATCTACCCTGTCCAATCCTTTAAGAATTTTATGTTTCCATAAGATGCCTTCTCATCCTTCTAAATTCCAGCAAATACAAACCTAGTCGACCTATTCTTTTCATCATACTTCTGTCCTGCCATCCCAGGAAATAACCTGGTGAACCTACCCTCTACTCTCTCAATAGCAATAATGTCCTTTCTCAAATTAGGAGACCAAAATTGCACACCATACTCCAGGTGCGGTCTCCCCCAGGCCCTGTGCAACCACAGTAGGACCTCCTTGCTCCTAAACTTAAATCCTCTTACAATGAAGGCCAACATGTCACTGGCTTTCTTCACTGCATGCTGTACCTGCATACTTGTTTTCTGTGACAGATGTACAAGCACATCCAGGTCTCGTTGCACCTCCCCTTTCCCTATCTGATAATAATCTGCCTTCCTGTTCTTGCTACCAAAGTGGATAACCTCACATTTATCCACATTATTCTGCATCTGCCATTCATCTGTCCACTCACCCCACCTATCCAAGTCACCTGCAGCCTCATAGCGTCCTCATCGCAGCTCACACTGCCACCTATCTTTATGTCATCTGCAAATTTGGAGATGTCACATTTAATTCCCTCATCTAAATCATTCATATATAATGTACATAACTGGGGTCCCAGCACCTAGCCTTGCGGTACCCCACTGGTCACTGCCTGCCATTCTGAAAAGGACCTGTTAATTCCTACTCTTTGCTTCCTGTCTGCCAACCAGTTCTCTATTCATGTCAATACCCTAACCTCAATATCATGTGCTCTAATTTTGCACACTTATCTCTTGTGTGGGACCTTGTCAAAGATTTTTTGAAAGTCCAGATACACGATATCCACTGGCTCTCCCTTATCCATTCTACTTGTTATATCCTCAAAACATTTCAAAAGATCAGCCAAGCATGATTTCCCCTTCATAAATCCATACTGACTTTGACCGATACCATCATTGCTTTCCAAATGCGCTGCTATAACATCTTTAATAATCGACTCCAACATCTTCCCCACTACCGATGTAAGGCAAACTGGTCTATAATTCCCCGTTTTCTCTCTCCCTCCATTCTTAAAAAGTGGAGCTACTCTTCAGTCCACATTTTTTCATAAGACAGGGATGAACAATTTCTAGAGTTCATCCATGCAGTCTTTAAATCTTCGCTATTACATCTACACTGTCAACCCTTTAAGTATAATTTGCCAGTCTATCCTAGCCAATTCCCACCTTATACCTTCAACATTTCCTTTATTCAAGTTCAGGACCCTAGTCTCTGAATTAACCATGTCAATCTCAATCCTAATGCAGAATTCCACCATATTATGATCACTGTTGCCCAAGGGGCCTTGCACACCAAGATCGCCAACTAATCCTTCCTCATTATACAATACCCAGTCTAGGATGGCCTGCCCTCTAGTCAGTTCCTCTACATATTGGTTTAAAAACCCATCCCATATACATTGCAGGAAATCCTCCTCCTCAGCACGGTTACCGATTTGGTTGGCCCAATCTATATGTAGATTAAAGTCACCCATGATAACCACTGTACCTTTGCTACACGCATCCCTAATTTCCTGCTTGATGCTATCCCCAACCTCCCTACTGCTGTTTGGTGGTCTGTATACCACTCCAACAAGCGTTTTCTGCCCTTGGCTATTTCACAGTTCGACCCATAACGATTCTACAGCATCCAGACAAACGTCTCTCCTTGCTATTGCATAAATCTCCGCTTTAACCAGCAATGCCACCCCGCCTCCTCTTCCTTTCTTTCTATCCTCCCTGAAGATCGAATACCCTTGCATGTTTAGCTCTCAGCCTTGGCCACCCTGGAGCCATGTCTCCGTAATTCCTACTATATCATATTCTTAAACTACTAAATGTGCATTCAATTCATTCACCTTATTTTGATTAATCCTCGCATTAAGGCACAAAGCTTTTATGTTTGTTTTTCTTATCTCCTATCTTTTGCATCTGTCCTCTTTTTATGTCCCTCTGTCTCCTTGCATTGGTTCCCATCGCCCTGCCCAGTGAGTTTAAACGTGACATTTCTTGCTCTCTCTTTCCCGTTAACTGCACGGATACGCGTTGGTGACTCCACCCCCCCCCCCAGTTTAGTTTAAACCCACCCATGTAGCACAAGCAAACCTGCTTGTCAGAATGTGTCAATTGAGGTGCAACCCGTCCCTTTTGCACAGGTCACCCCTGCCCCAGAAGAGATTTCAGTGATCTAGAAATCTCAATCCCTGCCCCCTGCACCAACTTCTCATCCACACATTCAGATCCCCTACCTTGTTCCTACTGTCACTAGCATGAGGTACTGGAAGCAACCCAGAGATAACCACCCTAGAAGTCCTGCTTTTCAGCCTCCTACCTAGTTCTCTATACTCATGTTGCAGAACTCCTTCAAGCGCCCAGCCTGCCCACCATCCCTCCTAAGCCTCTTCTTACTGCTGTTTTTGTGGTCTGTCTACCACTCCAACAAGCGTTTTCTGCCTTGGCTATTTTCACAGTTCGACCCATAACGATTCTACAGCATCCAGACAAACGTCTTCTCCTTGCTATTGCATAAATCTCCGCTTTAACCAGCAATGCCAACCCGCCTCCTCTTCTTT
This sequence comes from Leucoraja erinaceus, assembly GCF_028641065.1. Classification (NCBI taxonomy): domain Eukaryota; kingdom Metazoa; phylum Chordata; class Chondrichthyes; order Rajiformes; family Rajidae; genus Leucoraja; species Leucoraja erinaceus. Next base: position 24,984,025 of record NC_073382.1, on the reverse strand, counting down.
CTTTCCCACGTCATTTGTGCCTACATGTACAACTACTTCCGGCTGTTCACCTTCCCTCGAGGATATTCTGATGTCGGTCTGAGACGTCTTGGACCCTGGTACCAGGGAGGCAACACACCTTCCTCGAGTCTCGCCTGTCGCCACAGAATCACCTGTCCACACTTCGGACAATGGAGTCACCCACCATTATGGCTCTGCCTAACGTCGATCTCGCCAGTCGAGTCTCAGTGCTAAGATTCGAGTCACAGACCTGATTCCGCCACTCTCTGTTTTCAAGAGGTACTTCCACCGAGGTCGTCTGCACTTGCTTCATCCCTTTTCTTTCCGTTTCTACACGTCACACCTCCTGCACTCTTGGAGTGACGACCTGACTGTATGTCCTGTCCAGGAAGCTTTCGTCGTCCCAGATGGACCACAGGTCATCCAGCTGCTGCTCCAGTTCCCTAACTCGGTCCTTGAGGAGCTGCATCTGGACACGGTTCCCACAGGTGTGGTGGTCAGTGACACCAGCAGTGGTCCTGACTTCCCACATCCTGCAATAACATTCCTGCCATCACAAGTTTAAATATTAAATTAAATACACAACCAATGCAAGTGTAGCCTCCTCGCCGAAGACATTGAACCAAAGACTCGCACTTCCCCTCAACAAGGCCGCTCCCAACAGGCCGCTCCCTTAAACCTGAAGGTAATTTTATCTATTCGCCAACTAATTAGGATGTCTCAGCCAATCCACTCACTCACTGGTCTGGCTGCTGCTGCCCTGTAGATGTTCCAGGTAATTGCCCCGGGCTGACTCTTGGCATTATTTTTAAATCTCCTGAACTTTACTCACCTAGGAGAAGGTCTTCAATCTGCCAATCCACTCACTCGCTGGTCTGGCTGCTACTGCTCTGCAATGGTCTTCCAGGTCATGATACAACAGTACAGATAATAAATACTTTGGAGCTGTATGGATAGTAGAAACAAAGATACCAGAGGAGCTCCTCTATAATCTTTGGTAAAAACAAAAAACTGCAGATACTGCTCAATACACAAAAGGACACAAAGTGCTGGAGTAACTTAGCAGGTCAGGTAGTATCTCTGGAGACCATGGACAGGTGATGTTTTGGATCAAGACCTTTCTTCAGACTGGATACGCTTGATTTTGAATCTTCAAGGAATGCATACCATTAATGAGATTAAATTGGTGTTACCCAGATTTTTATGATTTACTGGACAACTAATAACCTCCATTGATTTAGAAAACACCTTTGTGGTTTCATAATGAATGTGGAAACTCAGAGAATATATGGCCTTATTTAGATTTTTCAGGGATAAGAATTCCCGAAGTAAGACCCACAGTACTGTAGGTTATGACTCATAGAGCCATTATGTTTAATGTCTTTAATAACAATGAACACAGTAGGAAAGTCTGCTTTTGAAAATACCATAGTTGTGCTTCAAACTAATCACATTGTGGTGTTAGTTGATTCTCCTGTAGAGATAATTGCCTGGAAATGCATCATTGATCAGCAGTGTTAAATGGGCTACATAATTGTATCAGCATATTTTTCTCTACCTGCAAAACCTATCCATTGAACATTACGTAATGTGTTTAATGTGACTGAGAAGGGGAGCAAGCTTCTGCAAGCTTGCCTTCTGTTCTATCTTGAATAATGGGGCATGGAAGTGATTATCTCCACATTGCAGTTTATGCATTAACATTGCTTAAAAAGAGACTTCATTGGATTGACCAGATGATGTGAAGGTTATCCAATTCAGCTATTAACAGTGCTATATCCAGGTCTGTTGCTCCATCTGGTTGAGGAAGATGTCCCATACGGGCACATAGCAGACTCTGGAACTAAGTATTGCTTTCAACAATTTCAAGTAATTAGTTTATCCTCTCTGTGTCAGAAATGCCCAGCTCCAATATATGATCATCCAACTTGGATATAAACTCAGTTTTTCTCAAATTGAAAGCATAAATTATAATTGTTCTGTTGATTATTTCCAGAGTTTTCCTTTATTTCAGATTTTCAGCAAATGCTGTGTTCTGCATCTCACATCTCCAGCAGGTTATGTTTGTTTCTTTTTCTCCCCTCCAGGTGCTCTCAGCAAGATACCTGGATGACCTTGATCTCCATGTTTCCTCTGTTCCATCCACCTCTCCCCCTTCTGAAAATGAAACATGCTTGCTTTCACACCCTTCCAGCAGGGTAATTGACCTAAAATGTTGAGTTTGTTTTACTCTCTTAACAGAAACTGCATTATTTGCTAAGTGTTTTTCTGCTTTTGTTCCAAAATTTCAGCTGGGTCCTATTCGCTCCAAACTGCATGAAACTACAGGTAGTTCCGCAATAACACGCGTTCCATAATTTGGATATAGCATGATTGATGAATTAGTCAACACCATTTGTAATACGCAGGCCAAATTGGATATATCCTGATTTTCGCCGAACACCTCCGCTCGGTCCGCAATAACCAAGCTGACCTCCCGGTGGCTCAGCACTTCAACTCCCCCTCCCACTCCGTCTCCGACCTCTCTGTCCTGGGTCTCCTCCATGGCCACAGCGAGCAGCACCGGAAATTGGAGGAACAGCACCTCATATTCCGTTTGGGGAGTCTGCATCCTGGGGGCATGAACATCGAACTCCAGAAATGTTATCAGGCAGTTCCTTCTTAAAATAAAACTGATTTTTTGGGAACTGGAAAAAAAACTCCAGCACAAGGCAAAAAAAAAACTGTTTTCTATGTAACAGCCCCACAGTAATCAGACACGATTGCCCCTTAAGCCTTTCAAGATGCTGATGGGGAAAACTAAAGAGGAAAGTCTTTAGCTGTGAATGATCCATGGACTCACCTACTGCAGTCTCAGAAAGTGCACTTGTAAATCCTGGCCAAAAAGGAGCAAGAATAGAACCAACATTTAGCAGAGGATTCATGCATTGTAAGGCCATTTTGGTCAAGTCTGTATTTCTGTATATAAAAAGACAAGCTGCTGAATGGTGCCAGTAAGTCTAGGTCCCAGATCAATGTTGCAGATAAGAAATGTATGAGCATCTCTACAATTGTCAGAAAGAATGAGATTCTTGCAAAGGACCTCCAAAGTAGTATAAATGCATGAGTTTAATTGGATTACTGCAAAAGAATTGTAATTAATGTCAATAATGTTTCAAGACAGTTACCCTGCTGTTTGTTGATTGGCCAAAGTGTTAAGCCCTGGCAGGTTTGTTTTGAGTTCCAGGGTAAATGTTGCATTATTCAGTTAGTTAGCTTCCTTCCAGAAGCTTCTCCAAGAAACAATGTATGGGAGACTCTGTAATTGTCTCAAAGGTGACAGTTTGGGGAACTCTATAATGTATTGATGTAATTAATATGTTTCATTGGACTTAAAGAGACCACCCCTATGTAATTCGGCCCCTTGAGGCTTGCGGACCTATAAAAGGTGGCTTCATCTTAGATCTTAGATGGGTAAGCTTGACAAGAGCGTATTTACATGCCAAATATCTGTGATGGGCTTGGGAAATGGGACGCTGTGACCAAGGCGCATGGAAGGAAAGGACATGAGCTATGGTGTTGGTGGAGGTGGTCAAGGGAGCTCCTACAGCAATTGGTGAATGAGCAAACCAAGTGCAGCCTTTGCATGGAGCAGCAGTGGAAGGAGCTACTGGTTCAGGCCAAGCAACCACTACTTCAGCAATCCAGTCCCACTAGGACACCCCCTATCTTGATGTGAGAAAATGAGAAATTCAATATTTCTTTCAGCAAAATAAGACTTTTCGGAGACTTGGAAGTTGTAATTTGGTTCCAAAACATGGCACCAAAACGTAGCAACTTTGCATGTTGTCCCAGAATAAGATCTATTGTACTCATGTACAACATGATCTGCCTGGGTTGTATGCAGAACAAGCATTTCATTGTATTTCTGTAGATGTGACAATAAATAAAATAAATTGGAATACTGTGGATGGCAATTGAAATTAAGAAGCAATCGGTTCCAATCACACTTGAGCAATGATACCCTATTAAACAATGACCAGAGTTTATTGTTTTTCACAGATTTTATAGTGTAAAACCAGAATGATACGAGCTGGCAATCTTACAGTTTGCCATTAATGACTAGCCTGTATGGTTCTCTATTGGAGTCCGGAGCAGGTAAATCTCCAAATGAGGACAAGATTCTTCTTAATCAGCAGTATAGTACTCTACCAGACGCTGTCTGCTCAGGCTGAGGAAGCAGAGGTCAAATCCGCAATGCTCCTGAATTTTAGTTGGTTAAACATTAGCATACTCTTCCTACTTTCTCCAATTTTAATCAGTCAGGTAAAGAGAATGTTTGGAATTTCCATCTAGCAACAGAAGCTTTCACTGCATATATTATTCAGTAATTAGATGTGCGAATTGTTAAACATGGTGATATGTTTTCACACATGTAGAACACAAGTTGACCTTGTTAATTATAATTTTGCTCCATCAAGTTTGTGAGTGATATTTAGGGAAAGTAAATAGCTAAAGTCTGTGCTATGCTTCATTGCACATTCAAACTGCCACCACTCAATAACAATGACAAGGGAATATATTCTTCTAGCGATAGGGAGGCGGAGAAGGCATGTTAACAATAATGAGATTTGGACAATGCAACATTAATGAAGTTGCTTCAAAATCATGTGATATAATTTAAATTTGATTACTTGTTGTGAGGCATATTAGATAACGACACATTGTTGAACCAAGAAAAGGAAAATCCTAAAGGTTCTACAATTATATTTAGTGAAAGGGTGGCTAGGGAAAGATTAGCATGGATTTTTTGTTTGGAGCGCAAGAGAAGGGGTCAAAATTAAATGAATATTTCTCATATGATTTTACAGAGGAGAAGATTGAGGAAGGTAAAGAATTGAAGCATATGAGTTGTGATAACTTAAATCATATACAGAGGAGATAATGGCAAATTTAAAGCACATTATAGTTAATAGATCCCCAGACTTTGACAAAGTTCATCCTCAGACCTTGTGGGATGCTGCCGAAGAATTGTAAAGGCCCTTGCAGAGTTACTTGCATCTTTTTTGGCCACAGATGAAGTTTCGGAAGACTGGAGAGTGGCTAATATTTAAGAAGGGCAGCAAGTGCAAGGAAGGGAGCCAAAGGCTGGCGAACCAGATGTTAGTAGTGCAAAAGTTGTTGGGAGGAATTATAAGGGATAGAATCTACCAGCATTTGGATAGGAAAGAACTGATTTGGGAAAGTCAGCATGGATTTGTGCATTGGAAATGTGCTTCATGGATCTGATAGAGTATTTTGAAGAGATTAACAAGAGGATTGATGAGGATAGGGCAGTTGTCGTTGTCTATATGTAATGTGGCAAGGTCTTTGAAAATGGTCTCACATTGTAGGCTAGTCTGGAAGGTTTGTTGATATGGAAGCCAGGGTGAGCTAGTCAGTTGGATTAATTATTGGCTTTTGGTTGTTTTTCTGATAGGAGGCCTGTGGCCAGTGGTATGGCACGCAGGTCATTGTTGTTCGTTATCTCCATGAATTATTTGGATGACAATGTAGTTTGCATTGTTAATAAATGTGCAGATGACATCAAAATTAACACCTGTTTCCATGCTACATAGCTCTGTGAATCTACGACTCTATGGCATTGCACCCATGTCCCTGGGAAAAGTTGCTGGCTTTGTGGTGGCCTTCAGCTGTCCCTTTACATGCTGTTGGTCCAGGGAAACATCAAAACTATGTAGGGAGCAGATCCCTCCAACTTTTCACCTGACTACAGTAGGAACACACTGTACATTTCCCTTCAACTGATGAAACCTATTCCACTTCTGAAATATCTGGCAGCATCCAGAAAGAAAAGGAAAGGCATTTGTGAACGATTATTTACAGTGAAAGATTGAATAAGATCTAACCTTGACGAGAATGAAATTTGAAATAAGATCTGCGAGAGATCAGATGTGAAGAATTTACCATTATTTTCTAAAATAATGTTTTTCTATTTATATAATTTTGGACAATGCTTTCAGGGATGCACTACAATCACATTGATCACATGTATGTATAGCTATCTGTACTTCACAGACTGAATGACTATGGGAGTGAGAAAAATGTGCTTGTGCTGGGGATCCTATGTACCTTGCCCTAGTTACTGCTGGTGATAGTTTTGTTGCTATGATACTAGCGGTCTTGGAGAATGTAAAATTTAAATTATTTAAAAAAATGAGTCTGTCAGTCCCAAGGACCTGCCAACAGTCTGAGTTAATTAGTTGATTCCAGCACTCAAAGAAGGATGGTGACGTTTTATGTTTTTATTACTGGTTTTCAGTTCAAATGTTTCCTGATGAGGTTGACTGGCTTCCTTTTTTCTATTGTGAACTATTTTCTAAAAGTTGGTATCATTTAAAAATAAATTGGATAAGCATATGGGTGAGAAGGGAATGGAGGGTTATGGTAGCAGTGCAGGCAGGTGGGACTAAGGGAAAAAATTTGTTCGGCACGGACTTGTAGGGCCGAGATGGCCTGTTTCCGTGCTGTAATTGTTATATGGTTATATGGTTAAATATTAAGCTTGCTCAATTTCTGGGTACTTTGTGACGACCAAATTCTATCCCTTTGGTAATTTATATGTTTCCTTTTGGAGCCTCGTGGGTTGACAAAGTCATGGCCATCGGTGCCTGGGCGGATGGAGCCAGGGTCTGCGCCACGGAGTCGCCCGGAAAAGACGCCTGGCAGCGTTAATGGAGAGGTGAGTGTGGCAGTCGATAATGGCATAGACCAATAAACGAGGACAGACACTTGGAAATGAGGACGGTGCTGCCGAGGGAAGGAACCAAGGAGGACCCAAAATTGGGGGGCCGCCATAAAGGAGGGGGAAGAACAATGGTCAGCGTGGAGGGACAGCCGTGAGGGGGGGAGGGGGGGGAGGAGGAAGAAGAAATGGGGACCTGGCACGGTGGAGGGAGGGTGAAGGGGTGGAGAGAAGATTTGTAACTCAGTAAGTGTCCTTTATGGGCGACTATTTGCATACCTTTGGTATGCAAGCAAAGAATTTCATAGTGACTTTCCAAGTGAAAATAAAGTATTCAATTCAATTCAAAGGTGTATATGGAGAAATGAAATGAAATGAAATGATTCATTTATTGTCATTGTCAGTGTACAGTACAGAGACAACGAAATGCATTTTTAGCATCTCCCTTGAAAGGGAGACACAGGGCGTCGCGGTGTGCCCGCGCCTGCCGCCGTAATTACATTCCATTACAGGCAAAGGTGGGTGAAGTGTCTTGCCCAAGGACACAACGACAGTATGCACTCCAAGCGGGATTTGAACCGGCTACCTTCCGGTTGCCAGCCGAAGGCCCATTGTGCTATCTGGGCCGATATCGCACATATCGGTTCAGATTTGCACTTCCTATGAAGTGCCCAAGGTGCAAGTTCAGCCAGGATTCAGGGGAGGGGGTTGGGGGGTGGGAAAAAGGGAAGGGGGGGGGGAGTGGTTTTTGGGGAGTTGGGATGGGGTGGGATAGAGGGGGAAAAGGCTGTTTGCGAATTAGTTACCTAAAATTGGAGAATACACTGTTCATACGTTTGGGTTGCAAGCTGCTCAAGCAGATTACAAGGTGCTGTTCCTCCAGTTTGCATGTGGCCTCACGCAGGCAGTGGAGGAGACTCAGGACAGAAAGTTTAGTATGGGAATGGGAAAGTGAGTTATATCCTGGAGATCCCGTAGGCCTCAGAAGACCAAGCACAAATGTTCAGCAAAGCAGTTGCTGAGTCTTGCCAATGTAGGGGAGGCCATCTCACGAACACCAGATGCAGTATACAGATTTGAGGAGATGTACGTGAAACTCTACCTCACCTGGAAGGATTGCTGGGATCCCTGGACGAAAGTGTGGGAGGGTGCATAGGTACAAGTGTTACATCTCCTGCGGTTGCAGGGGAAGGTACCTGGGGAGGGGGAGGTTTGGGTGAGATCGGATGAGTGAAGCAGGGAGTTGCGGAGGGCGCAATCTCTGCTGAGTGTGGAATGGGATGGATGTGGGAAGATGTGACTGGTGGTGGGATCACGTCGGAGGTGACGGAAATGTCGGAGAGTGATGTGCTGGATGCGGAGGCTGGTGCGGTGAAAGGTGAGGACCAGGGAACTCTATCCTTGATGCATCTGGTTGGAGGTGGAACTAAAGCAGAACTACAGGACAAAGAGGAAGCATAGGTGAGGGATCCATCTATGACAACTGGGGTGAAAGCTTATTCACTAAAGCTTATTCCTCGAATGGAAAGCCTCATCTTGGCTCGTAGTCGCACTAGTGGTAGAGTGGAACTACCATGTATTGTACTGTGCCACTATGACTGATGATTAAACCTGACTTAAACACTAGCCAGTGTCTGAACAGTTGTTTACATGGTGTCAGAAGTGGGATACTACATTACATGTTGGCCTACTCTAAAACTGACCACATTTGCCACACCATTCGGCAGATTCAGGTTCCTCAGGATGCCATTTGGAATTAACTCAGCCCAAGTTTCCCAGAGTGCTATGAAACAGCTGTTCACAGGCTACCCATGCGCCATCATCATTGACGACATTCTAGTGTATGGTTGCGACCTAGCGGAGCACGACTCAAACTTAAAAATGATTCCAGACAGAACATGTGAGGTCACCCTTAAGTTCAACCCAAGTAAGTACAAGTTCCATGTCTCAGAGGTTACCTATGTTGGACATGTGTTCACCAGCGAAGGGTTAAAACCAGACCCCAAAAAGACTGCAGCCATCAACGAACTGCCTGTTCCCACGGACGTGAACAGCCTTCAGCGTTTTCTGGGTACTGTTAACTATCTGGGGAAGTTCATACCCAACCTCAGCGAACTAGTCTCGCCACTAAAGGGCCTGTCCCACAAGCATGCGACTCCATGTGGCAAGAGAGACCTAACGTGGTTGCTTGAGCCGTACGGCCTCCGCTTCCAGTTTGGTCGCATTCGTCGCATACAGGCGCATGCTGGGGTGACCGGCCCTGTATGGGGAATACACAACCTCCGCTCAGCCCCCGCTTCCGGTTTGGTCGCGCTTGCCACATGCAGGTCGCATGCTCGTGGGACAAGCCCTAAGACAACTCACTCACAAGGACACTGCCTGGGCCTGGTACCAGCAACACCAGCACGTGTTTGACCCCCACCTTGACGTATTTCAACCTCATGCGGCCGGTCGCTATCACCTGCGACGCCTCGCAATATGGTTTAGGCGCAGCCTGCCTGCAAACAACAATTGATGGTACCATGCTAACCATATTGCACGCCTCTCGAACCATGACAGAGACCGAGCAGCGATATGCCCAAATCGAAAAGGAGCTATTTGCGGTCGTTTTTGCATGTTCCAAGTTCAAGGACTTTATCTTCAGGAAAACTTTTACAATTGAAACAAACCACCAACTCCCGGTGACCATCCTGAATAAGCCTATTCACGCAGCGCCTGCACGACTGCAGCGCATGATGATGCAGCTCCAGCGCTTTGATTTCCAGATTGTCTGCAAAAAGGGCAAAGATATGCTCATCGCCTACACCCTCTCGAGCACCATCTGAGTGTGACGTGCTTAAAGTCGACTTCGTCCCAACGGAACGTCTGCTTCGCCTTGCGGAGCACACAGCTGCTGACAGAACGCTGCAGCTGCTCTCCTCCATTATAAAAAGGGGTTGGCCTACGAAACGATCCAGCACATCACTAGAGGTACAGCCACTGTTCTTAGTTCGCGATGAACTGGTGATACAAGACGGGATCATCGTCAATGTCCACAAAGTTGTGAATCCATCATCCCTGCAAGAGGAATAGTACAAAGACGTCCACAACCGCCACCCAGGTACTGAGGCCACGATCACCCACGCCCAAAGCATGTTTTATTGGCCAGGAATGGCCAAATACATACATGAAAAAACAATATTTTCCCCCATTTGCAACAGCTTGGCGCCCCACCAACAGAAACAGCCTCTCCTGCAACAACCCGCTCCAGCACTACCCTGAACCTCCCTCACTGCGAACATTTTCGAATGGCACGATAAACACTACATAGTCCTAGTTGATTCCTATTCCAATTGGTTTGTACTTGATCTGCTACCTACCATTACATCTGAGATGGTCATACAAGAGCTTCAGAGACATTTTTCTGCATTCGGTGTACCGGTTCGATTGCAAACTGACAACGGAAGACAATTCACCAGCCAAGCATTTAAATACTTTGCAAGACAATGAAACTTTCAGCATGTTACCAGCAGCCCCGAATACTCTGAATCCAACGGCCTTGCTGAGCGTGTTGTCAGGAGCACAAAGCAGCTAGTGGAACATTCACATCTTGCCAAATCCAATGTCTACCTAGATCTGTTAAACTTAAGAAACATCTCCAGGGATTGTGTCCTAGGCTCTCCCGCCCAGCGCCTGATGTCTCGCACGACAAGGCCCCAATTCCCCGTTGCCCAGCAACAGCTGAAGCCGCAGGTGCACAAACCAGCTGCAGTCCAGAAGCGCATTCAGGAAAAACATGATGTCCAGAAGCGCTCTTATGACAAGTCGAGCAAACCACTTAAACCGTTACTGCAAGGACAAGTGGTTCGCCTGCAGACGGCAGTTGGACATACCAGACTGGGTTTCGTTGAGGGACAATCCAAGGAGCCTCGTTCCTACCTCGTCAACGTCGATGGTGCTCTGTACCGGCGCAGCCGCCAACATCTTCTGCCCGTGATGAGCCGCGACCAGCTCCTCCCGCACCTCATGCCCCGCCGTTGGTTTTCAAGATGCTGCCATTGTCCGTTCCTGACCCCCTGACCCCAGCATGCATTCCCCACAATGTTCGGTTCCCTCACTCCCCAGTGCCCCTGGTCCTGCATGCTCGCCCCGCCGTTCCTCTCCAGGTTCCCGGCTGCGCTCTCATTCTCGGGTTCTCCACCTCCCAGCCCTACTAACTCTTCCGGAACAGAGGGGGGGGGGGGGGTTGTCTGCACGCGCTTGGGTCGGGTTAGTAGACCGCCGGACAAATACAGCGAGTATGTTTAACCGCACATATTCTAATAACTGCTTAACAACTCTATCCTCTACGGGGAAGGATGTAGATTGGTTATAGCATATGAACCAATCAGAGTAACGTACTACCACTAACTCCACCCTATTGAGCACTTCATATTAACACTCACTTCCTATAGGACATAGTCACAGAGTGGTAGAGTGGAACTAACATGTATTGTACTGTGCCACTATGACTGATGATTAAAGCTGACAAACACTAGCCAGTGTCTGTACAGTTGTTTACAATAAATATGATACACATTTGTTATTAAATACTCCTTTTGAAACTTTGTCTAATCTGGATTCATACATTTGTACAGCTTACAGATGGGCCCTTCAGTCCAATGCATCCATGCTAACAGTGAAGCCTGTCACTCCAGATAATTTATATAAACTTCAATAAGGCCACCCGTCAGCCTCTTACATTCCAGCAAGAATAAACCTAGTCTCCAGCATTCTTTCTAATGCAATTACATCCTTCTTGTACTACGGCAATCAAAATTGTACACAATACTCCAAGTTCAGTCTGACTAATGTTTTGTTCAACTTCAACATGGCATCCCATCTCTCATGCTCGGTGCCTTGGCCAATGAAGGCAAGCATGCCAAATTCCCTATGCAGTTTGCTGGTAAGCTTATGTCAGGACTTGTGAAGGTCTGCCTTCCAACTAGCTTCCTATCAGCGGAAGTCAATTTTGTTTACCTTTGCTTCCCTGTTGGATGTTAACATCATCACAAATGCTAAATGTGTTATCCACCTTCACTAATGGCAAACAATATTTACTGGAAATATCCTAGTCACTCATAAGAGTCATAGTTATACAGCTGCTTCCACTGCATACAACTACAGTTCCAGCTGCTACGATCAGGCAAACGCCTCCGTTGCCATGCTGTGAGAACAGAGAGGTTGAGAAGGAGTTTCTTCCCAGAGGCCATTAGGACTGTAAACTCCTATCTCACCAGGGACTAACTTTACTGTACCACTCTACTGATTTTTTTTTTTAATTGCTGTTTTTTTCCCTTTTTCCTTCCGCCCACAATATTTAATATGTAAAAGAATATGTGATTTTACTTCGGAGTCACGTGAGTGACTTCGTGAAGAACCCGCTTACAACGCATGCGTGTCATTACGCTAACGCATTGCAACTCGTCATTGTCGGGAGGAAGGACGTTCCTCCCAAACGGTGGGGTTTTCGAACCTGCAACAGTAAGGTAAGTGAACATCGTTCTTTACTTACCTTTTTTTTTTTTTTTTTTTTTTTTTTCTACAGAAGGCTGTTGGAAGCTGGCGGGGGATGGTGTTAGAAGGGACCCTAGAGATCTCTAACTCTATAAAAAAGAGTAGGCAGGACCCTGATGGGCCAGAGCCTGGTAAAACAACGTCCCATGATCCTAACACAGCAGGGACTCTGCTGGACATGGTGGCTGATTACTTTAACCAAGTCAAACATGGGTAGACTTGGATCCAGGATGGCAATAGTATTACTATATGTCTGGCCACAAACGCCAACAAGAAATATTTACAGAGACTGGCCAGACATCTGCCACCTGGCAACGGTGAGGCATTACAGGTGCCCAGTGTAAACCAATGCATTTGGCAGCATATGGGGACGAACATCAGGAACCAGGACCTCAAGATCCAGAGAACCTTAAAGGGATTGACGGAAGGCATCATAGCATACACCTGCACCCTGGACTAAACGGAGGTAACCAAAGACCATCAAGACACACTAGCTCTGTTTAGTAATATGCAATATGACCTGAACTACATGTGGAAGGCTGCCATTCAGCCAGCACTGGGACCCTAAAATGCTACCATTTGCAAACAAAGAACCGTGGGTGGACGAAGCAAGACACTGGGGCTCATCAACGCCAGCGCAAGGGCCTATTTTGGAGCACGATACCAGCCACATGCAAGGCCATAAAAAATGTGGCTCATACCAGTGGCAGTGCCAGAAATCAATATAACCCGCAGGATCCTTTTTTAGGGTATGGCCAGGGCGGCCACCCTGGAAGATGCGGAAGCCTCAACCTCCCACACAACCCCGAACAAGAGATATCAAACCAGAACCCCCTTTTCAAAAAACCAAGGAAATAACACAACCACTGGTAACCATGGAGGTAGGTGGGTGTGGTTTCTTCTGTTAAAAAGGGACCCACGATGGTGGGGGAGGGGAGGTTGCAACACTACAGTTATGTATGGTATATAATCACTACAGATTCATATAATCTCAGCAGTATTCAGGGTTATCTGATAGAATTTACTCATCCCAATAACCCCAGTACAACATACACCAGAATGGCATTTTGTCCTTACATAAACCAAACAATCTAAAACCCACATGGTGCTACAAAAATTGTACACAAAAGGTGTGATTGAGCATACTTTTCATGGAACATTAGAATTTGTATCAAACATATTTATTAAAAATAAAATAGAGTGGAGTTGCAGGATTATCATTGATTTTTCAACCCTAAACACATTCGTTCAAGATATTCATTTTAAGATGGATACTCTTATTACTGATAAAGACTTGGTGTCAGCTGGGTTTTTCTATATGGCAGGCATTGACTTAAAAGAGGGGCAAACATCAGCCCCAATATTATTTACTAAAATTCTAAAACCAGCTTGGCATTGTTATGTAAATAAAGCCATAGGGTGATGTATTTCCCCCGTTCTGCCCCATCAATGGGGTTCTAGGGAAAATTCAACTAGACTCGGCATCTGCAATTCTCAGAGTACCCGACTGGCCTACTAAATCATGGTATTCGGTCATACAGGGGATGGTGTTAGAACCATGTTCCCTCATGAACATAGCCAAATTTATTAATTCATCCAGTGACTGGGGCAGTCATCCATGCCATAAGACTATGGATTTATTGATTTGTAGAGTCTAAAAGACCCACTACACGGCATGGGGCTGTCAGACAGGACGATGAATCTCATCTCATCTGCACTAAGACTGTCAACACGGAAGCAGTACCTTGGACACATCAAGAAATGGTGCATATACTGCTTGGACAACAACCTCGACCAAAAGGCCAAGAACATTCTGGCCGTATTGGAATTTTAACAAGCCTCCATTATGATAATCGATGGAGCTACAGTGCCATCAATAAGTGCCAGAAGTGCACTCTCCAATTACCTATCACAAGGAACGGAGCGGCACACGGTGGGAACGCACCCCCTGGTAAGAAAACCAGGTACTCCGAAATCTGGGACGTGGGTGTTGTTCTACACATGCTGACGAGCTGGTAGCCCATAACAGCATTGTCACTTCAGTAAAGGACCATGAAGATGGTTATGCTCATGGTGTTATTTACCGCACAACGAGTCCAGCCATTAAGCAAACTGAGCCTGGACTCCCTGATCATCTCACCCGAGAAACTGGTGTTTGTCATACAGGATTTAATAAAAGAAAACAGACCAGGTTCATCGGGTCAAGTGTTTGAATTTATGGTATACCCATATGACGAACGACTGTGTATAGCAAGACACATCCAACAATACATAGAATATACTAAGAGCATTCGAGGTCAGAGAATGGCGTTGTTTATCTCTTACAAGAAACCGCATGAAAGGGTCACGACCCAAACTATATCAAGGTGGCTCAAATATGTCCTAAAGTTGGCAGGAATAGACACTAATGTTTTTTAACTCTCATTCCACCAGGGCTGCAGCAACATCCGCAGCAAAAATTCTAGAGGTACCCACAGACCAAATCCTCAGAATGGCAGGATGGTCATCCAAAAGGTTTTTCCAAAGGTTTTATAATAAACCAGTTATTTTTTGGAACCATCATTGTATTCAGAAACCATTTTACGTTCAACAATATAATTTGCCCGAAAGGTTACAGGGCTATGATTCTCCATGTAAAAAATTTATATATTTTTTCGTTATACCACACAACTTTTTGTATAAGTGTGTTTTAAACTTACTAATGATGCTCTCTCCCAATACCCAAGGCAGTTGTGAAGCATGGACTCGTTCCACGGCATGAGGTCACAGAGCTTTGAAATCTTCACGAAGTCACTCACGTGACTCCGAAGTAAAATAGTAAGATTAAACGAGAACTTACCAGTTTGAAGTTTGATCTGTATTTTATGAGGAGTTACGATGAGGGATTACGTGCCCTCCGCTCCCACCCTCTTATGATCATATCACAAACTGGTATATCTTTGATAATCTTACTATGTTAGATCATTATAGGTTCCTGTGACCTCACACCGCTGCTTTGAAGAATGACACGCATGCGTTGTAAGCGGGTTCTTCACGTAATCCCTCATCGTAACTCCTCATAAAATACAGATCAAACTTCAAACTGGTAAGTTCTCGTTTAATCTTACTATTCTGTTCCATTCTGTTTGTAGTTTGTTTGGTTGTTTGTTTGTTTGTCTTTTTGCACAAAGTCCGCGAGCATTGTCACTTTTCATTTCACTGCACATCTTGTATGTGTATGTGACGAATAAACTTGACTTGACTTGAACATGGAAATAGGCTTTTCAGCCCAACTCTTCTAAGATGCTAACCATGTTGCCCCATCTAAGCTAGTGTAATTTGGCCCATATCCCTCTGAACCTTTCATATCCATGTAGCTATCCAAATGTCTTTAAAATATTGTTAATGTACCTGACTCAAATATTTCCTCAAGTAGTTCATTACAGGTGTCCACTGTCCTCTGTATTAAAATGTTTCCCCTCAGGTTCCTATTAAATCTTTCAGCTCTCACCTTAAACCTACGACCTCATTTTCTTGATTCCCCTACTATGGGGGAGAAAAAACTGTGCATTCACTCTAGCTATCCCCTTCATAATTTTATACATCTCTAAAAGATCACCCCTCAACCTCCTACACTCCAAGGAATAAAGTCCTAGCCTGCTCAATCTATCTTATAGCTCAAGTCCTTGAATCCTGGCAACATCCGTGTAAATCATCAATGCACCCTTTCCAACTTTATTGCATCGTTTCTATTGTAGGGAGACCAAAACTAAACACAATACTCCCAGAGCAGCCTTATCAATTTATTTGTGAAATTGTAATGTAACGTCTTAACTTCTATACTTAATTCATTGACTAATGAAGGCCAATGTGCCAAAAGCCTTTTCGTCACCCTATCTACCTGTGGTGCCTTTTTCATAGAACTATGTATTTGTATTCCCAGATCCCTCTAGTCTATAATGCTCCCCAGGTCTCTACCATTCGCTGTGAAGTTCCTGCCTTTATTCGACCTCCGAAAATGCCTCGCCTCACACTTATCTAAATTCTTGATAACTGTTCACTGTATACAATACCATAAATTTTAGTTTTATCTGCAAATTTCTTAATCATGCATTGTACGTTCTCATTTAAATCATTGATATAAACCACACACAGCAATGACCCCAACACTGATCAGTGAGGAATACCACTAGTTACAGGCCTCCAGTCTGAAAAAAAAAACCTTCTGCCACCACCCTCTGCTTCCTACCATTAAACTGATACTGTATTCAGCCCAGGGTACACAAAAATGCTGGAGAAACACAGTGGGTGCAGCAGCATCTATGGAGCGAAGGAAATAGGCAACGTTTCGGGCCTGCACCTAATTTCTATGTTTCTATGTTTCTATGAAACCCTTCTTCAGACTGATAGGGGGTGGCGGGGAGAAAGAAGGAAAAAGGAGGAGGAGGAGCCCGGGGGCTGAGGGATGGGAGGAGACAGCCCGAGGGCTGAGGAAAGGGAGGAGACAGCAAGGGCTAACAAAATGGGGAGAATTCAATGTTCATGCCTGCAGGATGCAGACTCCCCAAGTGGAATATGAGGCGCCGTTCCTCCAATTTCCGGTGTTGCTCACTCTGGCCATAGAGGAGACCCAGAACAGAGAGGTCGGACGGGGAGTGGGAGAGGGAGTTGAAGTGCTGAGCCACCGGGAGGTCAGGTAGGTTCTTGCGGACCGAGCGGAGGTGTTCGGCGAAACGATCGCCCAACCTCCGCTTAGTCTCACCGATGTAGATCAGCTGACATCTAGAGCAGCGGATGCAGTAGATGAGGTTGGAGGAGATACAGGTGAACCTCTGTCGCACCTGGAATGACTGCTTGGGTCCTTGAATGGAGTCGAGGGCGGAGGTAAAGGGACAGGTGTTGCATATCTTGCGGTTGCAACGGAAAGTGCCCAGGGAGGGGGTGGTACGGGTGGGAAGGGAAGAATTGACAAGGGACTTACGGAGGGAGCGGTCTTTGTGGAAGGCAGACAAGGGGGGAGATGGGAAGATGTGGCAAGTGGTGGGGTCATGTTGGAGGTGGCAGAGGATTACTTGTTGTATGTGACGGCTGGTGGGGTGAAAGGTGAGGACTAGGGGGACTCTGCCCTTGTTGCGAGTGGGGGGATGGGGAGAGAGAGCAGTGTTGCGGGGTATGGAAGAGACCCTGGTGCGAGCCTCATCTATGGTGGAGGAGGGGAACCCCCGTTCCCTGAAGAATGAGGACATTTCAGATGCCCTGGTGTGGAACGCCTCATCCTGGGAGCAGATGCGGCGTAGACGGAGGAATTGGGAGTAGGGGATGGAGTCCTTAGAAAAGGCAGGTACGGGATACTGAGTTGGATGATCAGCCATGATCATATTAAATGGCGGTGCAGGCTCGAAGGGCCGAATGGCCTACTCCTGCACCTAATTTCTATGTTTCTATGTTTCTATGTTACAGGAAGCAGGGTGGGAAGAAGTGTAGTCCAGATAGCCATGGGAGTCAGTGGATTTATAGTGGAGCCATGGGAGTCAGTGGGTTTATAGTGGGTTCTCCTCAAGGTATGCCTACTTTGAAGAAGTTCTCCTCACTGTATTCGGCCCATCCTGGATCCCATATGTTCTAATCTCGCATAGCAGTCTACTATTTTGAACCTTATCAATTGCCTTGCTGAAGTCCAGGTGGATTACATTTATGTTCTTGACCTCTTCAACATTCTTGATTAACTTCTTCAAAACAACAAATTTGAGTTTAAGTTTATGACATTCGATCTTCCATACAGGAAACCATGCTGACTATCTGTAATCGAACCCTGTTTTTTCAAATACATGTATCTCCTACCCCTCAGAATTCTCTCCAGTGATTTTCTTGCCTCAGATGTTAGACTTACTGATCCCAGGTGTTTCTGAAGAAGGGTCTCAACCCAAACCGTTACCTATTTCCTTCGCTCCATAGATGCTGCCTCACCCGCTGAGTTTCTCCAGCAATTTTGTCTACCTTCGATTTTCCAGCATCTGCAATCCCTTCTTAAACACCAGGTGTTTCTTTGCTGCCCTTCTTAAATCGGCACCATATTAGCCACACTCCAGTCTGCTGGCACTTCACCCATGTCTAATGACGGTTTATATATCTCACTCAGGACTCCTGCAATTTTTTCTCTCACTTCTCATAATGTCCTTGTTTATATTTGAGGCTCAGGATATTTATCTAACTTCATACACATTAGAACATCCAACACCTACTCAACTGCAATGTGGACTGTCCTCAAGTCATCTTGCTGTAAAAACAGAGAATAAATATTAATTTAGGACTTTTCTCCGGATTCTGCAGTTAAAAATCAAATGCTACTCTGTGTAAGTCATTTTTATTTCAGTATTTGTCCAATAAAAATCATTCATAACAATGGGATTACAATAAGATTTCCTTCAGGGTTCGAATGTGCTTACCTCAAGTTATCACACTAAGAAAACTTCAAGATGTAGGCAAATATAAGATGCAACTTAAGGTAGCATCCATACTACCATGGGATAGAACTGCACCAATACTGTGAAATCCTTGTAAAATTGGACCTGAATAGTGTTGATGTATAATAGTTGGGGTTTTTTGTCCAGTGGTCGGATGGAGGGAGCAGTGCATGAAAATCTGCCTTTGTACTTTAATGAAATGTTTGTACCATACCTACATTCAGATAAATCTCATACATACATGAATCCTCAAAATCTACAGTAGTTTAGTTTAGTTTATTGCCACGTGTACCGAGATACAGTGAAACGTTTTTGTAGAGTGCGAACCATTCAGCGGAAAGACAATACATTTGATAGAATTTGATAGAATTTATTTGCCACGCAACCAGGGTCGGTGGAATTTGGGTTGTCAGCAGCGGTACAATAATAAAGAACACACAACCACAATAAAAATGTAACACAAACATCCACCACAGCATTCATCACCGTGGTGGAAGGCACAGAACTTGGCCAGACCTCCTCCATTTTCCCCCGTGGTCGGGACCTCCACCCTCCGCAGCCGTTGCTGCGGGCGTCCAGATGGTAAGGGACAAAGTCAAGGTAAGTCCAGGATCGGCTCTTCCCCACCGGAGACCGCGGCTTCAGGCTGGTGTAGGCCGCAGGCCGGCGGTCGAAGATTTAAGGTTCCCGCCGCGCCACAGCCAGAAGCACCGCAGACCGCAGGGCCGGTGGTCGAAGCTCCCCTCCAGAGGTGATGGTAAGTCCATGCCGGACCCGCGGTAGAAGTTGGCCGCGGGCCGGCAGTGATGGCTTCTTCTTCCCCCGGGTCCCCCACGAGGGATCCCGGGCTGTAGACGCCGCGCCAGCTGGAGCTGTGCAGACCGCGGCTTCAGGCTACCGGCTGCCCCGGGCCAGCGAAATGGAGCGCTTCCCTCCAGCGAGCCCCAGCGAGGGCTCACCCGCCCCACGCCGAGAGTCCGCCGCTGAAGCCCCGGGCGCGTCTCCGGGAAAGGCCGCGCCGATCCTTGCTGTTAGGCCACGGGGGAGGCAACCTGGAAAAAGTCGCTTCTCCGTGGAGGAGGCGGCCAAAACGGTTTCCCACGCACCCCCCCCACACCACCCCCCACACAAAACACACCGTGAAACATCAAAAACATACTTTAAAACATACTAAAAAAATTAAAAAAGTTGAAAAAACTAACGGTCTGCTGCTGCTGACAGGCTGACAGGCTGCTGTCATGATTACATGATTATAAATGAGACATCCGCAGTGCTCAGATGCATGTAAAGGGAATAACGTTTAGTGCAAGATAAAGTCCAGTAAAGTCCGATTAAAGATAGTCTGAGAGTCTCCAGTGAGGTAGATAGTTGCTCTCTGGTTGTTGATTGATTGATTCAGTTGCCTGCTAACAGCTGGGAAGATACTGTTCCTAAATCTGGAGTTGAGTTCTGCTGCTGTAGTCAAAAAGGCATTCCGCTTTTAATACCATCCTGTACAATTCAAATGACGGGGCTATAAATCTGGCAGTGTCTGAAATAAGTAATTAGCATATAGAATGAAAATTGCCTTCACTCACACAGCTATTACTGATTGATATCTGTCATAACTGGCATTGTTAGTGACCCTGTAATTCTTGATTCAGTAAGAATCTGGCTTTCACCAATCGTTATTTCTCAAATGGCCCTGCTTGGGTGAAAAATAAAAGAAAATATGATTAAAACATTCATTACTTTACTTAGAAACGTATGTAACCAAGTATTGATTAGATCAGCATTAACTTAATCAACGACTGCCTCGTAAAGGGATTGTCTGACTTCCAGAGGAAACAGTCAGAAATGAAGTTATCTTTATTAAAATAAAATATAATATAAAGGAATTGAATATGCTGGTTTATACCAAAGATAGACCTAAAATGCTGGAGTAACTCAACAGGTCAGACAGCATTTCCAGAGAATATGGAAAGGTGACATTTAGGGTTGGAATTCTTCTACAAAGTCTGTCTTTCGCTTCATATTTTATTTTTCCGTAAATAATTTCATTAAAAAATACCCTGTATGGTTATAGCTAGTCTTGTGAATTCTCTAAAATCCTGGCAGTGCTTTGATATTTATTATGGATGGTTTTAAAGTGTATTTTGGCTATGTTGATAAGAGATCTTTAGACCAGAACTTCTGCCTTCCTTCCGTCACCAATTTCTGATCTGAGATAAGTTGAAAACTGAAAGCACTGCCTCCAAGGAGTTTCCCACTTGCAGGTCTGATGAGTTTTTGATGGGCTGGTTCCCAACAGTTGGTGTGCTCGAGTATCATGCAAGAATGTGCAGCAACTGAAGCATATAGTTAAAGGACACAATTCCTCTCAAGGTATTCTCACGATTATCCATCTGATATGCTTTAGTTCAAAGGACTGAGGTTTATGGCAAATGACAGCCACTTGCAGGTCTGATGAGCTTTTGATGGGCTGGTTCCCAACAGTTGGTGTGCTCTTGAGCATCATGCAAGAATGTGCAGCAACTGAAACATATAGTTAAAGAACACAATTCCTCTCAAGGTATTCTCACGATTATCCATCTGCTATGCTTTTGTTCAAAGGACTGAAGTTTACGGCAAATGACAGCCACTTGAAGGAGTCTGCACTTTCTTGGATGCCGTTCATCTACAGGAACATCACTGAGTGCCTCCAGGAATACAGCATTATGTTCAATTTTGTGGTTTGACCAGCAGTAGCCAGTCAGGGCATTTTCCATTCCCCATGAATGTTTTAGTAAAAGCTCTATGTTCAGGGATGCCTTTCTCATTTAGGACTACATCCAGAAATCGCTAGTGGCCCATGAAAATGTTTCTCTCTTGTAATGTTCTTTAAAGCTGCAATTCCATTTCCTCCGTTCTCTCTACGTTGCTCTTTTCTCTACTATCACTGATCTGGAAGCTTGCCCTCCATCCCACAGCACACAACTTTAATTTTGAGTTGTGAAACTATGCAATGTGCAGCAAACTGCGCTGCTGCAAGTGCTACCTTTCACAAGGAGGCACCCCGCCAAAGTGTCTCAACAACATAACTTTTCCATCACTGCCTAATGATCCTGCAGATGTCACCTGCCATGGGATTGATGCATCTAGATCAGTGCAAAATGATCTTCACAGCTCTATAACAAAAACTCTCTGCTTGAGACCTGTCTATAGCTCAGACAGAGCAGGTCCATAACTAATTGATTCTGTGTCTTGTGTAGCTGAGATAGCAGGAACATATGCCTTCTGATGAGCTCAAGCACAAGTTTGAGGGCATTGTGAATACAAACCCTGAGATTGTGATGGTACAAAGTAATTTTGAAGTTGTTTCACCCAAATGTTCTCATGGATTTATCTTTCCCATCCAATCCTAGATTTCCCGTAGGAATTTTCTACTTTGGTAGAAATTTTCCACTAATTTTCTACTGAAGTTTTGCCTGCTGAAACAGTCAGGAATTCTATACAAAAGTGCATCAAATAATGTTGACCTGAATAATGAATTTAAAAAAAAATTAAGGGCAATGATTGAAATTAGCCCACGAATGATGCTCTTTTTAATTTACTTTGGGAATCATTGGTCAGCATGAGCAATCTTTTTTTTCAGACGTATGGTTAGAGTGGAGAATTTGTTTATCAGGTAATGAGGAGATTAAAATGGAAGTGCTCAAGAATATCTATTGCATACCTGTGGATGTTGATAGCATGATGATAGCATAATTATTGATTTGTGGAGTAATTCTAAACATGTGTGCCTATACCTGGACATGTATCTAAAGTACGTCTTGGGTGGCACTTTTGCACTACCTCAGGTCTGATGACTCGGGATAGACCCTATGGCGTTTACCTATTCTTACTGTGATCACGTGGGCTTCCTTCAAGTGCTCTGTATTGTTGCCATGTTTCAAGAAAGTGCAAGTTGATGGATTAATTGGCCACTGTAAATTTCACAGGGTATGTGTGGGTGAGTGGTAGAATTTAAATGGGATTTTTGTATTATTAGTGTAATCGTCTGTTTGATGGCCGGCATGTACTCAGGGGTTGAAGGCCCAAGTGGAATAACATAGAACTAGTGTGAACGGATGACCGATGGTCGGTGTGGACTCGGTGGGCCGATGGGACATTGTGGCTCTACTCAAACAGACCATTTGTCAAACAATCTGGGGATGCTGAGGAGTTTATAACCAGCAGACAAGGCAGGCCAGGCTTACATGTTGCAACTTGAGTGACATAACTATAGAAAATGGTGGTTAAATGCACTACTTGGGACAGATGGAAAAGCAAAGGTTGAGATTTTAGTGCAGCAAATATAGACTTTTTTTTCCATAAGGGCAGGTAAGATAACCAAGGCACAGGTAGCAATACTTAGACCGATACAGATGAAAAATTACGATAGTCTATTCAGTGGGGAACAGGAGTTTGCATCGGAAAAGAAAGCCAAGCGGTTTAATGTGGGAAAGGACGATGATTTGTAGAAACCTGCAGAATCATGTCATTTGAAAAATTAAGACAATTCCAATGTTTTAGTGGCAAAGGTTGTGGTGAAGCAGCATCATAGTGAATGACAAGGTGCCATCTTCAGATGTGAGTTTGTTATGAAAGTGGATAATATTAACATCAGGTACATCTTCAGAGATATAAAGAGCAATTGAAGGAATTATTTGAGAGTTACGGATTCACAATGCTGACTGTTTGGATGTAGACAGAAAAGGCTTGGTGGATGTACTTTTGTGTTTGTTTATTGTGGAACAAGCTTTGAATCATTTTGGCAGCAAAATACATTGGCAGAACGTATTGAGTGCACATGATCTTGCAAAAGCAACAACATGGTCAAAAAACAATTTTGATAGAGAAATAGATCAGGATGAGATGTCCCGAAGAAAATATTTTCTGAGCTCAGGACCAGTGTAAGGCAATCCATGCATGATCTATATAATTAAAAGTGTCATCTTGACCACTTCCTGTCTGTGCTGTATATTGATTTTAGAAAAAAATGTTACCATATATCACTATGATTTTTTGCCATCTTAATTACAGTCCTCCACTGCTGAGCAGGCCCCGAGGATTTTTCCCATCGATGAAAAATAAAAAAGTTATGAGTGTTTAAAAAAACCTTGAGATCCTCTCACCTGTCAATCACCGCGATGAAGGTAACGCCCCTTTCCGGGTGGGTGTGGGCATGACTATAAAACCACGGATGCCTGGACGTGACTCAGTCACTCTGCAAAATCAGTCACTCTGCACGACTCTCATTCTAAGCTGTGAATCAACTGAACTGTGAGTCTGCAATGTACTTGCAATAAATGATTTGTTAGCCCTTAATGACAATGACATGAGTTGTTTGTCCTGCTGCCCTGCCTGTGCTTAAAACTGCAATGCTTTATTAGGTCCAACTGTGCTTGGTTCAAAAGTCCCGCTCATTTTGTGACTTCCACTTAGTGGACAGGTCGTGCTGATTGCGTAATTTCCGGTAGGTGCAGAGGTCACACTGAATGCGGAAGTGCTGCTGACTGCGGAAGCCCCAAAGTGGAGAGGCCGCGCTCAACTGTGCGAATATTCAAGAAAGTTTACTGCCATTTATGGTGTGTGAGTCAGTGAGCGTGTGTATATGTGTTTGTGAGTGTATGTGTGTGTGAGTGTGTGTGTATGTGAGTGTCTGTGTGTGTGTGTGTGTGTGTGTGTCTGTGAGTGTGAGTGTATGTGTGTGTGTCTGTGTGTGTGTGTGTGTGTGTGTGTGTGTGTGTGTGTGTGTGTGTATGTATATGTGTGTGTGTGTGTATGTATGTGTTTGTGTGTGTGTGTTTGTGTGTGTGTGTGTGTGTGTGTGTGTGTGTGTGTGTGTGTGTGTGTGTGTGTGTGTGTGTGTGTGTGTGTGTGTGTGTGTGTGTGTGTGTGTGTGTTTGTGTGTGTATGTGTGTGTGTGTGTGTGTGTGTGTGTATGTGTGTGTGTGTGTGTGTGTGTGTGTGTGTGTGTGTGTGTGTGTGTGTGTGTGTGTGTGTGTGTGTGAGTGAGTGTGTGAGTGTGTGTGTGTGTGAGTGAGTGAGTGAGTGTGTGTGTGTGTGTGTGTTTGTTTGGCCCACAATGTCCATACTAGCCCTCTGGAAACCAGTCCCTTCGGCCCACAGCATCATGCTAACGCTGCAGAAAGCCCCCCCCCCCCCACTGGCCAGCAATATTGGAATTGATGGAGAGGTGGAATATTGCGTTGGGGAACCACCCTCCCATGTGAAGCTGGGACTCAACGGGTCCCACTTAGTCTAGTGTTTAGTTAAAGGGTGGCATGGTGGCGTAACGGTAGAGTTGATGCCTTACAGCGCTTGCAGCGCCAAAGACCTCGGTTCGATCCTGACTATGGGTGCTGTCTGTACGGATTTTGTATATTCTCCCCGTGACTGTGTGGGTTTTCTCCGAGATCTTCGGTTTCCTCTTACACTCCAAAGATGTACAGGTTTGTAGGTTAATTGGCTTGGTATAAATGAAACATTGTCCCTAGTGTGTGAATCACTGGTCGGTGTGGACATGGTGGTTCGAAGGGCGTTTTATCACCATTTCTCTAAACTAAACTAAACTAAACTAAACTCAAATGAATGACATTACAATGACTTGGCACTTTCAGAACAATGGAACAATTTGCAAACCTCAAATACATTTAGTTTATTGGAAGAATCTGTAATCTGTTTCCATAATGTAAGCAAGCCAGTTCACAGATATTTTAAGACTATAGCTGGGTGACCTAGGATTCTCTCCAGGTAATCAGGTTCATTACTTCTGCACTGACAATCTTGATGCATACTCTATTTGAATTTTCCAACACTTTTATGTGTTTTCACTTATCAAGACTCTGTTCAAGTGCTGAATATCACACCCTGCTTCCCTTATGAGCATTTATGTAGTGTGGGATCTTGGAGTGCTAGTCTATAGTTTCATGAAAGTGTAAATCTTGGCTCAAACCGAGCAGTAAGCACCAAAATTTAGTAAAGGACTCATGTATTGTTAGGCCATTTTGGTCAAGTCTGATGTACTCAGCAGAAATAAGACAAGCTGCTGAATGGTGCCAGTATGTCTAGGGCCCAGATCAGTGTTGCAGATAAGAAATGTATGAGTATCTCTTCAATTGACAGAATTAATGAGATTTCTGCAGAGGACCTCCAAGAAAGTGTAAAATGCATGAAGTTGATTGGATTACTGCAAAAGCATTGTATATATTGTAAATAATGTTGCTAGACAGTTAACCTGCTGTTTGTTGATTGGCCAAAGTGTGGAGCCCTGGCAGGTTTCTTTGAATTCCAGGGTAGATGTTGCATTACTCAAGTTAAGTTAGCTTCTTCCAGAAGCTTCTCTTGAAACAATGTATGCGAGATTCTGTTATTGGTTTGGGGAACTGTCAATAATGTACTGATATAACCATATAACCATATAACAATTACAGCACGGACACAGGGCAACTCGGCCCTTCTAGTCCATGCCGAACACTTATTCTCCCCTAGTCCCATCTACCTGCACTAGGACCATAACCCTCCATTCCTTTCCCGCCCATATACCTATCCAATTTATTTTTAAATGATAAAATCGAACCTGCCTCTACCACTTCCACTAGAAGCTCATTCCACACAGCTACCACTCTCTGAGTAAAGAAGTCCCCCCTCAAGTTCCCCTAAACTGCTGTCCCTTAATTCTCAAGTTTGAGTCTTCCCTATTCTCAATGGGAAAAGCTTTTCCACGTCAACTCTGTCTATCCCTCTCATCATTTTAAAGACCTCTATCAAGTCCCCCCTTAACCTTCTGCGCTCCAAAGAATAAAGACCTAACTTGTTCAACCTTTCTCTGTAACTTAGTTGCTGACACCCAGGCAACATTCTAGTAAATCTCCTCTGTACTCTCTCTATTTTGTTGACATCCTTCCTATAATTAGGCGACCAAAATTGTACACCATACTCCAGAATTGGCCTCACCAATGCCTTGTACAATTTTAACATTACATCCCAACTTCTATACTCAATGCTCTGATTTATAAAGGCCAGCACACTAAAAGCTTTCTTTACCACCTTATCTACATGAGATTCCACCTTCAGGGAACTGTACACAGTTATTCCCAGATCCCTCTGTTCAGGTGCATTCCTCAACTCACTACCATTTACCATCTGGTCCTATTTTGATTTGTCCTGTCAAGATATAGCACCTCACACTTATCAGCATTAAACACCATCTGCCATCTTTCAGCCCACTCTTCCAAATGGCCTAAATCTCTCTGTATACTTTGAAAATCCATTTCATTATCCACAACACCACCTATCTTAGTATCATCTGCATACTTACTAATCCAATTTACCACACCATCATCCAGATTATTGATGTACATGACAAACAACAGTGGACCCAACACAGATCCCTGTGGCACCCCACTAGACACCGGCCTCCAACCTGACAAACAGCCACCACCATTACTCTCTGGCATCTCCCATTCAGCCACTGTTGAATCCATCTTGCTACTCCACCATTAATACCCAACAATTGAACCTTCTTAACCAACCTTCCATGAGTAACCTTATCAAAGGCTTTACTGACGTCCATATAAACAACTTCCACTGCTTTAACCTCATCAATTTCCCGAGTAACCTCTTCAAAAAATTCGAGAGGATTAGTCAAACATGACCTTCCAGGCACAAATCCATGTTGACTGTTCCTAATTAGACCCTGTTTATCCAGATGCTTATATATATTATCTCTAAGTATCCTTTCCATTAATTTGCCCACCACTGACGTCAAACTAACAGGTCTATAATTGCTACGTTTACTCTTAGAACCCTTTTTAAACAATGGAACAACACGCGCAGTACGCCAATCCTCCGGCACTATTCCCGTTCCTAATGACATTTGAAATATTTCTGTCATAGCCCCTGCTATTTCTACAATAACTTCCCTCAATGTCCTAGGGAATATCCTGTCAGGACCTGGAGACTTATCCACTTTTATGTTTTTCAAAAGTGTCAGTACTTCCTCTTCTTTGAATCTCATAGTTTCCATAGCTACTCTACTTGTTTCCCTTACCTCACATAATTCAATATCCTTCTCCTTCGTGAATACCGAAGAAAATAAATTGTTCAATATCTCCCCCATCTGTTTTGGCTCTGCAACTAGCGGTCCCCTCTGACACTCTAATGGACCAATTTTATCCCTCGTTATCCTTTTGCTATTAATATAGCTGTAGAAACCCTTTGGATTTACTTTCACCTTACTTGCCAAAGCAACTTCATATCTTCTTTTAGCTTTTTTAATTTCTTTCTTAAGATTCTTTTTACATTCTTTATACTCCTGAAGCACTTCCTTTATTCCATGCTGCCTATAATTATTGTAGATCTCTCTCTTTTTCCGAACCAAGTGTCCAATTTCCTTTGAAAACCAATGCTCTTTCCAATTTTTACTATTTCCTTTCAACCGAACAGGGACATAAAGATTCTGTACTCTTAAAATGTCATCTTTAAATGTCTTCCATTTCTCCTCCACATCCTCCCCATCAAACAAAATGTCCCAATCCACTCCTTTTAAATCCTTTCGCATCTCCTCAAAGTTAGCCTTTCTCCAATCAAACATCTCAACCCTAGGTCCAGTTCTGACCATCTCCATAATTATATTGAAACTAATGGTATTGTGATCACTGGACCCGAAGTGTTCCCCAACACATACCTCCGCCACCTGATCTTTCTCATTTCCTAACAGGAGGTCCAGCACTGCCCCTTCTGTAATGCCCCTGATGTAATTAATATGTTTGATTGGATTGTAAAGAGACCACCCCTATGTAGTTCGGCCCCTCAATGTTCGGGGACCTATCAAAGGCAGCCCCCACAAGGTCCTTTGTCGATCTTTTGGAGTGTTTCTGCTTGCATGAGGGCTTGGCCAGGCAGATACAAGGATCGAACCCGCAGTGGTTAGGTATTGTATAGGGGAATTTGTTGTGCAATCCAAAAATAAAGATTAGCTGTTCCAGTGCTTGACTCGGTGCTTTTTTGACTGAACTAGACTGGGGGGTAAGCTTAGAAGAGCGTATTTACAAAAGAGGCAGCACAATTGAAAAGGGTGGTGAAGAAGTCATCCTACTTGCTTGCCTTCATTGGTCAGGTCATTGAGTATAAAAATTGGAAAGTCATGTTGCAGCTGCATATAACTTTGATTCTGCCACATTTGGTAATGTGCACAGTTCTGGTTACCACACAATATTAAGGATGTGGAGACATTTGAAAAGGCACAGAAGAGGCTCACCTGGATGTTGCCTGGATTGGTCTTTATTAGCTTTCAGGAGAAGTTGGACAAATTGTCATTGTTTTCACTGGAGCATCAGAGACTGAGGGGTGACCTGATAGATATATATATATGTATAAAATTATGAGAGGCACTGATGGAGTGGATAGACAGAGGCTTCTCCCCATGTGTAAATGTCAAACATCCCAGGCATAGATTTAAGGTGAGAAGGAGAAAGTTTAAAAGAGATGCAAATTTATTACCTAGAGATTAGTCGGTGCCTAGAATGCATTGCCAGATGAGGTGGTAGTAGCAGATGTGATAAGTATGTTTAAGAGGCATTTAGACAGACACACTATGTTTAAGAGACATTTAGACAGATGGGTAGGGAATTGAGGAACATGAATCATATGTAGACAGATGAGATTAATTTAAATTGGCACCACGGTCGATGCAGGCATGATGGGCTGGAGACTTTGTTTCATTGATGATACTTGCCTGCTAGAACGGGTGCATTAATTCGTAAAGTCATGTTTATGAACGAGAAAAGATGAACACAATTTACAGACTGGGAAAACTCAAGATCTTCATTCCTTCACTTCCAGCCATAATAACACTTGCTGCTACAACTTGTTTGAATCAACATGAATAGAACTTGATATGATGCCTGGGACATATTTGTGGTCGTTTCAAAGAGAGCTGAACAAAACCGCAGCTATCTTCTCTCCATTGCTTTGTTCTTGGGAGAGGGTTTGCATTGTCTTTGGCATTTAATACATACAAACAAGGGATTGGATACCTAGATCAAAGCTTTTCCACAGCTCACAAATATGCAGAATTTTCAAGTTGGATTTTATGGAGTGTTTCAGAGCTATTAATTATCCTTCTTAATTCCATGCTAACTGTACATCTTAGAATTGAGTCTGAGGAAGGTTTCAATTTGAAATGTCGCCTATTCCTTTTCTCCAGGGATGCTACAGTTAATATTGGTCAAATTAGAGTTATTATAAAATGGAGGATCTTTGCATTTGCAAGGCCTGCTTGGTCTTTTTCTGTGAAAAGCTACAAGCTGCGAGCTGACACCAGATAGTCTGAACCCTAGATTGATATGCCGGATAAGGAAAGGTCCAGATTCCATTGTTAAAATATATGAGGACTTTGCAGAGGAGCTCAAAAGTATTGCAAATGCATGATCAGGGTTGACTAGTTGCAGAGGGGTTGTAAATACTGTCATTAATGTTGCAAGGTGTTTGTGCTGCTGTTTGATGATTGGCTGAAGTGTAAAGCCTTGTTTGAATTGTTTATACAACCTGGGAAAATGTTGCATTACTTGGTCAACTGAATTTCTTCCAGAAGCTTCTGTAGAAACATTGTAATGGGGCACTTTGTAATTGGGTTAGGGAACTGTCAATAACCATACAATGTAATCAATATTTGTGATTGGTTTGTGGGGCTACCACCCCCATGTAGTTCTACCCACATTGTCCGATGACCTATAAAAAGTGATCCCCACTGGGATCATTGTTGATCTTCTGGAGGGGTGCATGGGACTGCGTAACCTTTTGGAGGTGTCTGCTTGCACGAGGCAGAAGGGCATGAACGAGCAGAGACAAGGATCGGACCGACGGTGGTTAGGTATTGTATAGGGAGTTTGTTATTGTTTAAAAAAATAAAGCTTAGTGGTACAGTGTTTAACTGAACTAGACTAAGGAGGTAAGCTTTAGGAGAATATTTACGACTGAGTTACTCCAG
The DNA here is from genome assembly GCF_028641065.1 of Leucoraja erinaceus. NCBI lineage: Eukaryota > Metazoa > Chordata > Chondrichthyes > Rajiformes > Rajidae > Leucoraja > Leucoraja erinaceus. Next base: position 24,953,328 of record NC_073382.1, on the reverse strand, counting down.
CACATTGTTTCTTTCATAGAATTATTATTTTAGTTTGGGGAAAAATGTCAGATTTATTTTTTAAAGAGTGGAATCACCACTGGAGTTTCCCAGTTGGATCGGATTAAACAGAAGGAAGGATCTTGCCATTAAACTTCCATTCATCATATCTCTTAGTAAGATAAAGTCATAAAGCCATAGAGAGATACAGTATTGAAACACATTCTTTGGTTTACCAAATTTGCACCAATTATCAAACATCCATTTACACTTATCCAATATTAGTCCTATTTTTTTTAATTCTCCCCACATTCTCTTCAACTCCCAGAATCTATTAGTCACCTACACATAGAATAGAATAGAATAGAATAGAATAGAATAGAATAGAATAGAATAGAATAGAATAGAATGCTAGTTATTGTCATTCAAACCTGGGTTTGAACGAAATTCCATTTCTACAGTTTTTTACATTACAAAACAATCCAAGACCCACACTTAACACAGTTTACATAAACATCCATCACAGTGAGTCTCCAACATCTCCTCACTGTGATGGAAGGCAAAGTCTTTATCTCTTCCCTTTGTTCCTTCTCCTGCGGTCCAGCAGACCAACTGCAGTGTCGAGGCGAACTGGGGCTCCAATGTTAAAGCCCCCGGCGGGCGATGGTAAGTCCTGAGGCCGCTTAAGCCACGCCGGGCGATGTTAGGCCCCGGCTCCATGTCCTTAAACCCACGATTCCAGCGGGAGAAGTCGCCGTTGCGGAGCTTGGAAAAGCGGTCTTCCACCAGGGACCTGCGAGCTCCCGATGTTCCCGTCCACCGGGTCTGCGGCCGGTGCCTCCGAACTCCAAAAGTCGGGTCGCAGCCGTGCGCCACCACAGCTCTTCCCGCTCCGAAGTTGGCCAGCTCCGTGATGTCAGTTTCCGCAGGCTCTGCAACTGGAGCACCTCAGGTTAGCCCGGCCGGAGGTCGCCACCGGCTCCACGATGTTAGGCCCAACGACATCTGAGACCCGACAGGGAATAGTCGGGTCCCTGCACAGGGAAGAGATTAACTGTTTCCCCCACAGCCCCCCCCACCCACCACCCCCCACATATACACAGCTAAAAAAATAATAAAAAACTGACTCAAAGACATACATTTAACAAGACATCAGGGGCATTGTAAAGTGGGCAATTAACCTACTAACGTGCAGTTGTTTTGGATGTGGGAGGAAACCAGAGCACCCAGATCATCTAGTGGTATATGACACATTATGAATGTTTTATTTCGTGTTAATAGCAGGATCAGCTATCAGAATGGCTCCCACCCTAGCAGTGTAGACGTGTCTGCTCTGGTTCCCCATTCAGCTGTGAATGCAGTGAGAGGCAGACAATGCAACACCAAGTTCTAACAAACAGCGATGTCATAATGACCAGGCAATTTGCTTTGACTAACATTTGAACGATCAGAATAATGAGGATGACTCTCCTTCACATTAGTACCACAGGACTCCTGTTATCCAGCTGAGAGAGTAAATGGGGCCATCGTTTAGCATCTTATCTGAAAGATGGCCTTTTCCAGAATGAAATTTCATTTTATTTCCCTTAACATTAAAAGTAGATGAGACCACACTATAAAAGGCTTGACATACATACTAACACAGAAAGGTGCCATTAAGCCTATTGGTTTATTGCCAGCTTCAGCAGAACAATTTTATGAATCCCATTTCTCTCTACTTATTTCCCTGTAGCTCTGAAATTTTATTTTCTCTCACTTCCATTTACTCCTCTTTGATTCTTTTGCCACTTACCTAGACCAGGAGGTAACATGAAGTAGCCAATTTCCCTACCAGCATGTCTTTGGTATGTGGGAAGAAAGTGGAGCAACTGCGGGAATTCCTTTGGATTACAAGGAGGGAATGCAAACACACACACAGCAGCACAAGGTCAAAGTTAAACCTGGGTCTATGGCCCAGCCACACTAACATAATAATAATAATAATAATAATATTTATTTATATAGCACTTTTCAACAAAACCAGTATTTGAACCAAAGTGCTTTACAGAGATTGATTAAATTAATTGAACAGATCAATGTAATAAATCCATACAAATCAAAAAAAGAGAAAAAAGAGAAAAAGAAAAAAGACACAGAAACAGTACACTATAGAAATCAACATGAAACGTCCCCCCACAGCAGAATTCACTGTGAGGGAAGGCACCAAAAATATCCAGTTCTCCCCCTCATAGTCCACCCGAGGTCGGGGCCTATATCTGGCCTCCTCAGCCAGCCCGGTATCTTCAGGCCCTCCTGCCGTGAAGCTGGACCATCCCGGCGTCGGTGAACGTCCAGAGGCAGACAATGCCAGGACTGAAGCGGCCGCTTCCCCGTAAAGACTGCAACGACCAAAGTTCACAGGCCGCGCCGGCCGAACCCCCGACACTGGCTTTATCTCGGATCCCAGGCTCCGCGGTTGCTGTGAGAGAGTAAATGGGGCCAGTGCCCCGGAGATTACCGCAAGGCGGCCCGGTAAGGCATCGCCCACTAACCTTGTAGATGTCCCAGCATCTACACCGCCGTCGAAGCTGCAGTCCCCGCAGGAAACGCCGCTCCAGCGCTGCTCCAGTTCGACTAGGCCGCACAGAGAGGACGAAGATGCGGTTCGGAGAAAAACCGCATCTCCGACCAGGTAGAACTGGGGTTAAAATAGTTTCCCCCTTCCCCACCCCCACCCACCACATAAAAGAAGTCCTCCAATAAACATTTCATACGAACAGGACTAAAAATAAAAATAAAAAAGGGTGAAAGGACGGACAGCAGGAGGAGCGGCCATACACAACGGCGCATCACCCCCGCTGTCCGCCATCTTACAACATGTGTACCATCATATCTGCTGTGACTTGGGAACTAAGCCAGTTGGAGGCTGAGGCTGGTTGATATATTCATCAAGAGAAGAAGAATACATTTTCTTGCAGACCCACTCAGTAGAATCTCGCAAACTCAAAGTATATAGAATTTTTGTATTTTTAAACACAAAGACAACAATAAACAATTAACTCCAGTTTCTTTGGCTATATTAACTTGCTTAGCTTTGACATCTTGAATGGAGACAGGTAAGTTTGCAGAATTATGTATTTAAAATGGGGGCACACTGTAGCTGCCAAGACAACCGTCAATGTTCAAACACCTTTGCTGGGGCAATCTAATTCACATGGTCGGTCTAGAAGCTTCTGAGGACAGAACCCAGACACCCAAAATATTCCTCTTTAGTTACTGTAAGGGATGGTTCCCTGGATACACAGACAGCAGAACATTAAGTAACAAGGCAGACAGTGCATTAAGTGGTAGGGATGCCCTTAATAATATCTTAATACATGTGATGGCAAATTAATGTCCTCTCCGTTCTTGTCATGCAGGTTTCAATGCGGGCCAACTAACATGGAGATAGTCTTCAATAGTACTGATCATAATGTCCCACACCTGATGATGGGTTTCCTGTAGCCTTAGAGTATCCTTACAAGTTAACTTGTAAACAGGTTGTTTTGCCACTTTGAAAATTGTTTCTTTTTTTTTAAAGAAATATCTCCTAACCACATAATTCCATAACTCCTAAATATTTCCGAATAATAAGTTCATCAAGTTTACTGTGCCGTTCAATCATGGCTGATCTATCTTATTCCCTCAACTCCACTCCCCTGCCTTTTCCCTATAATTTTAAGACCAATGACAGTGAAACAGAGTCCAATTGTATAAAGTTGATCAGAAAGAGAAATATTGAGTGAAAATGTAACAATTGGCTTCTTAATTATTCTCTGTTTGCTGTTATAAATGACCGTACACTGGTGCAACTAGTAGATCTGTTGCCTCACGGGTCCAGTGACCTAAGTTTGATCCTCTCCTCTGATGTCGTCTGAGTGGCTTGCACCTTTTCCCTGAGTGCATGAGTTTTCTATGGGTTCTGTGATTTCCTCCCTTGTCCCAAAGTCATGTGAGCCAGTAGATTTAATTGCCCATTGTAAATTGGGCCTTACATGCAGGCGAGTAGTAAAACCTAGAGAGTTGGAGGGAATGTAGATTAATAAAAATGGGATAAGTGTAAATGGCTGTTAGTGTTGTCTAAGTGAAGTGAAGGGCCCGTTTCCATGCTGTATGATGGAAAATGAAATGGATGGAATATAATTGAAATTAATCTAAAAATGTAGTAACTCTCTTAACTGTTGCACTGGAGAAAAGCTAGATTGTTAATAATATTTAAATAAGTTAAAAAGTGAAATCTTCAAAACAGAGTTTCCATCTGCACTTATCACCTAATTAAATGTTCATGAGATGTGTATGTATTACTCAGCATCCTGATGCAGAATCTTAATTCATTTATCTTTTTTCAACAATACGATTAGCAACAGTGCTCAGAAAGGCCACTGCAAAAAAAAATCCATAAATTTATTAATCTATTCAATAACAAAATTGAAAAGAGCAATGGAAAGGAGGGAAATTACATTTGCCATTTTTTTTCTCATTTTACCCTACAATTTTAATTTATTTTCATGCTAGGATATTTTGCTTGAGAACATTTCCATTTCAACTGAATTTCAATGAGCATTGACTCGACTAACCTAAGTGAAAATCAATTAAACAACTTAAACACCCATTATTTTTATCATGCAAAACATAATCTGTATCTACAAAATGGTTTCTGTGCTGCTGAAGGTGAGATTATTTTCTAATCTTTATTTTGCAAACTACACAAGTTTGATCTATATGTCTTCATTTTTTTACATAATTACAGACTTTGGAGATTGTTGACTGAGAAGTACTCAAGGCTTTTCCCTCAGTTTCCAAATCATTGATTGTGCCTTTTTTTATATGGGTTTTCATAAAATTCACAGACATGGAAAAGGCAATTTGGGCCAAATGCATTATACTGATGATTATTATCCACAGTAGCCTTCTACCATTTTATTACGTTGAATTTTATCAACATTTCACAGGTCAGGCAACAAGTGTGGAGAGCTTAACAGAGTTAATATGACGGATTAAAAACCTTTTATCAGAGAGAAGGGTCCTCTACATGAAATGTTAACTGTTTCTCTTTCCACAGACATTGCCCGACTGGCAGAGTATTTCTAATTCATTTTTCAGTTTCAGTTCAAATTTCTAGTATCTACAATTTGCTTCTACTTTTTGTTATCAGTATTTTCTTCTATCCCATTTTCTTCATGTTTTTTAATCTTGACTATACCTTAGCTGCACCACTTTGAAAGCAAATTCAAAATGTATATCTCTCTGTAGGTGAAGATTCTGCTAGGTTGTTATAGTTAAACAGCACAATGTCTCCCAACACATCTCAGGAACAGAATCTTTGCTGTCATTGACCATTGAAACTAAATCACCCATGCTGTTTTTCATGTATGATCTCAGATATCATAGAAACATAGAAAATAGATGCAGGAGTAGGCCATTCGGCCCTCCGAGCCAGCACCGCCATTCACTATGATATTGGCTGATTGTCCAAAATCAGTACCCCGTTCTGGATTTGTCCCCATATCCCTTGATTCCCTAAGCCCTAAGAGCTAAATTTAACTCTCTCCTGAAAACATCCAGTGAATTGGCCTCCACTACCTTCTGTGGCAGACAATTCCACAGATTCATAACTCTCTGGGTGAACATTTTTTCCTCATCTCAGTCCTAAATGGTCTAACCCTTATTCTTAAACTGGGACCCCTGGTTCTGGACGCCTCCAACATCGGGACGATTTTTCCTGCATCTAGGGTACTACATCTGCATCTACCATCTACAAAATAGGTATTGGGCCACAAGGCCAAAAACTAGCTCCTTTTTTATGCAACTACCAGGCTCAATCTATCCAGCAGAGGCAATAGAATTAGAAAATGGAGGGAGCCTGCAAGATATTTGTTCTCCCCTCTCCCTCGTCCTGGTTATTTGTGCAAGAATTGATATTTCCTCTGAATGATTATTGGTTAACATCTGATTAGGACATTTTAAAATAAAATCTGATATAAAGCTGAAAAATAGATTGGTTCTGCAAATTTACAATGTTTACATTAGGATAGAATATCCTGTATCTAGCCAACTATCCATTTATGGTTATGTGTTATTCCTGCCACTTTGTTGACTAATGGGCCTGTCCCACTTAGGTGACTTTTTAGGCGACTGAAGGAGACTATGCAGTTGCCACATGGTTGCCACAGGAGTCGTCTTCATGGTCGTGAGGTGTTCCCGCATTCTGGGAACTAGTCGCGGCCTCAATATGGTCGCCGTGAATTTTTCAACATGTTGAAAAATTAGCGGCGACTAGAATAAAGCCGCCATGGAGAGTGGCGAGAATTCTCGAACCATAGGTGTGTCGCCAGGAGGTCCTAATGGGTTGCCAGGTGGTCGAAGGTTCTCGGAGGTCCTCAGAGGTTCTCGTAGGTTGTAGCCGGTGCTGACCGGTGAATTTCATTGGCTCCTTGGGGGGAAAAAAAGGGAAGCAGTAGTTTTCAGAACCAAGAATAACCGACCGGTAATGTTAATGTCCGCCAAGCTTCACAGCCGTGTATCTCTGGCTTATTAATAGTTGTCTCCATTCCTCCCCCTTTCTCCCCCCTCTGCCCCCCTCTTTTAAAGGACTTACCGTACATTGTGTTTTAGCCGTCTTTTTACAGCACCAACCTTCCTGTTCATCGCGGTGTGTGTCTGTTTCACTTTGGCTTTGCACCGTTTGAATTTTCTAGACAGCGCTCCTCACGCTTGCCCTGTCCCCCACCTGCATAACGGGCTGGTGAAGGAAGCGATGTGTTTGTGTGTGTTTCACTGACAGTCGCCATTCCAGTTGCCAGTTTTTCAGGCGATTGCCGGCAATTTTGACAGTCGGCAGTCCGCTGAAAAATCGCCTAAGTGGGACAGGCCCATTAATATGTCAGTGGCTCTCGCCGAGCTCTGGACCTGCTCCATGCCCATCCCATAAATTTGCCAAGTTCACAAGCAGTAACTAGGCCTCTGGTGGTGTATTTTGCTGCTCCTTCTGACAAAGGCCTTTCATCTGCTTTTGGTGTCTCCGATGATCAAAGGAGTTGAAAAGCAATTCAAAATGATCTTACAGTTTAGTTTGCAGTTTAGATTATTGTCACATATACCGAAGTACAGTGAAAAGCTTTTGTTCCATGCTATCCAGCAGAAAGACAATACATGATTACAATCGAGCCATTTACAATGTAAATGGAATAAATGATAAAGGAATGACATTTAGTGTAAGGTAAACCCAGTAAAGTCCGATCAAGGATAGTCCGAGGGTCATCAAAGAGGTAGATTGTAGTTCAGCACTGCTCTCTGCTTGTGGTTGGATGATTCGGTTGCCTGATAACAACTGGGAAGAAACTGTCCCTGAATCTGGAGGTGTGTGTTTTCGCACTTCTATACCTTTTGCCTGATAGGAGAAGGGAGAAGAGGGAGATCTGCACTATTTAAATAAATACATCTTTTTTTTATTTTATTAACCTTAACACATTTAATTTAATGCACAGTGGTGCAGCCAGTAGAGCTACTGCCTCATAATTCCTCTGTTTAACCCCTATTCCTAGTATCTTCAATTGTTCCTATCAGATGAGTTTTTCTCTGTTGGATTATTCTTTCCACTTCTTTCCTCTTCCTGTTTTAATTGCTCTTCTTCAATTTCAGTTGTTGTTGCAGATGTCCTCATTCACTGTTTTAAACTAATTGTTCACTTTAATTTCCATTGCAATATTTTTTCTCTCTTGATAAGGTGGTCAAAACCCTGAAGTAGCGATGGTGATACACTAAAGAAAATATGTGGGCATTGCTGCAAGGTTTAAAATATCACAGGCCAGCAATAGTTGGAGGTTTCAATAAAAATAATATTAACTTGGATAAAATTGGCGTGAAATGAATGGTTAGAATTCTTAAAATGCATTCGGAAAAGCCGTCATAAAATGCAACAAAAAACAGGGCCTTAGAATCCACCATCCGAAACTCAATTGATGATTGTGGACCATGTAACTTTATGTGATAGTCAAAACAACAAGACTAGAGGTCAATAGGACTAACAGAGATGTAGGAACAACAGAGTAAGTATGGCCATGATAATACGACTGTTGTGGACGGTCTATAATCTCGATGAAGCTCAATTTGCACCAATACATATACATTTGCAGCATCATGCATATTTTGTACAGTACATCCATGAAAATTGCTTTAAAAAATGTTTGAATTTAATCCACTAATCCTAATGTGGAAGGAGCAATTACGAGCTATTTTCAAGAGAGCAGATGGTTAACTGAAATGTATTAAATGAAGAGGTGACTGGAAGGCAGATCCCTTCATAGAAAAGTAATTTAGTCAAAGGATTGGAAATAAGGTGTTGGAGAGATATCTTTCCATCATGGTTGGTGCAGATCTGAAACTCTAACCTTGATGTGGCAGTGGTGATAGCAACTTTCTTTATCTTTGAAAATACTTCAATTAGCTCATAAGGTCATAAGGGATAGGAGTAGAATTAGCCAGTTCAGTTCATTGGCTATATTTAAGAGGGAGTTAGATGTAGCCCTTGTGGCTAAAGGGATCAGGGGGTGTGGAGAGAAGGCAGGTACGGGATACTGAGTTGGATGATCAGCCATGATCATATTTATGGCGGTGCAGGCTCGAAGGGCCGAACCTATTTTCTATGTTTCTATGTTTCTAGTCCATTCAGCCCATCAAGTCTACTCCACCATTCAACCATGGCTGATTTATTTCTCCCTCCTAACCCCATTATCCTGCTCCCCATAACCTCTGACACCTGTGCTCATCAATAATCTATTTATCTCTGCCTTGAAAATATCCACTGACTTGGCAGAATTCCACAGATTCACCACCCTCTGACAAAATAAATTTCTCCTCATCTCCTTCCTAAAAGAACGTCCTTTAATTCTGAGGCTATGACCTCTAGTCCTAGACTCTTCCACCAGTGGAAACATCGTCTTCACATCCACTCTATCCAAGCCTTTCACTGTTCTGTTTGCAGCTTTTGGTTAGATAATTTACTGAGAGCAGATAAGTAGTATTAGGGTGGGTAGCCCTTTTTCAGGTTGAAAGAATGCAGAGAATCAATGATTACCTCCTCTGACAAATGTATTCACTGATTTCAAGAGTTAAGAGAGTTTTATTGTCATGTGTCCCAGATAGGACAATGAAATGCAGCACAACAGAATATGTAAACATAATACAGAACAGGAGTTAAAGTTCAGTGTGTCCATAGACCATATATATATATACACAATAAATAAACAGGTAAAGTGCAATAGGCTATTTTTGTTCAGAGTTTGTTTGATGGCGAGTCTAATAGACAGATGGCTGTGGGGAAGAGCTGTTCCTGAACCTGGATGTTCCAGATTTCAAGCTGCTGTACCTTCTTCCCGAAGGCAACAGAGAGATGAGTGTGTGGCTAGGATGGTGTGGGTCCTAGATGATGTTGGCAGCCTTTTTGAGACAGCGACTGCGATAGATCCCTTTGATGGTAAGGAGGTCAGAGCCGATGATGGACTGGGCAGTGGTCTCAACTTTCTGCAATCTTTTCCGCTCCTGGGCGCTCAAGTTACCGAACCAAGCCATGATGCAACCAGTTAGCATGCTCTCTACTGTGCACCTGGAGAAGTTCGAGAGAGTCCTCCTTGACATACCGACTCTCCGTAATCTTCTCAGGAAGTAGAGGCTCTGATGTGCCTTCTTTATGATTGCATCAGTGTGATACGACCAGGAAAGATCTTCGGAAATATGCACGCTCAGGAATTTAAAGTTCTTGACCCTTTCCACCATCCTCCCGTTGATATAAATGGGATTGTGGGTCCCTATCCTATCCCTTTCAAAGTCCACAATCAGTTCCTTGGTTTTGCTGGTGTTAAGAGCCAAGTTATTGTGCTGGCACCATTTGGTCAATCGGTTGATTTCACTTCTATACTCTGAATCGTCACCATCAGTGATACGTCCCACAACAGTGGTTTAGTCGGTAAACTTGATGGTGGAGTTCACATTATGTCTGGTGACACCGATACAGACAGACTGTGGTCTGTGGATGAGGAAGTCAAGAGTTTTTGTTGTCCAAGTGGTCCAGAGCGGAGTGGAGAGCCAGTGAGATCGCATCCACCGTTGAACTGTTGTGGCGGTTGATGAACAGTTATGAAAATTGAAGATGAACTGTGGACGAATTAGAGGACAAATGAGAAAATAAATGTTCTTGGAAGATATATTTAGTGAGTCATTTAAAAAATCTTATTGCTTTACTGTTCCTTTCATGCTAACATAAATGTACCAGACATTTTACTCATCAATTATTTAGTGATAATAAATAATGATAAATTAATAATGCCATTTAGTTATGTCCTTAAGAAAGAAATATTCTTAGTAGTAATTATTTTGAGTACTGCTCCTGAATACTTTAAAATGAAAAGGCCTATTAACAATTTTATATAATTCAATATTTATAGATTAAATATATGCAGAACAGTATTTTTAATCTTTCCAAATTTGACAACTGGTTCTCCAGTTGAGGTGAAAATGCTGCATGAAAATAATTCTCTTTATGGAAAAAAACGTATATTCTTTGTGAAAGTGAGCAAATGAGCTTTGAATTAAGAGCAACATTCTGGAGATGCTGGAATTCTGAAATCAAACAAAAAATGCCAGAAATTCTGATCGATCGATATTTATTCATGTTAATAATGTTTTCCCACAAGTGGGGCAATTTAGAGATAAAACAAATTTGAATAGACAATGACAGGAAGCGGGGAGGAAGAAACAATGAAAGATTGATCCTAGAGTCGAAGACAGGAGGGATTAAATGAGGGTGATGGGTTAGAGAGGCTATGGTTTAAAGAAAGGATTTGGAAAAAATCATTCATAAATTGAGTTATTCAAAGTTATTCAGTGGATTTTCTGCCATCTTAGTCCCTTCACTGAAAAATTGCATCTGCAGTATCATTGCTCAGAATTTATTAGGTGACACAATGGTGCAGCTTGTATTGCCTTCACTACAAATCTCCAGTCATCTGGGTTCATTCCTGACCTCCAGTTTATTCCCTGCTGGTGACACTTAATAATAATATTACTGTTATATACTCTGCCTTTGAAAATCATCCCATTGACTTTCCTGTATCTCCATTTCAGCCCAACAAGTCTGTACAAACCATCATGTACCCATTTATATTAATCTCATTTTATTTTCTCACATTCTGTGGGTTTGTTGGTTGGGGGCGTCTGGACATCTGAATTTCCCTGAGGGGATCAATAAAGTATTTATTATTATTATTATTATTATTATTATTATTATTATTATTATTATTATTATTATTATTATTATTATTATTATTATTATTATTCACTTTCAACTCCAGCCAGTCTGAGTGAAGTTTGCATATTCTCCCTATCATGTATGTTTCCCCTGGTGCTTTAGTTTGGTGTAACATTTCAAAAAAATACACATTAGTAGATTAATTGGCTAGTGTAAATTGACCCAAGTGTCTAGGTGTATGTTCACCGAGAAACTGAGGTCAATTTGCACTCACCAATCTTGAGGGAACTGATAGGAATGTGAGAGAACAAAATGGGATGAATGTAAATGAATATTTGGTGGCGAGTGCAGACTTGTCAGAGTGAAGGGCCTGCTTCTCTGTAGTATGACTCTAAGAATCATTCCTCATTTGTAGTTAAACATGACATTCTGCCTTTGAAATGGAGTAACAGGGCATTCAATGGAATAATTTTCAGAAGTAAAGTGTATGACCACTATTATTTAGTGTTACCAACAGGTCACCACCTATTCTCTTATAGGCATCTTCCTAAACACAAAATATATTGTATTTATTGAATATCCCTTTGAAGCTTAAATGTTTCATGCTTAATCATTCTCAATTTTTCAAACCTTCTGTAATGTATCGGTTCGCTTCTCTAGGTGAGAGCTAAAATTGCATGTTGAAGGGTAAGATCTGCATTCTCAGCATGAAGATTGTGTTGCAGCTGAATAGATATTTCACCTGCTGATAACTTTACATTACCCAGCTATTTTCAGTGGATGCTGAATAATTTCAGCCAGACACTCACCATTTGTTTTTTTGTGTATTTTTAGACAAATTACTGGATTGCCATTCCATTAAATACACACAGAAATTAGCATTCTTCAGCAGTAATTTATACTAAATTGGTTTAGGCAGAACAAACTTACATCTGAATTGTCTTTATGACCTTTGTTTAAATAAGCAATCTAATGGTGAGTTGTGCCAAAGTATATGCACTTCTGAACAATGGATTTGGTCCTGGGTTTGGACAAACTGCTCATTTAGCTAAGGATTTCTACAGTCAGAAGATTGAAGTTCATTGAAGTTCATTCTAACCTAACCCTTTTTTAGAGATACGAGTCCACGCTGACCAGCGATCCCCGTACAATAGCACTATCCTATACGCTAGGGACAATTTACAATCTTTACCGAAGCCAAATAACCTACAAACCTGTACGTCTTTGGTGTGTGGGAGGAAACCAGAGCACTCGGGGGAAACCCATGCGGTCACAGAGAGAACGTATAAACTCCGCACTGAGAGCATCCGCAGTCAGGATCGAACCTGGGTCTCTTGGGCTGTAAGACAGCAACTTTACCGCTGCTCTAATTAGCAATGTTACAAAATTTTGAGATTTAAAAAATCAAGCCTGCAATTTATCCCATCAGATAAAGCATAAACATAAGTTTAATTTGACACCTAATTCACTTTCATATCTCAAGTAATAAAAAAGTTATGGCCATTTTCATACTCAGAAATTAGCCTCTTGTTCCCTATTGATTTTCTATGGACATACCAAAAATGCTGTGATCATGGACAGTCAAAAGCCCATAACCTTCTTAAACATTAAGAGAACTGAATGAAATTATAGTTAGTTATAGAAATCAGTTATCATAGATTAAACCATTCTGAAACAAATATAAAATAATCTTACTTGGATGACCTAATTAAAGCATATAATTAGTTAGTTACCCAATTGTAGCTAATTTCAAACTTCAATTACTAGATCTAAACATCTATCCATTTCTTAATAAATGATTAACATTTTTAAATAGCCTAAGTGTCCAAATAATATTCACAAATAATTCACGATAAAACATGATTTTTAAATCTCATTTACATTAATTTATAGGCCAAATGGAAGGAATTTAGTGTTCAATTGCAGTAAATTAAAGTCCATTTTAAATCAGCTTTCTAGTGGGATCCTGTGAACGCGCTGGTTTAGAACATTCACATTGCGCTGGATTTGTGCCCTCAAATGCCCAGAAAAATACTGCGAGATATAAAGAGCCCAAAACGAGCTACTCGCTATAGAAAACTTTATATACAGGGTTCTTAAGAAGCCCCTTTTAATGTAAAAATAAGGTACATACCTTTAATTGTTTGCTTTATAAAACCCTGGGACTGTGAGAGGTCGCGGGTTTAGAGAGTGATTTTTAAACTACTATAACTATTATACAAAGCCATAAAAACTAATAATACCTTTTGCGACGGGGTCTTTCAGCAATTTTTTGTTAATGATTTACTAGGCTGAACATTTTCGATTGCAACAGCCTAGTAAAAATCGCGTTTTAAACTTGCCCCCTCTAAACAGCGCCAAAATCACACACACGGCCTGCGGCAGATTCTCAACCACGATTCAGGTAGGTTTTGTAACATACCTACTCTAATGTGCCACCCGCTATATTTCCTTTATCTTAAGGCAAACATGTTTTTATCCTCCTTTAAACTTACCTCCCATCTAGGCTTTGATTCCTGGAGATTGTGGACACAGTACATTTCAACTAAATAAATAATATAACATGCAACTATCTGAAACCTCAGTGGTTACAGTTTGCTAACCAAATATTGACCCATTTATCCCTACTCTCCATTTTCTGCCTGACAGCCAATCTTCTATTTGTTCATACATTACCCATCAACATCATGAAACTTTATGTAAAACACCAACCTGCTAGAGGAACTCAATGGGTCAGGCAGTCTGTGGTGAGAAATGGACAGTTAAAGTTTCAGGCCGGGCCCCTTCTTCCTGTGAACCCTTATCCTGTGCAGTATTAACTTTTGTGTAACGCCTTATGAAGTGCCTTTTTGAAATCATAATCTATCATATCCTTATCACTCCACCCTTCTCTTCTCATCTAATCAAAACTCCAAAGAAAACTAATACATTCAGGTGTGATAGAATTGGAGGGGCAAGAGGTGGAGGTGTTGCATTGCTAGTCAGGGAAGATATTACAGCAGTGCTTTGGCAGGATAGATTGGAGGGCTCATCTAGGGAGGCTATTTGGGTGGAATTGAGAAGTGGGAAAGGTGTAGCAACACTTATAGGGGTGTATTATAGACCGCCAAACGGGGAACGAGAACTGGAAGAGCAAATATGTAAGGAGATAGCAGAGATTAGTAGTAAGCACAGGTAGTGATTGTGGGAGATTTCAACTTTCCACACATAGACTGGGAAACACATTCTGTAAATGGGCTGGATGGGTTGGAGTTTGTAAAATGTGTGCAGGATAGTTTTTTTGCAGCAATACATAGAGGTACCTACTAGAGGAGGGGCAGTGCTGGACCTCCTGTTAGGAAATGAGACTGGACAGGTGGCGGAGGTATGCGTTGGGGAGCACTTCGGGTCCAGTGATCACAATACCATTAGTTTCAATATAACTATGGAGAGGGTCAGAACTGGACCTAGGGTTGAGATTTTTGATTGGAGAAAGGCTAACTTTGATGCGATGCGAGATGATTTAAAAGGAGTGAACTGGGACATTTTGTTTTATGGGAAAGATGTAGAAGAGAAATGGAGGACATTTAAAGGGGAAATTTTAAGAGTACAGAATCTTTATGTTCCTGTTCGGTTGAAAGGAAACAGTAAAAATTGGAAAGAGCCCTGGTTTTTCAAGGGAAATTGGACATCTTGTTCGGAAAAAGAGGGAGATCTACAATAATTATAGGCAGCATGAAGTAAATGAGGTGCTTGAGGAGTATAAGGAATGTAAAAAGAATCTTAAGAAAGAAATTAGAAAAGCTAAAAGAAGATATGAGGTTGCTTTGGCAAGTAAGGTGAAAGTCAATCCAAAGGGTTTCTACAGCTATATTAATAGCAAAAGGATAAGGAGGGATAAAATTGGTCCATTGGAGAGACAGAGTGGACAGCTATCTGCAGAGCCAAAAGAGATGGGGGAGATATTGAACAATTTTTTTTTTCTTCGGTATTCACCAAGGAGAAGGATATTGAATTATGTGAGGTAAGGGAAACTAGTAGAGTAGCTATGGATACTATGAGGTTCAAAGTAAAAGAAGTACTGACACTTTTGAAAAATATAAAAGTGGATAAGTCTCCAGGTCCTGACAGGATATTCCCTAGGACATTGAGGGAAGTTAGTGTAGAAATAGCCGGGGCTATGACAGAAATATTTCAAATGTCATTAGAAACGGGAATAGTCCCCGAGGATTGGCGTACTGCGCATGTTGTTCCATTGTTTAAAAAGGGTTCTAAGAGTAAACCTAGCAATTATAGACCTGTTAGTTTGACTTCAGTGGTGGGCAAATTAATGGAAAAGATACTTAGAGACAATATATATAAGCATCTAGATAAACAGGGTCTGATTAGGAACAGTCAACATGGATTTGTGCCTGGAAGGTCATGTTTGACTAATCTTCTTGAATTTTTTGAAGAGGTTACTAGAGAAATTGACGAGGGTAAAGCAGTGGATGTTGTCTATATGGACTTTAGTAAGGCCTTTGACAAGGTTCCTCATGGAAGGTTGGTTAAGAAGGTTCAACTGTTGGGTATAAATGCAGGAATAGCAAGATGGATTCAACAGTGGCTGAATGGGAGAAGCCAGAGGGTAATGGTGGATGGCTGTTTATCGGGTTGGAGGCAGGTGACTAGTGGGGTGCCTCAGGGATCTGTGTTGGGTCCTTTGTTGTTTGTCATGTACATCAATGATCTGGATGAAGGTGTGGTAAATTGGATTAGTAAGTATGCAGATGATACCAAGATAGGGGGTGTTGTGGATAATGAAGAGGATTTCCAAAGTCTACAGAGTGATTTAGGCCATTTGGGAAAATGGGCTGAAAGATGGCAGATGGAGTTTAATGCTGATAAATGTGAGGTGCTACACCTTGGCAGGACAAATCAAAATAGGACGTACATGGTAAATGGTAGGGAATTGAAGAATACAGTTGAACAGAGGGATCTGGGTATAACCGTGCATAGTTCCTTGAAGGTGGAATCTCATATAGATAGGGTGGTAAAGAAAGCTTTTGGTATGCTAGCCTTTATAAATCAGAGCATTGAGTATAGAAGCTGGGATGTAATGTTAAAATTGTACAAGGCATTGGTGAGGCCAAATCTGGAGTATGGTGTACAATTTTGGTCGCCAAATTATAGGAAGGATGTCAACAAAATAGAGAGAGTTCAGAGGAGATTTACTAGAATGTTGCCTGGGTTTCAACAACTAAGTTACAGAGATAGGTTGAATAAGTTAGGTCTTTATTCTCTGGAGCGCAGAAGGTTAAGGGGGGACCTGATAGAGGTCTTTAAAATGATGAGAGGGATAGACAGAGTTGATGTGGACAAGCTTTTCCCTTTGAGAATAGGGAAGATTCAAACAAGAGGACATGACTTCAGAATTAAGGGACAGAAGTTTAGGGGTAATATGAGGGGGAACTTCTTTACGCAGAGAGTGGTGGCGGTGTGGAATGAGCTCCCAGTGGAAGTGGTGGAGGCAGGTTCATTGGTATCATTTAAAAATAAATTGGATAGGCATATGGATGAGAAGGGAATGGAGGGTTATGGTACGAGTGCAGGCAGGTGGGACTAAGGGGAAAAAAATTTGTTCGGCATGGACTTGTAGGGCCGAGATGGCCTGTTTCCGTGCTGTAATTGTTATATGGTTATATGGTTATAAGAAACATGGTTTCCTTTTCATAAACCTACCATTCCCTGCCCTCTTTGCTCCACCATTGATGACTACATTCATCCATTATTTTCATTCATCAAATGGTAGTTTTTGGATCTTCCTCCAAAAAATGTTCTGCCTTACCTTTCCTTGTCCCACTTTAAAAAAATTACTCAGGTTTTACTGTTCAACTGTTCATTTGGTTATACTTTTGTTCCCTCTTCTGAGTTCTGTTCTATCCATCCTGGTTTTATTTAAATGTCTCCTTTGAGGCATGTTTCTGTTGTGAGTGCTACCATATAAATGTATTCAAAATATTTTTGCAGTAAGTATAGATCGAATGAAAAAAACATTGTTAATAACAATTTATGCAGCAATGAAGCTTCTGATCATTAACCACAATCCCCACTCATTGCATTGGTCTGAAGCACACTCTTTGTTTAATATAGATGACAACTAATGTAAACATTCAAATAAGAACTAAAACATTTGCATAATGTTTCTTCTGACCTCAAAGTCCCAAAGCACTTCATAGGCCACAAAGAATTTATTGAAATGTAAACACTGTTATAATGTAGGAAACCTAGCAACAAATGTATGCACCATAACTCCCACAAACATTGATGTGATAATAGCAATTTAGAATGTTTTACTAATGTTGTTTGAAGACCAATTATTGGCTGGAACTCTGGAAATAATTCTGTTTACAATCAGAGCACACCCTAATAAGTTTCACACCTAATGGCGCAATCTTGAAGTGCGACACGAGGCCAGGTTAAGGAACGGGGCACCCAATTTTCACTATTCGAGAAGGAGAGGAGGAAAGTCAAAATAAGGTTAATCATTTTATTTTTGCCAATGCAGCATAAAGTACTTCTCATGACTTTGGTGTATCCCATTGAACTTTACAGCCAATTAAATACATTTAATGAGTCCTCTCTGGTGAAAGGCAGGAAAGGTGACAGCCAATTTGCACACATCAACTTAAAGTTAACCTGGAGCAAAGGGCACTGAACAAGTTGGCAATGTTACCACTTTTTAAAGGAAAGTATTGGTATAGGGAGGTATAAAATTCCTGAAAGGATTTATTAATTTCATCATGAGTCTACAGTTAGTGTACCATCCCATTTACTCACTTTAGTAATATGACATTTGGCCGACATCGCTTTCAACTGACTAGCGAGTAATTTATCTAATTCACACTTGTTTAGATATTTACAAATTAGACATTTTTTGAAGGCTACTCTACCCTTTTTTCCATTACCACATCAAACCGAAATCTTGGAAAAAAAATTACATTTGAACCCTTATCAGAAAGGATTATTGACGACTATTTATGTTGATTTTGAAATTACAAATAAATACATTTGATAAAATTAAGAATGACTGGGAAAGAGAACTCCAAATTTCTCTATCTATAGAGAAATGGGAGAGGATTCTTCAATTAGTTAATACTTCCTCAATGTGTTCAAGTCACGCTCTGATACAATTCAAGATGGTTCACAGAGTTCATGTCAAAAGATAAGTTTGTTTCTATGGTCATATAAATCCTACCTGTGGCAGATGTAACTCTGAAGTGGCCTCACTGGCCCATATGTTTTGGTCCTGCCCACTTTTGGAAAAATATTGGAAATAAATCTTTGATACTATTTCTGTAGTTTCAGGTATTGATTTACAACCTCATCCTATTACTGCATTTTTTGTGCTATCAATGTTAGATTCTATTCATTTGTCCCGTTCGGCCCATCGGCTGATTGATTTTACCACATTAATCGCCCGAAGATCTATTTTATTTAAATGGAAAGACTCTAACCCTCCGACCACACTCCATTGGTACTCTGAAACGATATCATGTTTAAATTTAGGAAAAATCAGGAGTGACATTGTTGAACCCTTGGTTAAATTTGATAAAACTTGGGGAAGATTTATTCAACATTTTCACACAACATAAATTGTTCCCTCTCCAGCCGTTATAAAAATTATTTTACCTTTATATGGTGGAACGGACTTGACGAGAAATAGATTTAAATTGTTGAAATTCTCAGCTCAGATTCTGTTTTGCTTTTTCTTTCTAGTTTAGGGGGGTTTTGTTTCTTCCTTTTCTCTCTTTTTTTCCTTTTTTTTCTTTTTCTTTTTAAAAAATATATATATGTTTTCTTATAAACATTAAATTTTATTTACAGAGACTGGGAAGTCTATATTCAATGTGTATTTTGCCACTGGACTCATATTTAGGTTATGCCTGTTATTAATATAATCCTGATCCCTATATATCAATATCATTGTTATGTTTACATTATTCTTTTTGTTTTGTTTTTGTTTTGGGAAAAAAAAACTAATAAAAAGATTTCAAAATAAAGAAATTGACCATTCCGATGAAATCCTGCAGGCCCTTGACGGATAGTGGCCTCAGGAAGCAACGGATTGCGTCGACCTTCTCAGGCAGCGGTTGCGCGCCATGGCAGGTTATGCCGTGACCTAAAAAGGAGTTTGAACGCAATCCGAACTGGTACTTCGCGGGGTTGATCACCAACTTGTGCTTACGCAGCCGTTCCACGAGCAGGCGGAGGTATTTAACGTGTTCAGCCTGCGAGCTGCTGGCCACCAGAATATAATTGAGATAGATGAATATGAACGGCAAACCCCGCTCTACCTGATCCATTAACCTTTGGAACGCTTGAGCGGCGTTCTTCAGGCCAAAAGCCATTCTTAGCCATTCGAAAAGGCCGAAAGGGGTGATGGTGGCCATCTTAGGGACGTTGTCGGGATGGACCGGGATATGGTTATACCCGTGGACAAGGTCGACCTTTGAGAAGAAGGCGGTACCCTCCAAATGTGCCGAGAAATCTTGCATGTTCGGGATTGGGTATCGATCTGCTGTGGTTGCCGCGTTTAGACGCCTGTAATCACCGCAAGGTCTCCAACCACTTGACGCTTTTGGCACCATATGCAGAGGGGAAGCCCAAGGACTATCCGACCGCCGGGCAATACCCATGTCTTCCATAAGCTGGAACTCGTCTTGTGCGATGCACAGTTCATCGGGCGGGAAGCGGCGCGCGCGGGCATGAACTGGTGGGCCCTTGGTGGGAATGTGGTGGACCACGCCATGACGGGGCAAGGCCCCGACGAACCGGGGCGTAAGCAAACCTGGGAATTCAGTGAGAAGGGCTGCGAAAGGTTGCTGGATCTCATCTACCTCGTCGAGTTGCTGTTGGGGCGTGAATGGATTGCATGGTTTGGCAAGGCACAGGTCCGACAATGGAACCATTCGCCCGCCTCGTACATCGACTAGCAGGGAGAATGCGCGCAAGAAATCGGCCCCCAATATCGGCTGGGCGACGTCAGCAATGGTGAACTTCCACCTATACGGGTGGGAGTCGAAATTTAAGTACAGGGTCCGCGTACCGTAAGTGCGAATGTCGCTCCCGTTAACGGCCGAGAGGACGGGTCCTACTTTACCAACGCAGATATCTCGGGCGGTCGGTGGCAGGATGCTGGCTATGGAACCGGAGTTGACCACAACTCGTCGGCTCTCTCCACGAGGTCCTGTGGATCGCTGAAATCGGCCCCGGCGAGCATCAAACGGACCTCGTCAGGCATCTGCTCCAAGACCGCCTGTTCAAAAAACAGACACGGGCGATGCCCGTCCATCAGGGCAAGTATCTTCGCCATGATGGTGGATTGACGCCGATCGCTGACACTGTCCATGTGCAGGATCTTCGCTGCCCTATCTCTATGGCTGAGACCGAAGGTATGTAACAGCAGGCCCTTCAAACCTTCGTACTTTGCGATCGTCTGTGGGTCTCTAATATAAGGCAACAGCCTCGAGGCACAGTCCTGTGGCATAGCTCCTACCACATGGAAGTACATTATGTCATCCGCAATTATTCGATGCAGATGGAACTATGCCTCAATGTGGGCGAACCACACCTGAGGTTGATCTGGCCAAAAGGAAGGTAGCTTGAAGCCCTGCCTCGTGCCGGCTAATTCTGCGGGGACGTAGTCCTCCTGCATGATCTCTTGTCTAAAGACGGCTAGACAGGTCGGGGTCACCAATTTGGCAGATGCAAAGACGACAACCAAGTTTTCCGAACTGATTTATTAACATAATAGCTCCTTGGCATACAGGTCTCTGCAAACATGTCTGACCACAATGGTGGTCAGCAACACAACTGTGGCGCGAAAGCGAAACAGCACGAAAACAGCAGCCCCTCCCGAGTCACGCGACTGCGGCTTCTGAACGCTCGGTTCGATACCTGCATGTGCCAGCAGGAGCTGCTACACCCTCACCAAAACGGAATATAATACAGGCACTCCCTGACTTAGGTAATAGGCGACTTGCATAAATTTGTACTTACGCAAAACAATTCACAATAGGCGGTCCCGTTTCCTGAAGGACCTGTGTTATTGCAACAGGGGGCTTCCTGTCCACTGCATAAGTGTAAAAGCATTGCTCGGGCTCGCTGCTGTCCAGTTTTGGCCACTGTTGGTGCGACATTGGAAGGCAAGTGAGAACGAGGGAGGCGGTAGAGAGAAACTCCTGCTGAGTTGCTGACATCTTCCACATGGTGCAACAACGCCGCACCATCGGGTGACGTGGCTGTTGTTGCAGCTCACATTGTAACCTCTGGCCAACAGCGCTTTCCTCAGGTCGACACCACCAGCAGGACACGCTCGGTCATTGTGGGGCTCCCTCTCACCAGTTGCCGCTGCTTCTTGTCGGCCGTCACTTTATCTGCTCCGCTCTCCACTCCCGACCGGATACGTCACCTATCCATGTTCTCCAGAGACCCACTGCCTGACCCACTTAGTTACTCCAGAACTTTGCATCATTCTCCGTGTTAATCAACAACTGCAGTTCTTTGTTTCTACCTAGTTTTAAGGTGATTCCAACTTGCATGAAATCTGCGAAGGTATACAAAACATAACCCCTTACTTAAGTCGGTGAATGTCTGTAATTCAAGTGTGGCCTCACCAATGCCAAAGTCAAAGTCAAATTTATTCATCACATGCACACGAAGGTGCAGTGTCTTGAAAGTTTTGTTCACTGTTCAATGTCTTGAACAGCAATTTTTGTACTCATTACCGTGACTGATGAAGGCCAATGTGCCAAATCCTTCTTGATCACCCTACTTACCTGTGAGGCCATTTTCACGGAACTAGGTACCTCCACTCCTAGATCCTCTGCTCCACCAA
Organism: Leucoraja erinaceus; assembly: GCF_028641065.1. Classification (NCBI taxonomy): domain Eukaryota; kingdom Metazoa; phylum Chordata; class Chondrichthyes; order Rajiformes; family Rajidae; genus Leucoraja; species Leucoraja erinaceus. Next base: position 24,931,228 of record NC_073382.1, on the reverse strand, counting down.
TACTCCGCAAGGCCCTGCCATCACTATGAAGTTCCTGCCCTGGTTTGACTTCCCAGAAAAACACCTTACATTTATTATAGTCTGGAGTCACGTGAGTGACTACGTGAAGAACCCCGCCAGGACGCATGCGTGTCATATCGCTACACGCATTGCAACGAGTCACAGCAGGGGGAACGACGTTCCCTTAGCGGCAGAATTTGAAAGCCGGGAACAGCAGGTAAGGAGACTCTGCGTTCCTTCCACTTACCTTACAGGTGGAGACATGGACCAGATCCACGAAGGCTGCGAGAAAGCTGGCGGGGGAGAACCGCGGAGTTGCGGGCAGCCGGCAGCAGCAGCCAACGGCACGCCAATCTCCCGAAATGGGAACAGCTGTGCCCGACTTCGCTCCCGCACCGGCCACGGCCGGGCGGTAGAGCGAAGCAAAAAACTAACAGAGTCGTTGACTCCGATGAGTCCGACTCTGAATAGCCGCGAGCGGCCAGTGCCCGTGAGCATTGGGGTCGGTTGGAGCAGCTTCAGGAGCAGCCGCGAGCGGCCAGTACCCGTGCGCATTGGAGCCGGTTGGAGCGGCTGGTAGTGGGGAACAGGATCAGGAACAGCCGCGAGCGGCCAGTGCCCGTGAGCATTGGAGCCAGCCGGTTGGAGCTACTGCAGGATCAGGAACAGCCGCGAGCGGCCAGTGCCCGTGAGCATTGGGGCCGGTTGGAGCGGCTGGGGAAAACAGGAGCAGCCGCAAGCGGCCAGTCCCCGTGAGCATTGGAGCCGGTTGGAGCGGCTGCAGGATCAGCAGCAGCCGCGAGTGGCCTATGCCCGAGAGCATAAGAACCAGTTAGAGCGGCTGCTGGAGGAAATACTCCAAAGTGGCAGGCTCCGGGAGATGGAGGCTAGCCACAGTGGGCAGTTAGTAAGCCCCACAGCAGTACCTCTTGTGGGGCTGCACAGTGTTTCTCCCTCATCAGAGGGGAGCAGGGAGGGTCAATTCTGGGCTGACCCTGAAGAGGCGAGTGATCAACATACCCCTAGTATGCCTGGGGTGAAAAAAAACATGTTGGATATGGTGTCCCTGTTTATCCAACCCGACCAAACTGGCCTAAACCTGGAGCCGAAAATAGCGGTAAGCATTGACTACATGTCTTTTAACCAACTACAGGGACAGGCATTATCGGACACCACGGCACGACATTTACCACCAGGGAACTGGTAGTCGCTAAATGTTCCCAGTGTCAACCAGTGCATCTGGAAACATGTTGGGGCATCAATTAGAACCAGAGACTTAAAAATACAGAAAGCCCTAAAAGTCCTAACAGCAGGAATTACGGCTTTTGCCCGCACATTGAATGAGCAAAACATGACCCTAGACCACCAAGATGCACTGGCTTTACTCTGCAACTCACAATACGAGTTAAACAATATTAGGAAAAGTGCTATCCAACCGGCTTTAGACCCCAAATTTGCAGGCATCTGCAAACCTGGAACCTCCAAACCATCAATACTACTATTTGGAGGGGATTTATCAAAACACGTCAAAGAACTTGACGAAGAGGCGAAAACCTTGGGGCTCATAAAAGCAGCATCCAAAAGCTACTACGGCCAAAAACATCACCCCTACGCACCCACCAGTCGGCCAAGGCAAACTGGAGAAAAGCGCAAAACCAGGAACACCCAACATCGGTCTTTTTTAGGCAATGGCCCAGACAGACCTTCCTGGAAAATGCGCAAGCCCTCAACACCAACCCAACTACCGACCCAGACAACGGCACCTCAACGTCCACGGAGGATGCCGAAGAAGTAACATACCTACCACTGGTAACCATGGAGGTAGAAACATAGAAACATAGAAATTAGGTGCAGGAGTAGGCCATTCGGCCCTTCGAGCCTGCACCGCCATTCAATATGATCATGGCTGATCATCCAACTCAGTATCCCGTACCTGCCTTCTCTCCATACCCCCTGATCCCCTTAGACACAAGGGCCACATCTAACTCCCTCTTAAATATAGCCAATGAACTGGCCTCAACTACCCTCTGTGGCAGAGAGTTCCAGAGATTCACCACTCTCTGCGTGAAAAAAGTTCTTCTCATCTCGGCTTTAAAGGATTTCCCCCCCTTTATCCTTAAGCTGTGACCCCTTGTCCTGGACTTCCCTAACATCGGGAACAATCTTCCTGCATCTAGCCTGTCCAACCCCTTAAGAATTTTGTAAGTTTCTATAAGATCCCCTCTCAATCTTCTAAATTCTAGAGAGTATAAACCAAGTCTATCCAGTCTTTCTTCATAAGACAGTCCTGACATCCCAGGAATCAGTCTGGTGAACCGTCTCTGCACTCCCTCTATGGCAATAATGTCCTTCCTCAGATTTGTAGACCAAAACTGTACGCAATACTCCAGGTGTGGTCTCACCAAGACCCTGTACAACTGCAGTAGAACCTCTCTGCTCCTATACTCAAATCCTTTTGCAATGAAAGCTAACATACCATTCGCTTTCTTTACTGCCTGCTGCACCTGCATGCCTACCTTCAATGACTGGTGTACCATGACACGCAGGTCACGCTGCATCTCCCCCTTTCCCAATCGGCCACCATTTAGATAATAGTCTGCTTTCCCTTTTTTGCCACCAAAATGGATAACCTCACATTTATCCACATTATACTGCATCTGCCAAACATTTGCCCACTCACCCAGCCTATCCAAGTCACCCTGCAGTCTCCTAGCATCCTCCTCACAGCTAACACTGCCCCCCAGCTTAGTGTCATCCGCAAACCTGGAGATATTGCCTTCAATTCCCTCATCCAGATCATTAATATATATTGTAAATAGCTGGGGTCCCAGTACTGAGCCTTGCAGTACCCCACTAGTCACTGCCTCCCATTGTGAAAAGGACCCGTTTACTCCTACTCTTTGCTTCCTGTTTGCCAGCCAGTTCTCTATCCACATCAATACTGAACCCCCAATGCCTTGTGCTTTAAGTTTGTATACTAATCTCTTATGTGGGACCTTGTCGAAAGCCTTCTGGAAGTCCAGATACACCACATCCACTGGTTCTCCCCTATCCACGCTACTAGTTACATCCTCGAAAAATTCTATAAGATTCGTCAGACATGATTTACCTTTCGTAAATCCATGCTGACTTTGGCCAATGATTTCACCACTTTCCAAATGTGCTGCTATCCCATCTTTAATAACTGACTCTAGCAGTTTCCCCACTACCGATGTTAGACTAACTGGTCTGTAATTCCCCATTTTCTCTCTCCCTCCCTTCTTAAAAAGTGGGGTTACGTTTGCTACCCGCCAATCTTCAGGAACTACTCCAGAATCTAAAGAGTTTTGAAAGATTATAACTAATGCATCCACTATTTCTGGAGCTACTTCCTTAAGTACTCTGGGATGCAGCCTATCTGGCCCTGGGGATTTATCGGCCTTTAATCCATTCAATTTACCCAACACCACTTCCCGGCTAACCTGGATTTCACTCAATTCCTCCAACTCCTTTGACCCACGGTCCCCTGCTATTTCCGGCAAATTATTTATGTCTTCCTTAGTGAAGACGGAACCAAAGTAGTTATTCAATTGGTCCGCCATATCCTTGTTCCCCATGATCAACTCACCTGTTTCTGACTGCAAGGGACCTACATTTGTTTTAACTAATCTCTTTCTTTTCACATATCTATAAAAAATTTTGCAGTCAGTTTTTATGTTCCCTGCCAGTTTTCTTTCATAATCTATTTTTCCTTTCCTAATTAAGCCCTTTGTCCTCCTCTGCTGGTCTTTGAATTTCTCCCAGTCCTCCGGTATGCTGCTTTTTCTGGCTAATTTGTACGCATCATCCTTCGCTTTGATACTATCCCTGATTTCCCTTGTTATCCATGGATGTACTACCTTCCCTGATTTATTCTTTTGCCAAACTGGGATGAACAATTTTTGTAGTTCATCCATGCAGTCTTTAAATGTCTTCCATTGCATATCCACCGTCAACCCTTTTAGAATTAATTGCCAGTCAATCTTGGCCAATTCACGTCTCATACCCTCAGTTACCTTTCTTTAAGTTCAGAACCATTGTTTCTGAATTAACAATGTCACTCTCCATCCTAATGAAGAACTCAACCATATTATGGTCACTCTTGCCCAAGGGGGCACGTACAACAAGATTGCTAACTAACCCTTCCTCATTACTCAATACCCAGTCTAAAATAGCCTGCTCTCTCGTTGGTTCCTCTACATGTTGATTTAGATAACTATCCCGCATACATTCCAAGAAATCCTCTTCCTCAGCACCCCTGCCAATTTGATTCACCCAATCTATATGTAGATTGAAGTCACCCATTATAACCGTTTTGCGTTTGTCGCACGCATTTCTAATTTCCTGTTTGATACCATCTCCAACTTCACTACTACTGTTAGGTGGCCTGTACACAACACCCACCAGCGTTTTCTGCCCCTTAGTGTTTTGCAGCTCTACCCATACCGATTCCACATCCTCCAAACTAATGTCCTTCCTTTCCATTGCATTAATCCCCTCTCTAATCAGTAACACTACCCCACCTCCTTTTCCTTTCTGTCTATCCCTCCTGAATATTGAATATCCCTGGATGTTCAGCTCCCAGCCTTGGTCACCCTGGAGCCATGTCTCCGTGATCCCAACTATATCATAGTCATTAATAGCTATCTGCACATTCAACTCATCCACCTTATTACGAATGCTCCTTGCATTGAGACACAAAGCCTTCAGGCTTGTTTTTACAACACTCTTACCCCTTATACAATTATGTTGAAAAGTGGCCCTTTTTGATTTTTGCCCTGGTTTTGTCTGCCTGCCACTTTTACTTTTCACCTTGCTACCTATTTCTTCTACCCTCATTTTACACCCTTCGGTCTCTACGCTCACACATTTAAGAAACCCTTTCCCTTTAACTCCATCCTCCACTGTCCCATTCAACACCCCACCCCCCTTATTCAGTTATTCAGGTAGGTGGGTCTGGTTCCTTAAGAATTAAAAGGAGCATGGAAGTTGATGGGAGATTACGATATTATTTGGATGCATGGAATAAGTTAACTACCGACATTTATATTCTAAGCAGTATCCAGGGTTATACCATAGAATTTATACAAAAACATAACCCTCCAGTTCAGCATGTACCGAACCGAATGTTCGTGCTCACAGGCATAGAAAAATCTAAAGCACATGCTGAATTACAGCGGCTATATAAAAAAGGAGTAATTAAGAAAACCCAACACGAATCACAGGAATTCGTGTCCAACATCTTTATAAAAAAACAAGAAAGATGGTGGTTGCCGCATCATCATCGATTTAACTACTTTGAATACCTTTGTACAATATATTCATTTCAAGATGGAAACCTTTGTTACTGCTACGTAATTGATTTCCAAAGGCTACTACATGGCAAGCATCGATTTACAAGATGCTTACTAGACAGTACCCACAAGTGGTGACCACAGATGTTATTTATAATTCAACTGGATGGGTCAGCGTTGGCAATACAGGGCACTACCTAATGGGCTAACATCAGCCCCAGGCTGTTCACAAACATTTGAAACCAGCCCTAGCGTTACTGCCGAAACAAAATCACATGGTAATGGCATATCTAGATGACATACTTATTGTTGGCAAAACTTTGGAATTGGCTAAACAAGCGGTAACAGCCACAAAACAATTGTTTGGAAAACTGGGGTTTATCATCCATCCAGTTCAGTCTAAATTAACGCCTTCAACAAAAATGGATTATGTGGGGTTCACCATTAACTCAGTTCTCATGTCAGTGACTTTGCCAAAAGAAAAGGTTACAGCCTTAATAGAGGCTTGTAGCGAAATCATTGACATCACCAAACCATCCATTAGACTGGTAGCTAGAATAATTGGGACGATAGTGGCTGCATTTCCAGCCACACAATTCGGACCTTTACACTATCGAAATTTACAGAGAGCAAAAATAAGAGCACTCAAACTTAATGATGGCCATTTTGACAGACCAATGAAGCTACCAACAGAGGCCATAATGGAACTAAAATGGTGGGAACATAACATCAGGTATTGTTCCAATCCAATAATTATCAGCAACCCGTCTATGGTACTACAAACTGATGCCAGTGCACTTGGTTGGGGTGCTACCAATTCCATCTCCAGCTGTGGAGGGAGATGGAATGCACAGGAGGCATCATTATTACAAACACTGGGCATAAACCACCTGGAAATGTTAAGTGCATTCCATTGCCTTAAGTCATATTGTTCTGGGTTAAATCACCAGCATGTTAGACTACAAATTGACAACACCACCGTGGTAGCATATATCAACCATATGGGTGGAAACAAATCAACATCATGTGACAATCTGGCCAACACAATTTGGCAATGGTGTATCCAGAGAGATATTTGGATATCAGCTACCTACTTACCAGGTAAACTAAATTTAGTGGCAGACACCAGGTCACGCAAATTCAATGAAAACACTGAATGGGTGTTGGATAAAAATCTATTTGCTGAAATTACAGCATTGTATGGAACACCAGATATCGATCTTTTCGCATCCAGGCTCAATCACCTGTCATCAAATTATGTTTCATGGGAACCAGACCTGGTGCAGCAGCAACAGATGCATTTTCGATGCATTGGGGGCAATTGTTTATTCATGCATTCCCTCCTTTCTGCCTCATCAGTCGGGTATTAAGGAAAATACAGCAAGACTCAGCGTCTGGTATTTTGATAGTGCCCGATTGGCCTACTCAACCATGGTTCCCGGTGATACTAGACATGGTATTCGAACCATGCATCACTATCCATCATAGACCTAATTTACTGGTCCATCCGGTAACAAAGGAAAGATCACCCACAGATCTATGAACATCCCGTCTGTTCTGGAATTCCTGGCAAGCCTCCATTACGATGAGAGGCTCAGACATAGTGCCATCAACTGTGCCAGAAGTGCTCTGTCAACATACCTGTGGCAAGGAACGGAGCGGCATTCTGTTGGGACACACCCTGGTAACCAAACTCATGAGGGGCATTTTAATGTTAATCCCCCAGTAGACACTAGCATTTTAAATCTCACTCCACCAAGGCTGCCGCTACATCGGCAGCTATGAAGTTGGATGTTCCTATGGATCAAATCCTCAAGACAGCAGGATGGTCAACGGAGAAAACTTTCCAACGATTTTATAACAAACCAGTCATTGAACCTGGAACATTTGCAGAAACAATTTTAAGTTCTGTAATATAATTTACCCCATAAATAGGGGCTATAATTTGGTGTTAATATATTTATTGTTGGGTTTTCAATATCGTATTGATGTCTAATGATGTTAACACTATTCTCCCCATAATCAAGGCAGATGTGATGCATGGACTCGTTTCCACGGCATGAAATCACAGAGCTTTAAAATCTTCACGTAGTCACTCATGTGACTCCGAAGTAAAATAGTAAGATTAAACGAGAACTTACCAGTTTGAAGTTTGATCGTTATTTTATGAGGAGTAACGTTGAGGGATTACGTGCCCTCCGCTCCCACCCTTAATCATATACTCAACTGGTATCTCTTCTCTAATCTTACTATGTTTAGTCATTACAGTTATCTGTGATTTTACACCGCTGCTTTGAAGAATGGCACGCATGCGTCCTGGCGGGGTTCTTCACGTAATCCCTCAACGTTACTCCTCATAAAATAACGATCAAACTTCAAACTGGTAAGTTCTCGTTTAATCTTACTATTTATCTGCATTAAATTCCATTAATCATTCTTCACTTGACTAACTGATCAAGATCCTGATGTATTTTGTGATAACCGTCTTTGCTATCTACGTTACCACCCCCCTTTAGTATCAGCTGCATATATACTAATCATGCCTTCTAAATTCTCATCCAAATCGTTGATAAAAACCACAAACAGCAATGTGCCCAGCACCAATCCCTGAGTCTGAAAAACAACCTTCCACCATCAACCTCTGCTTCCTTCCAGGTAACCAATTCTCTATCCAGCCAGCTAGCTCTAGGGGGTAGTGGGTTTATGAAACAAGTTGCCAGATGAAGTGGTCAAGACAGGTATGACTATCTCTATACTTATAAAACTCTAATCTTGGATGTGTGTGGGTGTGTGTGTATAATAATACTGCTTGAAAAAACGACGCTCTAACGGTAAAATGTTTACATATTCCGGTAGATTTATCCCGTGAAGTCAAAAATCGTCTCATCTGAAAAATTCATGCATTATTTCTCCAGTTATTAATCAAAATGTTCAAAATGTTCAAATAACTTAGAAATTTGGCTGGCTTTGGCCGATGACGTGATGACGTCACAATGGCTGCATGTTGTGTTCACGCGCTACGAGTGACGTCGCCCACTCGCTCGTAGCCCGCTCTCTTTTCACAGCCGGTCGCTCGCCCGGCTCCCCTCCTCCTCTCCCCCCCCGTCCTCTCCCCCCCCTCCTCCTCTCCCCTCCTCCTCCCTCTCCCCTCCTCCTCCTCTCCCTGCATCTCCTCCCCCTCGCCCCCCTCAACTCTCCTCCCTCCCCCTCTCCCCCCCCCCCCCCCCCTCTACCGCCCCAACCCCCTCCTCCCTCTCCTCCCTTGCCCCTCTCTCTCCCCCTTCTCTCTCTCTCTCACCCCGTCTGCCCTCCCTCCCCCCTCTGCCCCCCTACCCCCCCTCCATCCCCACTCCCCCTCCCCCCTCTCCCCTCCTCACCCCACTCCACCCCCCTCTGTTTACCCCCCTTTCCCACACTCTCCCCCTCTGTTTACCCCCCCTCCCCCATCCTCCCCCCCCCCCCCCCCCCCCCCTTCTCACCACTCCCCTTCTCAACCGTGCAGCCGAACTTGGCCAATGAGATAAGAGTTTGATGCCTGTAGGTAAATCCGGCCCTGTCGAGGCCCCCTTAGATCTCGAGGCCCTAAACTTAAGCTTGTGAAGCTTATACATAAATCCGGCCTTGGACGAGACACAACGGATCTCACTTGGTCTAGTGACATTTACAGACATTCGGTTAGGTATGTTTTGAGGGAAAGGTTTGGGAGGGATATCAGCCAGGCCCTGGCAAGTCGGACTAGCTTGATTAGATTACTTGATCGGCATGGATAATGGGAAATGTGAACAAAGAAATAACTGACTGAAAAGCCTGAAACATCCAAATGTCAATCTGTGCAAAAATGAGGAAGAAGAGGTGAAGAGGGAAAGATTTAATAGGAATCTGAGAGATAACGTTTTCACATAAAGGATGTATCGAATGAGCTGCCAGAGGAGGTGATTGAGGGAGGGACTATGGCAAAGTTTAAGAAACAATTATACAAGTACACGGAAAGGACAGGTTTGGGGGGATATGGGCCCAATACAGGAAGGTGGGAATATTATAGCTGGGACATATGGGTCGATGTGGGCAAGTTGGGCAGAAGGGCTTGTTTCTACCCCTTATGGCTCTATGATTCTAAGATGCAGATGGTTCAGATGTATGAAAGAGAGGAGAGAAGAAAATATCAACAAGGACCTTGGCTCTGAAATACTGGAGAACAAAGTTGCAGGGAGAGAAGAACCATAAAGAGATGTGACAATTTTGTGAAGACGGTGTTAGAACAAAGAAAGTAAATATGTGAGCGCAGCATGAATATTTTGAGTGATGTGCCATCTCTGGCAGTAACCCTGCTCCTCACTGGAATCCTATCGAGAAATCAAAATACCTGTCACTGAAAAGGCCCAGGTGGCTGTTTCAGCTCATTTATTCTGACTGTAATTAGATTTGAGGCAATGAAAATGTCGACGATGAGTGAAATCTTATTCACTAATGGTCTGCACAAAGTAATAAAGGTTCTTTCTTCAGATCAACAATTGCTATTTTCCGATGTGCAAGTGATGATATGAAACATTCCTACTGCAATCATGTTTACTTGTTATGCTTCTTTGCTCCATTGAATGAGCAGTCCAAACAAACAGCCAAAGACGAGGCAGAAACAGCAAAGGCTGTACAAATGCTCTGGAGAAACAGATACCTTTAATTAATAGGATATGTCTGGCATAAAGGGGATAAAGTAGGATGAGTAAATCAACATAAATGTGTGACAGGCTATATGTGAGATTCTCTTCTTCTACCTAATGAACCTTTAGAGCTCTCAGACAATAACATGATCACTCGTTAACCTTTCAAAAACTGTTTGCATGTCAAAGATGTTGAGAGGAAGCTGCATTCAAAAATCTTTCTAGTTCATTGACTGTGGTGAACAATAAAAGGGAAACCATCGCAACTGATGTGCATTTCTTCGTGGCTCACAGCGTGACAGTGTAATTATGATCACCTGAAGAAAATATAGTCGATGTATTCTGCAGTTTTTCAGCAGGTCATAAAATAGATTCTTAAGAAGTCTGAAGAAGGGCCCCGACCCGAAACGTCACCTATCCATGTTCTCCAGAGACACTGCCTGACCCACTGAGTTACTCACACATATTTTGTAAATCAGTAGTCTACCTTCAGAGTAAATCTGTAGTTCCTTGTTTTTGTAAAATCGATATAATTATGGGAATGCGAGGGGTACAGTAGCAGTGTGTTCCAGGACTAAAAATCCAAAGACATGGAGAGGCAGAAGAGGAAATCCATCTTTGCTATTGGTGAATTCAATTTCAGTTCATTAATGAAATAAATTTGTTTTAAAAACTGCCATAACTATTGGAAAAAATGTTTAAGGAAGACTGCCTTTAATCCAATCTGGCCTTTATGTGACTACAGATTCACAGCAATGCAGTTGACTATTAACCAAGATGGCTGAAATTTATGAGTCGTCATTAAATACAGGAGAGGTGCCAGAAGGAGGGTGGCAAATGTTTTGCCTCAATTGCAGAAAGGCTGCAGGGAAAAAGCTGGAAACTATAGGCCAGTGAGCTTAAAATCTGTAGTTGGAAAGTTGCTAGAGAGCATTCTTGGGGATAGGATATATATGCATTGAGATAGACGGGCTGATTAGGGAGAGTCAGCATGGTTTTTTACGTGATAGGTTATGTCTCACAAGCTTGATTGTGCTGTTTGAAGATGTGACCAAAAAGGTTGATGGAGGCAGAGCTGTAGATATTGTAAATATGAACTTCAGCAGAGCATTCAAAAAGGTCTGCATGGTAGGCTGCTCTGGAAGGTTAGATTGCATGGGATCCAAGGAGAGATAGCTGAATCAATAGAAAATTGGTTTCATGGAAGGAAAGAGGGTGATGGTGGAAGGTTGCTTCTCAGACTGGAGGCCTGTAACTAGTGGTATGTCTCAGGGTTCGGTGCTGAGCGAGTTCTGTTCGTCATCTATTTCAATGATTTGGATGAGAACGTACATGACAAAATTAGCAAGTTTGAGGATGATACAAAAGTGGGTGGTATTACAGATAGTGAAGATGGATGTCAAAAATTGCAGCAGAATCTTGATAGGTTGGCCAGGTAGGGTGAGGAATGATTGATGGAATTAAATACAGAGAATTGTGAGATGTTGCATTTTGGAAAGTCTAGCAGGACCTAAACAGTGAAAGGTAGGGCTCTGGGGAGTCTTGTAGAGCAAAGGGATCTAGGAGTGCAGATACATATGAAGGTGGTGCCTTGAAGATGGTGTCATAGGATGGTCAAAAAGGCTTTTGGCACATTGGCTTTATCAGTAGAGTATTGAGTATAGAAGTTGGGAGGTCATGTTATGTTGGGCAGTTATATAAGCCATTGGTGAGGCCTCATTTAGAGTATTGTGTTCAGTTCTCAGCACCATGTTATAAGAAAGATATTGTCAAGTGGAAAGGATTCAGTGAAGATTGATGAGTATATAATGCCAGGGCTCAAGGGTCTGAGCTATATGGAGAGGTTGAGCAGACTGGGACTACATTCCTTGGAGCAAAGTGGGATGAGGGGTGATCTTATGGAAGTGTATAAAATCACGAGAGGAATGGATTGGGTAGATGCATAGAGTCTCTTGCCCTAGGTAGGAGAATCAAGAACCAGGGGACACAGGTTTAAGGTGAAGGAGGAAAGATTTAATAGGAAAATCTGATGGGTAACTTTTTCACACAAAGGGTGGTGGGTGTAGAGAACGAGCTGCCAGAGGAGGTAGTTAAGGCAGGGACAATTGCAACAAAAAATTACACAGGTACAGGTGCACAACCTTTTATCCGGTGTTCCAGAAACCGAAAAGCTCCGAAAACCGGCCATTTTTTCCAGATGTCGTCTGCGCACCAAAGCTCGCGTTTGGCGCCAAACTTGACCCAAAATGACCCACGGTCAACCCAGGTCTGTACTACTGTAGCGGCTGCCTCCTCCCTGGAGACCGGGAGACGCTTAAACATCTGTAAATCATTGCTTAAATGTTAATCAGTTAGTTTGGAGAGCTTTTATGTGAAGGGGGGTGAAGGGGGTAAACTTTAATTCTTAGTCCCCTACCTGGTCGGAGAGGCGGGGAGCGGTCAATGCCTTACCGGGTCGCTGTGCAGTAAGCTCCGCAGCGCTGTGGCCGGTCTGGCCGCGGGCGGCGCCGGTTGTAGCTCCGAACCCGGCAACTCTACCCCTGGCTGCGAGGCGCTCCAAATCCAGCGCGGCCCGCGGCCGGACGCCCCAGCTCCGAGAATGTCGGGAGTCGGCGGCGTCGCGAGCAATGCCTTACCGGGTCGCCGTGCGGCAAGCTCCGGAGCGCTGTGGCCGCCGACACACAACATCGCGGAGCGTCGCTGGATTTGGAGCCGCGCAGCCAGGGGTAGAGTTGCCGGGGTCGGAGCTCCAACCGGCGCCGCCCGCGGCCGGACGGAGCCCCCAGCTCCGCGAGGTTGGGAGTCGCCGACCAGGTAGGTAGGGGACTAAGAATTAAAGTTTCCCCCTTCACCCCTACACCACCACCACCACCACCACATAAAATCCCTCCAAACTAACTGACTAACATTTATGCAATGATTCTCCCGGTCTCCGGGGAGGAGGCAGCCGCTCCAGACTTTTCAAGCCGCCCGCGCTACCTACCTAATCTACGCTAAAAATCTTCCATTCTGAAATCCGAAAATGTCCGAAATCCGACAAGTGTCTGGTCCCAAGGCTTTCGGATAAAAGGTTGTGCACCTGTACATGTATAGGACAGGTTTGGAGGGATATGGGCAAAATGCAGGCAGGTGGGACGAGTGTAACATGATCAGTGTGGGCAAGTTGGGCTGAAGGGCCTATTTCCACGCTGTGTGACTCTTTTATAGTCTCAGCTAGTCCCACAGATCAGGAGTAATTAGAGTTGGAGAATGAATGTAACTATTCCTGCAAGTCACATCCTATGAAAGAATATTCATACATTAAAAGGGAAAACATCATTAGTCTTTTCTTAATTATTCATTCAGGTATTTTGTACTTTCCCAGAATAACAACCATTCATTATATGATTCCAGCTTTCATTGTTCCAGTTCACTTTCTTAAGAATTTTCAGACATCACTACTTAAATTTCAGGTTAGGACTCAGCTTCAGATTGATAAGTCCCAACCCGAAACGTCATCTATCCATTTCCCTCCATGGATGCTGCCTGATTTGCTGAGTTCCTCTAACACTTTGTTTTTTGCTCAAGATTTCAGAACCTTTACTTTCTTGTGTCTCAACTTTACAGTCTTGTAGAGTGATCGGTTGCCACTGAGCTTCTAAATTTAAGTCTATGTGATGTATCCCTAAGCAAACTCACTATCTTATGTATCATTAGAAGGAATTATTTTGAATTAAATCTTGTAGCACAATATTAAGAAATTTAGAAGTTTTGAGAGGCTTATGGCTTCATGGCCCTTAAGGACTGCAATACTGGTAACATTTTAAGAATATTAGCTATATTGACAAATGCAAATGCATCAAAGATGCTGCCTTTTTCCCATTCAGCCTGTGCAGACTGTGATCTGGTAGTTCTCATAATTGCTTGCTCCCATTAATATTTTACACTCAGAGGCCTGAACCCAATGTTATGTAACACATCCCCTGCTCAATTTTGTTTCTGTCAAATCAGATAACCGCAAAGCAAATTGACAAGGTTCTGAGCTGTGACAAGGATGTTAATAATGAAATGGGTGATGCCGGTGGGCTAGAAATCACCCCTAGAAACGTTTCTCTGGTTACCAATGACAATGGACAAATCAGGCCCAAGCTTTCCCAACTGTTATTTTTTTTCAACTATTCTGGATGTCTGTGACAGAAAGATTCTGTTAATTTGGATACTGAAGCCTCTAAGGGTGACAAATTTTATAGACCAATTGTTTTCTCCATCATACTTATAATTCACTCTTCAGATGTTACAGAGCAGTCTAATATTTTTTCAGTATACCCAGTAAATTTAAACAGAGCATAGGAATTAGGGCTTGAGTGATTTATAAAGGAGAGAGGAAATAGGCCCTTGGTAGTTTTCAAAGGATTACATCACTCTGATAAGTTTAATGGAAGCATGCGAACTGGGGCCTCAGTGATTTTAAAAGGAGTATGTGAAATGGGGTCCCAATATGTTAAAGAAATCAACACATGGTGAGACTGATATTAAACCACTGGGATTTCTGAGCAATCGGAGAGTTTTACTGGAATATTACAAAAAATAAAACTAATAACCATATAACCATATAACAATTACAGCACGGAAACAGGCCATCTCGACCCTTCTAGTCCGTGCTGAACACATAATCTCCCCTAGTCCCATATACCTGCGCTCAGACCATAACCCTCCATTCCCTTCCCATCCATATAACTATCCAATTTATTTTTAAATGATAAAAACGAACCTGCCTCCACCACCTTCACTGGAAGCTCATTCCACACAGCTACCACTCTCTGAGTAAAGATGTTCCCCCTCATGTTACCCCTAAACTTCAGTCCCTTAATTCTCATGTCATGCCCCCTTGTTTGAATCTTCCCTACTCTCAGTGGGAAAAGCTTTTCCACGTCAACTCTGTCTATCCCTATCATCATTTTTAAAACCTCTATCAAGTCCCCCCTTAACCTTCTGCGCTCCAAAGAATAAAGCCCTAACTTGTTCAACCTTTCTCTGTAACTTAGTTGCTGAAACCCAGGCAACATTCTAGTAAATCTCCTCTGTACTCTCTCTATTTTGTTGACATCCTTCCTATAATTAGGCGACCAAAATTGTACACCATACTCCAGAATTGGCCTCACCAATGCCTTGTACAATTTTAACATTACATCCCAACTTCTATACTCAATGCTCTGATTTATAAAGGCCAGCACACCAAAAGCTTTCTTTACCACCCTATCTACATGAGATTCCACTTTCAGGGAACTGTGCACAGTTATTCCCAGATCCCTCTGTTCACCTACATTCTTCAATTCCCTACCATTTACCATGTACGTCCTATTTTGATTTGTCCTGCCAAGATGTAGCACCTCACACTTATCAGCATTAAACTCCATCTGCCATCTTTCAGCCCACTCTTCCAACTGGCATAAATCTCTCTGTAGACTTTGAAACTCTACTTCATTACCCGCAACCCCACCTATCTTAGTATCATCTGCATACTTACTAATCCAATTTACCACACATCATCCAGATCATTGATGTACATGACAAACAACAGTGGACCCAACACAGATCCCTGTGGCACCCCACTCGTCACTGGCCTCCAACCTGACAAACAACCATCCACCATTACTCTCTGGCATCTCCCATTCAGCCACTGTTGAATCCATCTTGCTACTCCACCATTAATACCCAACCATTGAACCTTCTTAACCAACCTTCCATGAGGAACCTTGTCAAAGGCCTTACTGAAGTCCATATACACAACATCCACTGCGTTACCCTCATCAATTTCCCGAGTAACATCTTCAAAAAATTCAAGAAGATTAGTTAAACAAGACCTTCCAGGCACAAATCCATGTTGACTGTTCCTAATCAGACCCTGTTTATCCAGATGCTTATATATATTATCTCTAAGTATTCTTTCCATTAATTTGCCCACCACTGACGTCAAACTAACAGGTCTGTAATTGCTAGGTTTACTCTTAGACCCCTTTTTAAACAATGGAACAACATGCGCAGTACGCCAATCCTCCGGCACTATTCCCGTTTCTAATGACATTTGAAATATTTCTGCCATAGCCCCTGCTATTTCTACACTAACTTCCCTCAATGTCATAGGGAATATCCTGTCCGGACCTGGGAGACTTATCCACTTTTATATTTCTCAAAAGTGTCAGTACTTCCTCTTCTTTGATCCTCATAGTTTCCATAGCTACTCTACTTGTTTCCCTTACCTCACATAATTCAATATCCTTCTCTTTGGTGAATACCGAAGAAAAGAAACTGTTCAATATCTCCCCCATCTCTTTTGGCTCTGCAGATAGTTGTCCACTCTGACACTAAATTGTACCTAGAGTGTAGGATAGTTCAAGTGTTTATCTGACTAATATATTTAATTGTTTTAAAATAACGTTAACATTAATCAGTACACGTTAATTTTTAAAGTTACTTACTTCCTTGCCTTTCCCTTTGCATTACAGTACTTACACAAATGACTAACCTGGCACAGGGTCTGAAATGAGGTTCCCAAGATTAAATCAGAATAATCTCAATAAAAATGCTCTGCAGCTAGTCTTCAGAGGGAAATGGCTAGCAGTGCTCAGCCAGACAGTTCAGCATTGCCAGCAAAATCTAATACGTTCTTGGACCACATTCTTCATTATTGTTCTGCGTTAGAGCAGCAAGAGTGATATTCTGTTCTGAGAACACATCTGTGGATTCAAGGAGCTTCCCAAACAAAATCCAGGAGGTGAAATGGTCCAAAGATGAGAAGCTTCTCTATATTTTTTTGAAACTGGCCCTTCTTATAGTCATCATTCAATTGATCTCCATCCAGAGACCAGGGTTTAATTTCCTTTTGAATTTGCTAAAAAAAATAGCCTTTTTTTCTCTGCCACCCACCTTTGATTTTTAGCTGTCATTGGGAATCAGTACCACTTATCATGACCAGAGCTTTGACAGCTGGTAAAGTTTTAAGGGGAACTCCATGGGCATTTTTCTTCTGCGAAAATCAACAAATGAGCATAATTGACATGTAAAATTGTTAGTGTTCAAAGCTCGAAGTATGTGAGATAATGTCCCTTCCAAATACACATGTAAAAATATCCAGGTTCATTTCAATATATTATTGAGGGAAAGAAAGGCTTTCTTACAGATGTGGGATTAAATGTAGGTTTGAAAGATCACATGAGACAATTCTGAAGAATAGGGTGGCATACCAGTAGGGTTGCTGCCTTAACAGTGCCAGAGAACTGGTTTCCATCCTGACTATGGGTGCTGTCTGCTCAGAGTTTGCACGTTCTCTCTGTGACCTCGTGGATTTTCTCTGGGAGCTCCAGTTTCCTTCCATATTCCAGAGACGTACAGGTTTGTAGGTTAATTGGCTTCAGTATGAATTGTAAATTGTACCTAGAGTGTAGGATAGTTCAAGTGTTTAGGGGAATTAAAATAACAGATCAGCAAATTAAGCACAAAATTATTAAATGATAATAAACACTTTCTGTGTGTGCCACATGCATGCGGGCAATGTGTGTGTGTGTGTGTATGCATGCATGTAATTATGAAACAACTGTTGAACAACTGAGCTATATATTTATAGTTTAGTAGGCCAAGTGGGACCCGTTGGGTCCCATCCCCTCAACGCGTGGGTGGGGGGGCGTATCCTGCGGCGTCACACACACACACTAACCACCCCACACACACTAACTTCACCCTTTATATTATATTAATATAATTAATTTGTTCTTTTTCCCCATCCCCGCCCTATCTAGTCATGCATAACCCCCAATTGCGCAGGCACAGTTTGAGAGGGGGAGGGAGGGGGGGAGGGGGGGGAGAGGGTAGAGGGGAGGGGGAGGGTGAGGGGGTAGAGAGGGAGTTTAGAGGGAGGGGAAGGGGAGGGGGTAGATTATTGAGGGGTGGGGTGGGGGGGGGGGGGCGCGGCACCACAGGGGAGGGCTGGTCCCTGAACGCAATACTCCACCACTCACCCATAGGTCCCAATACTCACCACTCCCTAGAGAGGGGGGAGGGGTAGAGAGGGAGAGCGGAGGCAGAGAGGGAGGGGGGTCAGAGAGGGAGGGGGGGGTCAGAGAGGGAGGGGGGTCAGAGAGGGAGGGGGGGCACAGAGTGTGGGGGGCAGAGAGGGAGCGAGCAGAGAGGGAGGTAGTAGGGAGGGAGGGGGAGTGGAGGGGGTAGAGTGAGGAGGTATAGAGGGAGGGAGGGGGGGAGGGGGTAGAGAGGGAGGGGTAGAGAGGGAGGATAAAGATAGGGAGGGGCTAGAGATGAAGGGGGGTAGATATGGAAGGGGGTAGCGAGGGAGGGGGAGGACAACTTGTTCTATTTGATCTTATTTGATTGTGCACGCCAGGTTGATTGCATTCGTGGAAACACGTGAAGTTTGCAATCTCCCACCCCTGTCCCATTGTGATGTCATATGTAAATGGGATCCATTGTGATTGGACGTCTGTGAGATGGCACTGTGACATCATCAATGGAAAGTGCTGCAAGAGTCTCCCTCTGAAAATCGGTTAATTTTTTGAAATAAACGTTTAAAACTTTAAAAACTTCGTAAATATAGGTTGGAATGCGACGGGAAGATGTTTATCCCACCGAGGGGAAAAAATGTGAGTAGCATGTGTGAAAATGGGAAGGCTGTGGCAAAGCATTTTGGAAGAAGATACAAATTAAGGAGATTAAAAGAAAGCCAACACAACCCTGCATACACACGGAAATTTAGAATGTTGACAACAAAGGGAAGAGTTTTAGTATAATATAGATATTGTGCTTTTACTGGGTATGAAATATTGATTGATAATAGAATATAAAACACAATAGGAAAAGGATTCCCAAAAAGCTATTAAATGACAGCTCCTTTTGGATCACTTGATTTTATACATTGCATGGTTATCTCTAGTGGTATTATCTTCAATGGCTTCTTCCTTTCAGTTAGGGGTGTTGCCAGGAGAGCTTCCCAAAAAGAGTTTGACCATTGCAAACCTAACACTGGGAATATCAAAGTGGAGTGGAAAAAGATAACTCAAATTTTTTTTCAAGTTTTCTCTTAATTTCAATTTCTCTTAAGACCAATTAAGAATCCTGAGTTGAAACAAAGAACTGCAGATGCAGGTGACGTTTCAGGTCAACACCCTTTTTCAGACTGAAGAAGTGTGAGTTCCAGAGCAACCTTAGCTCGAGGCCATTTATTATCTGCTTGTACAGTATATAGCCGGCATGGAAAAGCCAATACACTAAAGATCAATCTTATCTCAATAATTCATGCAGTAAGCAGCTGGGAGGTGTTATTGATCAACTTATACCTTACACATTCCCATCATGACAATTGTGTTATTTAATCACTTGTGCCTGCAATAAACCTTGTTAACTATATTCCCATTTTAAGAGGGTTGTTTGAAAGAATAACATGAGCCTTTGGTGAGAAATAATATTTTGTAACGTTGAAAGATATGATTTTTGACATATGATCTTTTGTAGTTCACTAATTCTGTGGTTTGTATTCTACAATTGTGCATTAACAAGAATAGCACTGTATTTAATGTCACAGGAACGCAGTTAAACATAATTTAATCTTGAGCCACTATTGGAGGCCTCAGGACTGGTGACCAAATGTTGTTTAAAGTGTTTTCTGCAGGTATATCCCTTTTAATTTTTTTTTCTATCTTTTTTTTGTTTCATCTCTCCCTTTTGTTTTTTTTCTCTCGGGCTTTACATCTTTATGGGCTCTTTCTATCTATTTTTTCATGAACTATCAATATCACTACTTTATTTAATATTCTTTCTCTCTTTTTCTTGCTTTTGTTACTTTTTTGCTACTAAATTTAAAACAAGAAGTTGTACATGAAATGTATTATGTTATTCATGCTTTATATTATTGTACATTGTTTCTAATAAAAATATTTTTAAAGTGTTTTCTAAAGGAAGAGAGAGAGAGAGAGAGATTTGGGGGTGGAAAGGTTCTAGAGCTAAGGGGCTCAGCAACTAAAAGTGGGATCCGCCTATGAAGGAACAATTAATATCAGGGTACAGGAATTCAAGAATGTGGGAGCTCAGGGAAGCTTTCAGGGCTTCAGGACAGGAAGAAGTTACATAGAAACATAGAAAATAGGTGCAGGGGTAGGTCATTTGGCCCTTCGAGCTAGTACCACCATTCAATATGATCATGGCTGATCATCCAAAATCAGTACCCCGTTCCGGCTTTTTCACCATATCCTTGATTCCCTTAGCCACAAGAACTAAATCTAACTCTCTCTTGAAAACTTACAAAGAAGGGAGGGCTGACATCTCATCAACATATATCACATAAAACAAGGGACTGGGTCCTGAGTTTTGTGGAACCTCATTGGTAATAACCATCAGCCATTACTTTTCATGTCTCGCCATTGCCCCAATTTTTTACCTAATTTATATCCTTGCTAGGATCCCATGGGGCTTTACATTTTTGACTAGGCAGACCGAAAGGCTTGCTCAATTCCATTTTGACTGCTCAAAAATACAACTGTCATCAAATCCAACCCCCTCCCTCCCTCCCCCGCCCACACAGCAAATCCCTTCCAGCTCAAATAATTCAATTGTCAGACATGTGCTTCCCTTAACAATTCCATGCATGCTGCCCTTAATAGTTTATGATAGTTTATAGCTGTTTCAGACGGTCCTTAGAATGCATGCCAATGATTTGCTCTCCACCAAAGTTAAAATTGGCCTGGCAATTCATTTATTAAATCTTATTCCATTGATAAACAGATGTATACTGACGGTCTTCCAATCCTGAGGCATCAGAGAGGATTGAATATTTATAGGTGGAGGCTCTGCAGTTTCCCCGCTCATTTCTTTGAATAGCCTGAGATATTGTTCATCTGGCCCCGATTATTTATCCATTTTCAAAAATGGTAACTCCCTTGAAAAACATTAATTTGCTGTGCGTATCCCATCCAATAGTTCATGCTTGCTTGCTTTGACTACAGCTTTTGCTCAATAAAGAAAAGGATATAATCTCAGAAATGATTTTGATTAGCGAAATATTGTAAAAGAAAAGGCTTAGTGTGTTGCACCACATGGTAAGTGGTAGACAGAAAGAACTGATGCTGGATGTAGGATGGTGGTAAGTGGTGTTCTACTTGTTGTTGTGAAATATAACTTGGTAAAGACTCCTGTATCAAATAATAAATAGTGTAGCAAAAAATTGTAAATCAATCGGTTATAAATTGAGGAAATATGATACAAGTATTTAGCATAAAAGTTGGGAGGTCATTTTGCAGTCATATAAGATGCCCATGAGGCTACTTCTAGTGTATTGTATTCAGTTTTGGGCACTATGCTATAGGAAAGAAGTTGTCAAGTTGGAATGGGAGCAGTGAAGATTAACGAGGATGTACCAGGACTCAGGGGCCTAAGCTTAGGAAGAAGTTGAGCAGGCTAGGACTCTATTCCTTGGAGCACAGGAGGATGAGGGGTGATCTTTATAGAGGTGTACAAAATCATGAGACAAATAAGATAAGATAAGATAAGATAAGATAAGATAAGATAAGATAAGATAAGATACATTTATTGTCATTTGGACCCCTTGAGGTCCAAACGAAATGCCGTGTGTATAGTTCGGGTAAGCGCTTGTCCAGAGTAGGGGAATCAAGAACCAGAGGACATAAGTTTAAAGTGACAGGGAAAAGATTTAATAGGAACTTGAGGGGTAATTCTTTCACACAAAGGGTGGTGGGTGTATGGAATAAGTTGGTGGAGGAGGTAGTTGAGGCAGGTATTATCATAACATTTAAGAAACATTTAGACAAGTACATGGATAGAATAGATTTAGAGAGAACCTAGACCAAGTGCAGACCCGTTGGGTCTGCTCCCCCAACGCAAGATTCTACCACTCACCCATTCCCCAAACATAAGCCGTTCCCCTCACGCAATATGGCACCACTCACACATAGCCCCCAACTGTGCAGGCACGGCTAATATCTCCTCAACCCCCAGCAACCCCTCCTCCTCTTCAACCTCCCTCTTCAATCCCTAGACGGGGGGGGGGGGGGGGGGGTAGAGAGGGGGGGGTAGAGGGGGTGGTAGAGGGGGGGGGGAGGGGTTAGAGAGGAGGGGGGGGGGGGGGGAGAGGGGGGGTAGTGAAGGAGAGGGACGGGTTAGAGAGGGAGGGGAAGGGGTAGAGAGGGAGAGGGGCAGAGAGGGGGGGGGGGTAGAGAGAGGGAGGGAGGGGGAGAGGGGGGGGGGTAGAGTGGTGGGGAGGGTAGAGAGGGAGAGGGCGAGGGACGGAGAGGGAGATGGGTAGAGAGGGAGGGGGATAGAGAGGGAGTGGGGTAGAGAGGGTGGGAGTGAGGGTAGATAGGAAGGGGGCATCTCCCTCCTCCATCCCTCCCCATCTCCCTCCTCCACACCTCCCCCCACCCACCCCACTACCCCCCCCCCCCCCCCCCCCCCCCCCCCCCCCTCCCCCACTCCCCACCCCATCTCCCTCCTCTTCATTTCCTTATCCTCCTCCCCTCACTCCCATTCCCTGCCTCAGGACCTACCCAGGAACTTGGCCTGGTTCTTGTACTCGACCCGGCCCTGCTGTAGATTACAGCTGTCAGCTCGATCGCCACCTGGGCTCCAGTGCAGGCCCCAAATTCATCTCCGGGCTCGTCTCTGACCCCGGACCCAGGCTCATCCGTGGTTCCAACGGCAGCTCCTTTCTCAGCCCTGGTCATGGTCCCATCCCAATCCCCGGACTCGGTCCTCACTCCAACACCACCCTCCCCACCGGGCGTCGGGCGGCGGCAGCCGCTGCCACTCCTCGTTCACCGCAAGCGCTGGTGTGTCCCTCCCTCCCAGAGTGTCCCATCTTGCCTTGTGAGTGCATTGTGAGGTCACTCAGGTTTTTTCCCTGAAATGGGTGAGTTTTCAGGCTGTTTTTGAAACTTTAAACGATTAATAATGTCGGAAATATAGGTGGGAATGCGACAGGAAGATGTTTATCGCCTCGACGGGAAAAATGTGACTAGGATGTGTGAAAATGGGAAGGCTTGCATTTGGAAGAAAATAGGATTAGCGTTTGGAAGAAAATAGAACACGAACACACACACACACACACACACACACACACACACACACACACACACACACACACACACACACACACACACACACACACACACACACACACACACACACACACACACACACGACGAAGACTTTTAGTATTATAGAGATGGGCTAGATGGAGGCAGGTGGGACTAGTGTAGATTGGTCGGTGTGAGCATGTTGAGCTGAAGAGCCTGTTTCCACTCTGCAATACTCTATGATGCCATTGGCAAGCTGACATTTTGGTGGGAAGGCATTTGTAAAATATTATTTGAGAACTTAAAGACATCCTCTGCTTCAAGAAAGGTTGCGATCGAAACTGTACCTATCCATGCTCTCCTGAGATGCTGCCTGAACCGCTGAATTACACCAGTATTTTGTGTCCTCCTCCGATTCAAATCATTTTGCTCCCTAATAGGATCTATCCTTTTCTTTGTTATTCTTACTGTTTATGTACTTGTTTGTAAGAACCTGGACATTAAGGAATTTCACAACGCATAGATCCTCAACCACATCAAAATCATTTGGACTTCCCAGGGATTTTATTCCTGCAACTATTGGAAGTCAAGATTGTTTTCATTTACTGCTAATTGAGTACAAAAGATAAAATCAAATTTCACCTGTGTCCACACATACCTCTACTTCATATGGGCATCTAGCCAAGTTGAATATCACACTAATACTCACACGTCGTAAGGGTTACATGCACTGAGAAGATATAGCATAAATATGGGAACATATTAACATCCAGGATAATATTCAACATGAGGCTATAACAGCCACAGTTAATCGTGCTTTTTGGGAAATAATGTGTACTATTGTGATCATGGAGAGCACGATGGGCGCAGCGGTAGAGTTGCTGCCTTACAACGACAGAGACCTGGATTTAATCCATACTAAAGAAGTACATAGAAACATAGCTGGCTGTACGCAGTTTGTAAGTTCCCCCCGTGACCTCAGCGTGGGTTTTCTACAGGAGCTCCAGTTTCCCCCCATGCTCCAAAGTACAGGTTTATAGGCTCATTGGCTTGGTAAAAAAAAATTGAAAATTGTCCCTAGTGTGCGTAGGTTAGTGCTAGTGTTCGGGGATCACAGATCGGCGCGGACTTGATGGGCCAAAGGGCCTGTTGACTAAAACTAAAACTAATTCAAAATGTCATTTTTTACACCCTGCAGTGAGATGTTAATCAGAAGAAATTAGCAGCTCCTCCAGTCATGTTGCAACTTTATAATACATTCACTTCCAACTATGTTAAAAGGCCATCGTCCTTGGCATTGAGGATATACTCTGTTTTCTTTCTCAAAATGTTAATACCCTACTTCAGAGGCTTAACGTGTCCTGAGTAGATGCCATGTGCAATACATCATGGAGACTTTGCATTCAGGATGAGAGACTAAACTCTCAGGTGGAATCAAAACATCGCACAACACCATTCAAACAATACCAAATGAGTTCTCCTCGTGTACCAACCAATTTATCCTTCTGCCAGCACCTATAAAGCAGATGCTATCAACATTTATCTCATTAATCTTTTTAAGATTTTGCTTTGAACAAATTAGTCATTGATTTTTCCTACACTGAAACAGTGCTTCCAGTTCAATGGCACTTTATTGTAAAGTGCTTTGGATCACCCAGAAGATGTGAATGGCATTTTATAATTGCAAATTTTTTCTTCCTGTCAAGTCTTCTTCCAACACTTGATTGGATTGTTAAACGGACTGTCAATCAACTATACCTATTAATTTTCGCTCTCATGTTTCATAATGAAGCAATTAGACAACAGCATATTGACAAAATCAGACACATTTCATGTGCTGCGTGTTCCAGAGACAGTAGTGGCTTAATGGATTAGGCGGAACTGTGGCAACTGCAAGTGAACAGGGAGTTAACAAAATACAGCACTGAACTGTGTTCTATATGGTTTTACTTAATTCGGAAATATGAACTAGAAATTTGGCAGGTTAATGTGAATAATTATTTAGATTGCATCCCACATTATAAAGCGATAGGGAAATTGAGCAAAAAAAAGTCAGGAATTCATGTTGCAGCTTTATAAAACTTTGGTAATCTCACATTTGAAGCATTGTGTGCAATTCCGATTGTCTCATTGCAGGAAGGATGTGGATGATTTGGAGAGGGTGCAGAAGAGGTTTATCTGAGTGCTGCCTGAATTAGAGCATATTAGCTCCAAGGAGAGCTTGGCCAACCCTGTATTTTTTTCACTGGAATGTTGGAGGCCAAGGAGCGAAGTGTATAAAGATACTAGACTAAGTGGGACCCGTTGGGTTCCAGGTTCACACGGGAGGGCTGGTCCCCCAACGCAATATCCCACCTCTCCACCAATTCCAACATAGGTGGCCAGCGGGGGGAGGGGGGGGTGGTTGAGGGGGGTGAGGGGGTGGGGGAGGAACTGAAGGATCTGTCTTCACTAAGGAGGACACAAACAATCTTCCTGATATAGTAGTGGCCAGAGGATCTGGGGTGACGGAGGAACTGAAGGAAATCCACATTGGGCAGGAAATGGTGTTGGATAGACTGATGGGACTGAAGGCTGACAAATCCCCAGGGCCTGATGGTCTGTATCCCAGGGTACTTAAGGAAGTGGCTCTAGAAATCGTGGATGCATTGGTGATAATTTTCCAATCTTCTATAGACTCAGGACCAGTTCCTTTGGATTGGAGGGTAGCTAATGTTATCCCACTTTTTAAGGAAGGCAGGAGAGAGAAAACAGGGAATTATGGACCAGTTTGCCTGACATCGGTGGTGGGGAAGATGCTGGAGTCAATTATAAAAGATGAGATAGCCGAACAAATGGATAGCAGCAACAGGATCGTTCCGAGTCAGTATGGATTTACGAAGGGTAAATCATGCTTGACTAATCTTGTGGAATCTTTTGAAGATGTAACTGAGAAAATGGACAAGGGAGAGCCAGTGGATGTAGTGTAGCTGGACTATCAGAAAGCATTTGATAAGGTCCCATATAGGAGATTAGTGGGAAAAATTAGGGCACATGGTATTGAGGGTAGAGTGCTGACATGGATAGAGAAGTGGTTGGCAGACAGGAAACAAAGAGTAGGGATTAACGGGTCCCTTTCAGAATGGCAGGCAGTGACTAGTGGGATACCGCAAGGCTCAGTGCTGGGACCGCAGCTATTTACAATATACATCAATGATTTGGATGAAGGGATTCAAAGTAACATTTGCAAATTTGCAGATGACACAAAGCTGGGTAGCAGTGTGAACGGTGAGGAGGATGCTATGAGAATGCAGGGTGACTTGGACAGATTTGGGGAGTGGGCAGATGCATGGCAGATGAGGTTTAATGTGGATAAATGTGAGGTTATCCACTTTGGTAGCAAAATCAGGAAGGCAGGTTACTATCTAAATGGCGTCAAGTTGGGAAAAGGGGAAGTACTATGGGATCTGGGGGTCCTTGTACATCAGTCTATGAAAGTAAGCCTGCAGGTACAGCAGGCAGTGAAGAAAGCAAATGTCATGTTGGCCTTTATAACAAGAGGAATCAGATATAGGAGCAAAGAGGTTCTTCTGCAGTTGTACAGAGCCCTGGTGAGACCACACCTAGAGTATTCTGTGCAGTTTTTGTCCCCTAATTTGAGGAAGGACATTATTGCTATTGAGGGAGTGCAGCGTAGGTTTACAAGGTTAATTCCCGGGATGGCAGGACTGTCATATGCTGAGAGAATGGAGCAGCTGGGCTTGTACACTCTGGAATTTAGAATGAGAGGGTATCTCATTGAAACATACAAGATTGTTAAGGGTTTGGACACGCTAGATGCAGGAAACATGGTCCCGATGTTAGGGGTCCAGAACCAGGGGCCTCAGTTTAAGAATAAGGAGTATGCCATTTAGAACGGAGATGAGGAAACACTTTTTCTCACAGAGAATGGTGAGTCAGTGGAATTCTCTGCCTCAGAGGGTGGTGGAGGTAGGTTCCCTGGATGCTTTCAAGAGAGAGCTAAATAGGGCTCTTAAAAATAGCCGGGGGATATGGGGAGAAGGCAGGAACGGGGTACTGATTGGGGATGATCAGCTATGATCACATTGAATGGCGGTGCTGGCTCGAAGGGCCAAATGGCCTACTCCTGCATCTATTGTCTATTGTCTATGGGTGTTGTGGGCTGAAGGGACTGGTTTCCAGAGGGTTAGTATGGACATTGTGGGCCGAAAGGATTCCTGGGCTGGCAGCTCAGTCACTCAAGCCTGGTGGGCTGGCAGCTCACTCACGGCTAGCGGGCTGGCAGTTGACTCATGGCTATTCCTTGAAATTCCATTTCAAGCAGGGTGCAAGGCCACCAAATTGAAATGCAGTTTCCTACCATTTCAAGCAGCAAGGCCACTACATTCAAGTGCAGTTTCCTACCACTTCAAGCAGGGTGCAAGGCCACCAAATTCAAGTGCAGTTTCATACCACTTCAAGCAGGGTTCAGGGCCACCAAATTCAAGTGCAGTTTCCTACCACTTCAAGCAGGGTGCAAGGCCACCAAATTCAAATGCAGTTACATACCATTTCATGCAGGGTGCAAGGCCACCAAATTTAAATGCAGTTTCATACCACTTCAAGCAGGGTTCAGGGCCACCAAATTCAAGTGCAGTTTCCTACCACTTCAAGCAGGGTGCAAGGCCACCAAATTCAAATGCAGTTACATACCATTTCATGCAAGGTGCAAGGCCACCAAATTCAAATGCAGTTACATACCATTTCATGCAGGGTGCAAGGCCACCAAATTCAAATACAGTTTCATACCATTTCATGCAGGGTGCAAGACCACCAAATTCAATCAATGCATTTGTAATCAACAAGTGGCTAGAAGTTCACCGACTTTGAATAGGCCAATAGCTTAACATACTAATATTAGAAAGTTATGTAATAAGTTCCATATATTAATCTAAATATCCAATATTTAACTACCTATTTAGTGTCCAATAAGATACTTAACCTCTTGGGAATACTGATCCCTTGACGGACTAATAGATTGTTTTTTGTGGTCTGTTCTGTTTAGTGTTTTTTAACTCCTTAAGGAGCGGAGTTATTTGATATTAACATCATTTACGGAAGTGATCATGAATTACACCACCATTGGATGGTATTCACTTGCAGCATTTCTTTATGCTGCAATTTCCATTGTTTTTCTTTTTCACTTTCTATCTTTTCGACGAAATAGCCTAGCTATTCTTGTTAATGCACTTTTTTTCTGGGAGATACCTCCAGGGGATAGGGGAAAATGGAACAGGGCTCACCCACCCAGCAACTAAAAGATTCATTTCAAATATTGTGTTGGACCATTTGAATCAAAGGAAACCATGTAAGCTTTAAAATGCAAGACGACGCTACTAGGAAAATTGGAGGAATTACATTTTGTAGTTGGAACGTCAGGGACGTTAACGAGCCAATTAAAAGGGGCAAGGTTTTAGCCCATTTAAAATCTATTAATACTGACAACATTTTTGCAGGAGACGCATCTCAAAAATGGAGCTCATAACAGGCTGAAAGGTAGCTGGATTGGTCAATTATATCACTACTTTTTCTTCCAAAGCAAGAGGCATACCATTTAAGGTATACCATTTAAACACAAATCCACTATAGTCTATAAGGAAGGTAGGTACATTATAATATCTGGGGAACTACACTCAACCCCACTGACTATGGTGAACATTTATGCTCCTAATTTTGATAACCCACAATTCTTTAATAAAATATTTAATATAATTTCAGACTCCTGTCAGCAGAATCTGATAATTGAGTGAGATCTAAATTGTGTATTAGATCCATATTTGGATAAATCTTCACAGCAAAGGAGTAATACTTCAAAATCAAAAT
Source organism: Leucoraja erinaceus (assembly GCF_028641065.1). Taxonomy (NCBI): domain Eukaryota; kingdom Metazoa; phylum Chordata; class Chondrichthyes; order Rajiformes; family Rajidae; genus Leucoraja; species Leucoraja erinaceus. The sequence continues at coordinate 24,902,326 of NC_073382.1, read as the reverse complement.
CCAGCGAACTTTTAAATACCTACATTGTAGTGCGTGGGTCTCAAAATGGGACGACCCTTAGGAGCCGCCACAACATACACATAACCGACGTATGGAGGATTGCCAACCTATCCGGAAGAGAATACTCTTTTTATTTAGGTGTTCACAAAACGTATACATTAATTGATTATTTTCTGGTGGATGCAAAACTTATCCCTTTTACCTTTAATCCCAAATACCATAATAACATCATTTCTGACCACTGTTCATTAACCTTCTCCTTAAAACTAGAAAAGGAATGTATAATAAAAAAACATTCTGGAGATTTAATCCACAAATAATAACTGAGCCAAGTTGTTGTGACTATCTGAAGCAACAGATGGAATTATTTTATGAGACAAATGACACACCCGGTATCTCGGCTACATTATTGTGGGAATCTTTCAAGGCCTTTATCAGAGGCTGCATTATCTCGTACCAAGCTTTTCAAAATAAGAAAAACAGGGAACAATTGGAATTAGAAAAACAGATTAAACAGCTTGGCTCAGAAAATGCGATTGATCCAACTACTGCTAAACATAATAAGATCGAAGCATTAAAATTTAAATTAAATCAGATCCTCTCTGCAAAAGTTATTAAGATATTTCAATATACTAAGCAAAAAAACTTTGAATTTGGTGATAAACCACACACCTATTCAAAAAATTAGATCAGTAAAAGGAGAGCTGCTCACACTTCCCAAAGACAGTAATGAAAGATTCCTAAAATTCTATCAAAACTTATACTCATCAAAAACATCAGCCGAACCTGCAAAGATTAAAAATGTTCTTGAAAATTGCAACCTCCCATCACTTAATGAGGAGGAACGAGAATTAGATGCTGAGATTGCAATAAAAGACATTGAAGAGACTATCAAATAACTGAAAAATGGGAAAACGCCAGGTCTAGATGGGTTTAGTAATGAATTCTATAAAAAATTCAATGATTCAATTTCCCCACGTTTACGTGACCTTTATTGTATTGTATTGTATTGTATTCAATTTATTGTCATGATCTCATAAGAGACAACAAAATGGATTTTCCTTACAGTCAAGTAACATAAAAATAAATAAGAAATAAATAAAACATATTAAAAAAAAGCACAAACACAGCAGTCCACGACACAATATAACCCCACAGTGGCACCAAAGTTGAGGAAGGAACCATAGTCCAGCCAACCTCCCCGCCGATCTTCCCAGATGTTCACCCATGGTCGGGGCCTCCCGAGCACCCGTAGGCGCCGCCACGGGTGGCCCGATGCTCAGGCCCTCACGCCAGGAACGATGGAACCCCGATGTCGAACCCCGACAGGGAACATCCTAAGCGGCCAGGACCTCCAGATCAGCTACCTCCCACCGGAGTCTGCGGCTCCCGAAGTCCACAGGCCGAGCCGAGCCGGGCGGTCCCAGCAGTAAAGGCCACGCCAATCTGGTAGGTAGGCCGCTGAGGGGGGGGGGGGGGGGGGGGGGGGGGGAGGATGTGACTCGAATAATAGTCGCATCCTCTCCAGGAAGCGACTGAAGGACGGTATCCTCCTTACCGTACCCTCTTCCCCCACATAAAGACATTAAAAAAAATATACATGCTTTTAAAGGACAGACCTTACCACAAACCCTTGCTGAATCAACCATTACATTGATACCTAAACATGATTAAAAAATCTTGAAGAGCCTGGATCATATAGGGCAATAGCTTTTCTAAATACAGATTAGAAAATATTAACCAAGACTTTGGCAAGAAGACTAAGTCTGTACATCAGTAAATTAATACACCCAGACCAAACTAGGTTTATACAATTTTTTGTTTTACAATTTGTTTAACATTTGTTTTACAATTTGAGATGTTTGTTTAATATAATCTATTCACACAGAACGATAAACGAAGACTTAATAATTATTTCTTTAGACACAGAAAAAGCTTTTGACCAAGTGGAATGGGTCTATCTCTTTACAGTGTTGGAAAAATTCCAATTAGGAGAAAACTTCATTTCACAGGTGAAGCTGTTATATAACAACCCGACAGCCAGAATATTGACAAATCAAATTCTGTCATCTGAATTTAATTTATCCAGGGGTAATAGACAAGGATGCGCCCTTTCACCAATGTTATTTGCCTTAGCCATAGAACCTTTAGCAGAAAACATCAGAGTACATTCGGGTATTCATGGATATAACACTAAACATACCAATAACAAGATTTTGTTACATGCAGATGATGTACTCTTATACAGTACATCACCAACTCCCAAGTTAGTATCCCAAATGTATTAAACCTTATAGAACAATTTGGTGCCTTTTAAGGATATAGAATAAACTGGAATAAAAGTGAAATTATGCTAATAAAAGCTCAAGACCCTTCACAATTCCAAAAATTTCCCTTTAGAATTGTTACTGAAAAATTTAGATACCTTGGAGTTTACGTGACTAGAAAATACACCTCTCTATTTCAAACAAATTTCCCACCTTTAATTACTAAACTGAATGCCCACATTCAATTCTGGAAAACATTCCCTATTTCCCTGGGAGACTAATGTAAAAACATAATTTTCTGGATGGATGATACATGTCAACAGGTAAATTGGTTAAAAATTGAGAGGGAAGATTGTTTGCCTTTTAACATAGGCGCGATTCTTCTTTCTCCAACACATATGAATAAATTAACGTATGAGCAAAATCCGATAATACACAGTACCCTACGTATTTGGAAACAGTTGAAATTAAGTCTCAAACTGAGACATTTCTCTCTCCTACCAATCGCTAACAATCCCTCATTTAAACCGTCTACATTAGATAAGGCGTTTGTACAATGGAAAAACTCAGGAATTAAAATGGTGGGAGCTCTACGTGAAGGGGATTTTCCTCTAGTTCAAGAACTACAGGAGAAATATAATTTGAAAGCAAGCAATCTTTTTAGATATCTTCAAATCCAAGATTATGTGAAAACATATACACAAGACTGTCGTTTCATAGGTCCAGATATACTAGACGATTGTATGAATAGACATGCTGACACAAGCAAGTTAACACCCTACATTTGCGCATACCCCATCTTCTGAGATGTATAGGTGAGCATGGGAAGATGAGTTGGGTTTCTTAATTTCAAAGGATATCTGGGAGGAAAGCCTACTATATTACTGCTCTCTCAATGTCAGGCACTCCCTGATACAATTTAAGATACTGCATAGGCTTTACTATTCAAAGACTAAATTGAATAAGATCTTCCAAACCGTCTCCCCTATTTGTGATTAATGCCACCTCCAAGAAGCGATTTTAACCCATTCTTTTGCTTCCTGTATAAAGACACAAAACTTCTGGAGGGGAATATTTGATATTTTCTCTAAAATATTTAAAATTAAACTGGAACCAGATATAAAACTGATCACATTAGGTAAGTCAGTGGCCTGTTCTAAGCTAACGATATTTCAAAGACGTTTCCTTGACTACGGCCTAATAACTGCGAAAAAACACATACTCAAATTTTGGAAAAAGACAACAGTTCCCACAGTGAAGATGTGGATTACTGACATGTCCGAGACACTACATTTAGAAAACATTAGGCTTGTTTTGGCTGAAAAAGCAGATCAATTTCTCAAAACATGGTCTCCTTTCACTGAATTTCTGCAACAACAGAATGGTTGAACACAAATTTTAAACCGATGCTAGGGAAGGGTGAGGGGGGGAGGTATATCTCCATCTTCCTTTTACTTATTTCTCATCTTTCCTCTTGCACTTCTTTGGATGTTTATGGGTCTTTTCCTTCCTTTCTTTTATTTTACTTCTTTTTCTTCATTCTTTTCTTTTTTCTCTTTTTTTTTTACTTAGGTTTCAATGCTAAAAATGAAGCTGTACAGAAATTGTATAACTGTCATGTCGATTGCCTTATTCCTGTACAATTGTTTCTAATAAAATAAATTAAAAAAAAAAACAAAAAAAAAAAACACTATCCTACACCCACAAGGGACAATCTTTACATTTACCAAGCCAATTAATTTACAAATCTGTACGTCTTTAGAGTGTGGGAGGAAACCGCAGATCTTGGAGAAAACCCACGCAGGTCACGGGGAGAATGTACAAACTCCGTACAGACAGCACCCGTAGTCGGGATCGAACCCGGGTCTCCGGCGCTGCATTCGCTGTAAGGCAGAAACTCTGCCACCATGATCGCCCTAATGGTCTCTGGTCATAAACAGAATGCAACAAGTTTAGACAGTCAAATACTTAGATGGCGAATTAGCCATCAGTCACGTTGTGGTTGTGCATATGCACGCCTATCTAATGAGCTAATTCAGACTATTTATTGGAAATTGTCTGACAGTGAATTTGCATTTCGTTTTGACATTTTAATAACTAATGTATCGGGCAAGTAAATGGAAAATATAAGTGGGTAATTATATTATTATTTTGTTGACAAGTTATTAAAACATCACTGAACGCTTGATGATAAAAGGTGATTGCTCCTGTCTAGGCAGGGCTAATAAATCTTGAATAGTATTTACTGGCCAGATCATCGGATATTCTATGGCATGACTACGCTGAGGTATTCCAGTTACCTGTGCACCAGAACTCACTTGTGAACTTCTTGTTTTATTGCAAATTGCGAGATCTCATATCCCATGCCAGTAAATTTTACAAATCTGTGAAGGTCAAGCAGCATCCATGGAGAGAGAAACAGACTTTTCATTGTGGACTCAATAGGCATAATGGTAAAAATGGTCATAAGTAAAATGAAATACAGAATCTACTACTCAACACTTAAAAAACACACGCACCATAAAAAAAAATATCAAGTCCATAATCTCCACGAGTTATTAGCCTTCAGAATGAATGAACTGTACTTTTCAATATTACAACCACAGCAAGTCACTTCATTCCCCCAAAAATTGTAAATGAAGATTAAAAATATATTTTGATCTTCCACTGAAAGTTAATACCTTTTCTCTCTCATCCAAGTACACCACAAAAATATTTTTGCTCGGTTAAAAATAAAAGATTGTTAGCTGCAGGACTGGAAAAACACAATTCAATTTTAAGACTAAAAACTTCTGTGGCCGGCAGCAATTCAGCAATCACATAATCTTTTCATGCATCTTGAGGGAGCCTTTAAAATGTCAAATATGTCTGAGAATTTGACTTCACTGCTGTTTATCTGAGAATGCAATGGGAAAAGAGTAGTCTTTCTTTCCACCCATTTCAAACATAGCACCCCACTGAGATATTATAATCTCAAACAGTTAAGTCCCATCCCTGCTGTTATTTTAGTAATTAGTTGCTTTCTCAAGCAGATACAATCTTACTTATTAAAAATTCAGCAGATTTATAATGAACTCACCCAGCCATCTGAAAAAAAGAATAAAATTCAACAGACGACAATGAATTTATAAAACCACGGCAACTTCCAGTCTTCTGAATCAAAACTAATTACTGCTTCTTGCGCATCTATAGCATTAATCGATCCAGCATTGGTGTGCATGCCTTCACCTGTCTGGGCCCACAGATAACCATTTCTCCATGTAACCCTTCAAAGGCACACATCTGTACAAAGTTTGTATCAATTCTTGCACAATATGTTCCCAATAAGGAAAGTCGTCGGGTTAATTTCCCACATTTTAATACAGTCAACCCTCATCTTAATGGACCTCTTTATAACCGATTTTGGTTATGCCGGATGGCTACCGATGTCTGCTGATGTCACCCCTGGGTTGCACCACCTCCCCAGCCACTCACAGCCCAGCTGCCCACATATTCCCCTGGCTTGTGCCATTTCCAGTCAGGACCTTCTGTCACCACTGTCAGCCCACACAGCTTTCTCAACTGCTTCCATCTGCAATTGCCACCATTGCCAACCTATACCTACGGTTCTTATTAAATCGTGCACCTCACACCTTAATCTATGTCCTTTGCTTCTTGATTCCCCTACTCTGGGTAAATGACCCCGTGCGTTCACCTTATTTATTCCCCTCATGATTTTATACAACTTTATAAGATTGCCACTCAGCTTGCTGTGCTCCAAGGAATAAAGTCTTAGTCTGATCAACCTCTCCCTAGTGATCAGGCCCTAAAATACGCAGAAATTGCTCCATACGGTGACCATATCACTGCAATATAATAATGAATGGCATCAAAGGCTCGTAAGAATGATAAGAAAGAACAATCACACAAAGTGGAAAAGACTATTTGTGCTTTCGTAGGAACAAACATGTTCATTTGACAGACTTTTGAATGTAATGATAGAATAGGAACTTGTTCATAAAGGTTGGCTGTAAGAGGCATTCATAACCTGAGGACAGCCTGTAATTATAATTGTGCTGATTGTGTTTAATATCAACACGAAATTGGGTCACTTACAAAAATTCAACAAGTTGGTTAAAATCCAACTTGAAATGAAATTTGGGTAGGTTACAGTTTGAAACGGGTGCTAAAATGCGATATGCCTAATTTGCAATGGGATATGCCTAATTTACTCATCTTAATGCATTTATTCACATTTTGCTGCAGAAAAGGGTGTCACCCTGTGTGACAACAGCAACGCACAATTTGAATGACTTGTAGGACAGGGAATCTACAAGGGGAATAGTGGACAACCCACTCAAAGGGACGTAATACGATGCTTGGCAGGAGGATCCTGCGTGCCAAAGGAGCCATGAGACCCAATCGGATGGTTCAAGTTGTCTCCTCCAGGAGTGAGAATACCTATACAAAGGACCAATGTTGAAACAAAACCATGTCATCACCAGATATGTCAGACATGTGGAAAACAGCCATGCTGATGCTCATTTTACAAAGAGTAATGAGATTAAGTGATAAAGTCTAAAAGTTACAGTGAAGGGTTCATATGCACCTTCGGGTGATTTTCTACATTAAAGCTATGTAGATGGAAACCCATCATATTATATAAAATTAGTACTGATTTTCTAGAACTCTATGTACTCTCAATGGAGATGGCACAGTGGTGTAGCAGTAAGCAAGTACCTGGGTTCAATTCTGACCTTAGGTGCTGTCTTTGTGGAGCTTAGATGTTTTTCAGTGATTTCTTCTGGGTGCCTTGGTTATTTTCCACATTCCAAGTTGATTAACTGTCCAAGTTGATTAACTTGCCCCTTAACATGAATGAGTAGCAAAATAATCAAAAGGGGACATTGGTGGGTATATGAGCAAGATTTGTGTGGATATGTGGAATGAGATGATTGGAAATTGGATTGATGCCGTACATCTGCTGGTAGCTGGCATGAACACAATGTGCCAAATGGACGTCTTCTGAGGCATGATAGGTCAGTATGACAGCAAAGATTAACTGCAGCCAGTAAAGGATAACTGTTAAGACTTTAGATTTTAGATTTTAGAGATACAGAGCGGAAACAGGCCCTTCAGCCCACCGAGTCTGCACCTATCAATGATCACCTGGTACACTAACACTATCCCACACACTAGAGACAATTTACAATTTTACTGAAGCCACTTAACCTACAAACCTGTATGTCTTTGGATGTGGAAGAAAACCGAGCACCTGGAGAAAACCCACAAGGTCACAGGGAGAATGTGCAAACTCCATACAGACAGCACCTGTAGTCAGAATCGAAACCGGGTCTCTGGCACTGTTATGCCCCTGTCCCACTTAGGAAACCTGAAAGGAAACCTCTGGAGACTTTGCACCCCAACCAAGGTTACCGTGCGGTTCCCGGAGGTTGCAGGTGGTTGCCGAAGTTTGCAGGTAGTGGAAGCAGGTAGGGAGACTGACAAAAACCTCCGGGATAGTGGTGTTAAAGAGGATTTTACATAGGTACATTGATATGCAGGAAATGGAGGGATTTGGATCACATGCAAGCAGATGAGATTAGTTTAACTTTGGCTTCATGTTCGGCACATATATTGTGGGCCGAAGGGTATGTTCCTGCCCTGCCCCTATGTCTTTTGTTAAATAAAAAATTAAAGGTTCAACCTACCACAAATGAGTGCAATCTGTTCATCACATAACCAACACATAAAGGATGTGTTAACAGTATTCATCCAGAGGTGCCACGGAACGGATTGCCTAAAACTACATTCAGTTATAAAGGTAATGGAGAAACAAAATAACTGCAGATGCTGGAATTCTGAAACAAAAGTAGAAAATGCTAGAAACAGTCAACAGGTCAGACAGCACCTGTGGTGAAATAATTGTATAATGGTGTTTTTCTTCAGTGTGGATCTGATGAAAGCACATCAACCTAAAATGTTAATTTCATTTATCTCTCTCCAGATAACATCTGCCAAGCTGAGTATTTTCTGCACTCTTTGTCTTTAATTCCTATTATAATGTTTTCTAACTCTGTCCTGGTTTCCGGATCTTTGAAGGTTTTTTGTTCAGAATGGATAAAAAGGTTAATTATCACCCAGAGGAGAATAATATGAATGTTTGATGTTACGTGGCTTTAGATAAACATCTGCATGTGAAATGCTTCATTGATTGCTAGCTATTAATGGTACATCATATGCTTGTGAAAAGCGTAAACGTCTGTTCCTGAACAACCTACAGATAGCTTCCCACCAAAGAATGGCTGCAATTCTCTTTCATTTCCTGTCTTAAAGGCAACTAGCAAAGTTATCCAGAGCACTGCCATTTTAGTAAAACTGAAGAGTATAATTATCCTTCATTTGTTAGGGGTTAATTGTGCTTTAAGCGAAAATATTGTTCTTAAGGTAATAGTTAACTTCCTGCTAAATAATTTTAGATAAAACCCCAAATTTGTTTTAAAGTGTTCAGATTGTACATTAAAAATATGTTTCCAAAACACTGTCAAATACTATTCAGTCTAAAATAATTTCAGATCAGGCTCTAAAAGAAATTTCAAAAACCATCTTTCATGTTTAGCAAACAATTCAGTGCAGTGGATTGTTGTTTAAAATCACTACTCCTTATCAGGTGACAGTTTTCCGAAAATGATCCAGACCTATTTTCACTCAAGTCTGCATGATTATAAATGAAGTTTCTTGGCTTGAAACCTGATAACCTGTAGGTTTACTGCACAGATGTAAATTAATTTGATGTAAGATGTGTCGATCTTTGCTGCAGATGAAATATGATACTGGAATTTAGAAGGATGAGAGGGTATCTTATCGAAACATATAACATTCTTACGGGATTGGACAGGCTAGATGCAGGAAAAATGTTCCCGATGTTGGGGGGAGTCCAGAACCAGGGATCACCATGTAAGAATAGGGGGTAGGCCATTTAGGACTGAGATGAGGAAAAAACAATTTACTGGATGTTTTCAAGAGAAAGTTAGATATAGCTCTTAGGGTTAACGGAATCAAGGGATATTGGGGGAAAGCAGGAACGAGGTACTGATTTTGGGTGATCAGCCATGATCATATTGAATGCCTCGAAGTACCGAATGGCCTACTCTTGAATCTATTTCCTATGTTTCTATGTTTCCATGATACAAAACAGACTGAATCAAATAAACCAAAGACCACAGATGGCATTGGTTACCTGTTCCCACAACCATGAAGTCACTGTGCTGTGAGGAAAGGAACTGCAGATGTTGGTTTACACTGAAAATAGACACAACATGCTGGAGTAACTCAGCGGGACAGGCAGCAACTCTGGTGAGAAGGAACGGGTGATCATTTGGGTCAAGACATCAGACTGAAGAAGGGTCTTGACCCGAAATGTCACCCATTCCTCCTCTCCAGAGATGCTGCCTGTCCTGCTGAATGGCTCCAGCATTTCGTGTCTATCCACACTGTGCTGTGAATGCAGAACAAATGATGTGTAAGTATAACAAAGATTTGCTGAAGCTCAGATGTGTGACAGATACATAAGCAATGGAAAAAATCTTGAAACGTTAAAGTCTGTTTACATCCAACTAAAATAAAGGCAAACTCAATTTTATTTCTTGCCATATCATTTAGAGAAGCAACTGTGAATCATTAAACATTTTCTGTTTGGGTCCCCTCAGGCCCTATGCGGAACAGCTTGCGGAGGTATTCATAGATATCTTTAACCTCTCACTATTCCATTCTGTGGTCTACACTGCTTCAAGAAGACCAATATCATCCCAGTGCTGAAAAATAGTAAGGTGGCAAAATGACTACCGTCAGGGACAGTTTCTGCACAACTTTTATCAGCCAACTGTACCATCCCATCACCAACTAAAGTGGTTAAGAGGGAACTGCAGATGCTGGAGAATCGAAGGTTACACAGAAAAGCTGGAGAAACTCAGCGGGTGCAGCAGCATCTATGGAGCGAAGGAAATAGTAATAGAAAAACTAAAAAACGTTGCCTATTTCCTTCGCTCCATAGATGCTGCTGCACCCGCTGAGTTTCTCCAGCTTTTCTGTGTAACCACCAACTAAAGTGGTTCTGACCTAGCATCTACCTCATTGGAGACCCTCTGACTATCTTTAATTGGACTCTATTGGACTTTATCTTGCACTAAATGTTCTTCCCTTTATCCTGTATCTGTCCACTATAAATGGCTTGACTTCGATCATGTAATCTTTTCGCTGACTGGATAGCACACACCAGAAAACCTTTCACTGTACCTCGGTACACCTGACATTAAACTAAACTAAACTAAACTAAACCATCTAGAGACTCGGCCAGCCATATTCATGAAGTGCTTCAAGAGACTGGTGATGGTGCACATTAACTGCAGCCTTCCAGACAACCTTGATCCACTGCAGTTTGTTTACTATGACATCAGATCCACAGCAGATGCTATCTCTCAGGCCCTAACCTCATCTCTGGGATACCTAGACAACAAGAACTCCTATGTTAGACTACTACTAATTGACTATAACTTCACATTCTACACCATAATCCCATCCAAACTCCCTGATCTAAGAATCAGCACTCTCTCTGCTACTGGATCTTCAACTTTCTCACCCACAGACTCAATCAATGAGTATAAGGTCATGTGATAGGAGTAGAATTAGGATATTCGGCCCATCAAGTCTACTCCACCATTCAATCATGTCTGATCTATCTCTCCCTCCTAACACCATTCTCCTGCCTTCACCCCATAACCCCTGATACCTGTAGTAATCAAGAGTCTATCTATCTCTGCCTTAAAAATATCCACTGACGGCCCCCACAGCCGTGGTTGCAAAGAATTCCACAGATTCACCATACTCTGACTAAAGAATTATAGGTGAAACACCTCCTCCACAATGATTCTTAACACTGATGCCCTGCAAGGATGTGTTGTTAGTACCCTATAGTCCCTGTACATGGCCCCATTCAGCTCTTACTTCAAGTTCAAGTTCAAGTTTACATTTATTGTCACTGTAACAATTGGTACAGTGAGATTTGGGTTGCCATACAGCCATACAAATAAAAAGAACACAGCACACAATAGAATTTAACATGAACATCCCCACATAGCGGAATCAACGTTTCCCACTGTGAGGGAAGGCAATAAAAGTTCAGTCATCTTCCTCTATGTTCACCCGTGGTCGGGGCCTATTGAGGCCTCCGCAGTCGCCGCAACTGCGGCTCGATGTTCAGGCCCTCTCGCCGGATGATGGAACTCCGGCTTCGACATAACACTCTCAGCGGCTTGGAGTTCCGAATCAGCCACTTCCTACCAGAGACCGCGGTTCCCAAAGTCCACAGGCCGAGCTGGGCGGAGCTTCACACGGCAATCCTCGGCGAAAGATCCCAGGGCCCCGCGTTGTGGCTGGAAGATCGGCAGACCACAGCTCCATGATGTTCAAGTCGGCAGTCGCAGCACTCCGGAGCTCCAACACGGTGACCCCGGTAAGGCATCGCCCGCTCCGCGATGGCACTTCAATGCGTCACTGCTGCTGAAGCTGAAGGTCCCCGGCAGGAAAGGCCGCGCCAATCCAGATGGTAGGCCACGAGGAGGGGGCGAAGATGCGGCTCGGAGGACAGACGCATCATCGACCAGGTAGTGACTGAGAAAACAGTTTCCCCCTACCCTCCCCCTCATCCCCCACATAAAAAAACTAAAAGACCTCCAAAACAAAACTTTTGACAGACTAAAAAAATAAAAAAATAATGAAAGGACGAACCGCTGCAGCAAGGCTGCCATGCTCAATGGCGCCCCCTATCAAGTTAGCAGATTACACCACTATGTTGGGACGGATCATGAACAATGATAAGTCAAGGAGATAGAGAACTTAGTAATATGGTATCAAGCCAATGACCTCTCCCTCAATGACAGTAAGATGAAGTAGCTACTTATGAACCAGGAAGCATGGTGGACCACATGCCTCAGTCAGCATCAATGGCGCTGAAGTAGAAATGGTTCAGAGTTTGAAGTTCCTTGGCGTTAATGTTACCAACAAACTGTCTTGAGCCAACCATATTGAGGGAACAGCCATGAAGGCCCACCAGCACCTCTACTTTCTAAGGAGACTGAGGTAATTCAGCAATGACTCTTACAAACTTCTACAGATGCACCATAGATAGCATTGTGTCGGCTGGCATCACAGTTTGTTTTGGGAACAGTTCTGCCCAAGAGCGCAATAAATTACAGAGAGTTGTACATGTAGCCCAGCCCATCACACAGACCAGAATTACCACCACTAATTACATATACATCACACTGCTTCAGAAAAACTGTTAACATAATCAAAGGCTTGTCCTGTCTTGGTCATTCCCTCTTCTCCCTGCCCCCATCCAGCAGACGGTATAGAAGCTTGAAAGTATGCACCACCAGACTCAAGGACACGTTATGTTCCTTTGTTAATAGGCTTCTGAATGTTCCTTCTAAAGGCTAAGGTACAGTCTGATTCTCCTCCACCCCATTGCGGACATTGGACTTTGTCTATGGCTTCGATGTGCTGCATTGCTGAGAACTATATTCTGCACTCTGTATTTTCCCCTTTGCTCTATCTATTGCACTTGAAGTTGATTTGATTATAGATCTGATCAGTTTAGATAGTATGCAAAACAAAGCTTTTCACTGTACCTTGGCACGTGTGACAATAATAAACCTAAACCTACAAAGGCCAATCAAATGCTTCAACATCATGCAAAAAGGTACTAAATAGCCTTACTGATGTAGAGCGTACCAAATGCCTGCTTCACTGCCCTGTCAATGCTTGTTAGCACTTTCCAGTACATGTATACCTGTACCCAAAGTTTCTCTGCTCTATAGCACTATACAGGTCACTACTATTTACTGTGTAAGTCTTTCTTTTGTTCAACTTACAAAAATACATTATCTCACACTTGTCAAAATTTCATGTGCTAATTCTTTGCTCACTTGCCTTCCTTAAGGGCCTGTCCCACCATGCTTCAAGCTTGACCAAACATGGTCGCTTGAGGAGTACGGCCTCGTGGGACCTGCCCCACTTCGATCGCCGGAGGCATATGGAGTTGTGGGGGGCAGGTCCCAACATCGTGCGGGGCTCCAAAAATCTTGCATTGTCCGAAAATCCCGCGCACCTACGGCCTATCGCCCCGCAGGCGCATTGAGGGCGTATACGCAGCGTTGTGACGTCGTACGCAGCGTCTTGACATCATATGCAGCGTCTTGATGGTGTATGCCTAGCGCGTGCTGTTGAGTGATGACGTCACCGCCCGACGCCGTGCGACGTCCAAATTCAGTCGGCACGCCTCCTGCCCAGCTGATTGGTGAGTATGATGTCGGGACCAGCCCCGCACAACTCCATACGCCTCCGCGGTTCGAATTGGGACCAGCCCCGCAAGGCCGTACGCCTCAAGCGACCATGTTTAGTCGCTCTAGACACATGCAATCACATGCTGGTGGGACAGGCCCTTTATTGTCCACTATGTCACAAAATTGGTGGCATCTGCAAATTTAAGAACCTAGATTGTACATCTATCTATATAACTAAAAGTCTCATCTTGACCAATTCCTGTCTGCGCTGTATATTGATTTTAGAAAATACGGTACCCTATATCGCTATAATTCTTTTCCATCTTACTCAGAGTCCTCCTCCGCTGAGGCAGCCCCGAGGATTTTTTCTGATCGAAGAAAAATAACAAAGTTATGAATGGTTATAAAATCTTGAGATCAGCTGATTGGTCCTCTCACCTGTCAATCAACATGATGAAGGTAACACCCCTTCTGGGGGGGGGGGGGGGGGTATAAAGCCCAAATGGTATGAAATTGCATTTGAATTTGGTAACCTGCACTCTGCTTGAAATGGTATGAAATTGCATTTGGATTAGGTGGCCTGCACTCTGCTTGAAATGGTTTGAAATTGCTTTTGAATTGGTGGCCTTCACTCTGCTTGAAATGGTATGATATAAATTTGGTGGCCTGCACTCTGCTTGAAATGTAATTTCAAGGAAAATCTGTGAGTGAACTGCCAGCCCACCAGGCCTGAGTGACTGAGCTGCCAGCCCCAGAATCCATTCGGCCCACAATGTCCATACCAGCCCTCTGGAAACCAGTCCCTTTGGCCCACGACATCATACTAGCGCTCCAGAAAGCCCCCACTCCCCACTGGCCACCAATATTGGAATTGGTGGAGAAGTGGAATATTGGAGGACCAGCCCTCCCGTGTGAACATGGGACACTTTGTCTAGTTGTTAAACAAAATGTTAATATTAATTACTAACAATGAGCAAGCAGGTGATGGGTGGGCAATGGTAGTTACCTGCTTAGCAGAAAAAAAACCTTCAGAGAATGTCATTAAATTGCACAAAATATACAGCCCAGATGCAGCCAATTTGGTCCAAGCAGTTCATTCTCCTATGTATCTACCATTTAACTTTCCTGCCATCCTCCATCATCAAATGACCTTGTTCATCATTTCTCTCATACATTTAAATATCCCTTAAACAGTAAACTATTTACCCAACCTCTTCTAGGTCAAGAGCCCTGCACGGCGATAGTTACACATGCTTGAAATTCTCCGAAAGTCAAACACCATTTGTGCAGAGAAGAAACAGGTTAACATTTCAAGTTGATGAACTCTCACTCTTCACTAACTTCAGCTTTAGGTCTTTTATCATTTATGCATTTTGTTTGTTCTTAATTTTCAGTGTGATATAAATCTCCACGGCTGTGCTGAATACAGTTTTGAAAACTCAACATTGCAATTCGACATCTTTCCTCATATTGTTGGCCATTTTATTTCTCCACATTCTATTCTCAGCCTCCCAGATCAATTTTTTCCAGTGTGTTCCCCACGTTCATGATGCTTATTGACGATAGGCATACAGCAATGTTATATTATTGCCTCTATTGCCAGCAGGTTACCTTGATTTTATTTTGTTTATTATCTGCTTTAGTTCATTCCCCATTACTGGATCCACAAGTGATTTTTTCCTTGATGGGTTTATGAAGACATATCAGATCACGAAGGAATCATGTGCATATAACAGAAACTCAATTTCTTTATCTCTGTCAATCACTTTTAATGATTAATTACAAGGCAATCTCCGTGATTGTTAATCTATGGTTTTTGTTGTTAATTTTCTTGTGGTCCTTATCTTTCAACCTCCATCTCCTGCCCTTTTCATATGCACAATGCTCCTTCTCCCTGTACATATGTTGCGTTTCTGTGCTACCGAGAGCTGTGTTGCTCTTTTGACAGATATCTTGAATAAACACATATCACCAGCTATTTGTGTTCCCTCTCTGTCATGTCCAAATATATTATATTCCGTAACATTTATTTCCCAGTTTTGACTTTTCAGTTGCAGCATCTATATCTATAATGTGCACATATTTTTGCTTATATTTCACTTTGTGAATTATGGCCAATGCCTACATTTTTATTCAAACTTAATTTATTTGTGATAGCATTTTCTTTCAAATAATTATAAAATCTCCTTGCACTCCTGTTCTAAACTGTTTATTTCTTCACCATTTACAAATTTTTGTTTGGTATGTGCTTGGCTCTTATTTCTATTTGGGTTTGTAATTAGAAAACACTAAGGGGCAGAAAACGCTGGTGGGTGTTGTGTACAGGCCACCTAACAGTTGTAGTGAAGTTGGAGATGGTATCAAACAGGAAATTAGGAATGCGTGCGACAAAGGCAAAACAGTTATAATGGTTGACTTCAATCTACATATAGATTGGGTGAATCAAATTGGCAGGGGTGCTGAGGAAGAGGATTTCTTGGAATATATGCGGGATAGTTATCTAAATCAACATGTAGAGGAACCAACGAGAGAGCAGGCTATTTTAGACTGGGTATTGAGTAATGAGGAAGGGTTAGTTAGCAATCTTGTTGTACGTGCCCCCTTGGGCAAGAGTGACCATAATATGGTTGAGTTCTTCATTAGGATGGAGAGTGACATTGTTAATTCAGAAACAATGGTTCTGAACTTAAAGAAAGGTAACTTTGAGGGTATGAGACGTGAATTGGCCAAGATTGACTGGCAATTAATTCTAAAAGGGTTGATGGTGGATATGCAATGGAAGACATTTAAAGACTGCATGGATGAACTACAAAAATTGTTCATCCCAGTTTGTCAAAAGAATAAATCAGGGAAGGTAGTACATCCATGGATAACAAGGGAAATCAGGGATAGTATCAAAGCGAAGGATGATGCGTACAAATTAGCCAGAAAAAGCAGCATACCGGAGGACTGGGAGAAATTCAAAGACCAGCAGAGGAGGACAAAGGGCTTAATTAGGAAAGGAAAAATAGATTATGAAAGAAAACTGGCAGGGAACATAAAAACTGACTGCAAAAGTTTTTATAGATATGTGAAAAGAAAGAGATTAGTTAAAACAAATGTAGGTCCCTTGCAGTCAGAAACAAGTGAGTTGATCATGGGGAACAAGGATATGGCGGACCAATTGAATAACTACTTTGGTTCCGTCTTCACTAAGGAAGACATAAATAATTTGCCGGAAATAGCAGGGGACCGCGGGTCAAAGGAGTTGGAGGAATTGAGTGAAATCCAGGTTAGCCGGGAAGTGGTGTTGGGTAAATTGAATGGATTAAAGGCCGATAAATCCCCAGGGCCAGATAGGCTGCATCCCAGAGTACTTAAGGAAGTAGCTCCAGAAATAGTGGATGCATTAGTAATAATCTTTCAAAACTCTTTAGATTCTGGAGTAGTTCCTGAAGATTGGCGGGTAGCAAACGTAACCCCACTTTTTAAGAAGGGAGGGAGAGAGAAAATGGGGAATTACAGACCAGTTAGTCTAACATCGGTAGTGGGGAAACTGCTAGAGTCAGTTATTAAAGATGGGATAGCAGCACATTTGGAAAGTGGTGAAATCATTGGACAAAGTCAGCATGGATTTACGAAAGGTAAGTCATGTCTGACGAATCTTATAGAATTTTTCGAGGATGTAACTAGTAGCGTGGATAGGGGAGAACCAGTGGATGTGGTGTATCTGGACTTCCAGAAGGCTTTCGACAAGGTCCCACATAAGAGATTAGTATACAAACTTAAAGCACAAGGCATTGGGGGTTCAGTATTGAGGTGGATAGAGAACTGGCTGGCAAACAGGAAGCAAAGAGTAGGAGTAAACGGGTCCTTTTCACAATGGCAGGCAGTGACTAGTGGGGTACCGCAAGGCTCAGTGCTGGGACCCCAGCTATTTACAATATATATTAATGATCTGGATGAGGGAATTGAAGGCAATATCTCCAAGTTTGCGGATGACACTAAGCTGGGGGGCAGTGTTAGCTGTGAGGAGGATTCTAGGGGACTGCAAGGTGACTTGGATAGGCAGGGTGAGTGGGCAAATGTTTGGCAGATGCAGTATAATGTGGATAAATGTGAGGTTATCCATTTTGGTGGCAAAAACGGGAAAGCAGACTATTATCTAAATGGTGGCCGATTGGGAAAGGGGGAGATGCAGCGAGACCTGGGTATCATGGTACACCAGTCATTGAAGGTAGGCATGCAGGTGCAGCAGGCAAACATTATTGCCATAGAGGGAGTGCAGAGACGGTTCACCAGACTGATTCCTGGGATGTCAGGACTGTCTTATGAAGAAAGACTGGATAGACTTGGTTTATACTCTCTAGAATTTAGAAGATTGAGAGGGGATCTTATAGAAACTTACAAAATTCTTAAGGGGTTGGACAGGCTAGATGCAGGAAGATTGTTCCCGATGTTAGGGAAGTCCAGGACAAGGGGTCACAGCTTAAGGATAAGGGGGAAATCCTTTAAAACCGAGATGAGAAGAACTTTTTTCACACAGAGAGTGGTGAATCTCTGGAACTCTCTGCCACAGAGGGTAGTTGAGGCCAGTTCATTGGCTATATTTAAGAGGGAGTTAGATGTGGCCCTTGTGGCTAAGGGGATCAGGGGGTATGGAGAGAAGGCAGGTACGGGATACTGAGTTGGATGATCAGCCATGATCATATTGAATGGCGGTGCAGGCTCGAAGGGCCGAATGGCCTACTCCTGCACCTAATTTCTATGTTTCTATGTTTCTAGATTTGTTTTCTTTCTTGCAGCTATTTCCCTTATATCCCTGGTTTAAAGTAATTGCAGTTTTATTCTCAAGAATATGGTGCGGTAGGCAAGATTTTACTTCGGAGTCACGTGAGTGACTACGTGAAGAGCCCCACCAGGACGCATGCGTGTCATATCGCTTTCACGCTTGTGAAACGACAGGTGGGGTGGAGCGTTCCCCCGCAGCGGTAAGTTTGAAACCACGACCTGCAGGTAAGTGATTTACTCTGCGGTAGTTTTTGTCCCCGCGCTGTTTTTACACAGGGGGGGAAGCTGGACAAAATAGTGTCCACAAGTGCTGCGAGTGAAGCTGGCTGGGGAGGACCGCGAAGTTGCAGGAGCCAGCAGCAGCTGAAGGCACAAGCCCCGTAAGGGATCAGCTGTGCCGACTTTTGGTCCCGCGCCGGCCAGAACACCACGGCCGGGCGGGAGACTATTCAGATGGGGCCGTCGACTTTTGACAAGTCGAAAACGGCAGGAGGCGGGGTGGAACGACGTTCCCCCGTAGCGACAATTTAAACCAGGACCTGCAGGTAAGAGCTGCGGTCTTTTTGTGTTTTCCCATGCTGATTACAGGTGGAGAAACCAACGGGCTGCGACAAAGCTGGTGGGCTAGCAGCGGCCAGCGGCACTTGAATCACCTATAATGGGATCAGCTGTGCCCGATGTCGCCTCCGCATAGGCCAGATCCACTCCGCGGCCGGGCGGTAAGGCAAAACAAAAAACCATCAAAGTCGTGGACTCAGAGGAGTCCGACTTTGAGCAGCCGCGGGCGACCAGCAATCGTGAGCGCTGGAGCCGGATGGAGCGGTGTGTGGAGCATTTGCTCCAACGTGACAGGCTCCAGGAGATGGAGTCGAGTCACTGTGGGCTCTATGTAAAACCCACAGCAGCACCTCTTGTAGGGCTGCACAGTGCTTCTCCCTCGTCAGAGGGGAGTACTGGGCATCAGTTCTGGGCTGATCCTGAAAACTCCTGCAGAACAGAAATCAAGTGTGCAGGGGGTGCAGGAACCTGAAAATCTACTGGACATGGTGTCCAACTTCATACAGCCAGACCAGACTGGCCAAAACCTGGAGGACACCTGACACCGGGTAACTGTATATCCCTGAATGTTCCTGTAGTAAATAATTGTATATGGAAACTCCTAAACAGCAGGGATAACAGCTTTCACCCGCACAGTGGATGAGAAGGACATGTCGCAGGACCAACAGGATGCACTGCTTTGCAACACACGGCCATAGACAGCACCCTTACGCACCCACCATTAGAACAAGACCGACTGGTGAAAGCTCGAAGGTCCGGTACACCAAACATGAGTCTTTCTTAGGCCATGGCCCAGACCGGCCTTCTTGGAAGATACGCAAACCTCCAACATCAACCAAACCACAAACCCAGACACCGACGCCTCAACATCAACGAAGGATTTACAAAAAGAAGTAAACCTGCCACTGGTAACTATGGAGGTAGGTGGGTCTGGTTCCCTACAAATTGCAGGGAGCATGGAGGATTGGGGGGGGGGGGGGGGGGGGGGGGAAGATTACTCCCCTTTCTGGATGCATGGAGTATGTTAACTGCCGATACTTATATTTAAGCAGTATCCAGGGATATACAATAGAATTATACACAAGTACAGCCCTCCAGTTCAACATATACCGAACCGAATGTTCGTACTTTCCGGTAAAGAAAAATCAGAAGCGCAGGCTGAACTGGAGCAGCCTTACGCAAAAGGGGTAATTGAAAAATCCCAACACGAACCGCTAGAATTCGTGTCCAATATCTTTACCAAAATCAAAAAAGATGGTGGTTGTCGCATCATCATAGATCTGACCAAATTGAATACATTTGTACAATATATTCATTTTAAAATGGAAACCTTTGTTACTGCTAAACAATTGATTTCCAAAGTTTACTTCATGGCTAGCATCGATTAAAAAATGCTTACTATTCAGTGCCTATACGAGGTGACCACAGATGTTACTTAAAATTCAACTGGATGGGACAGACTGACAATATAGAGCGCTGCCAAATGGATTAACATCAGCCCCCAGGCTGTTCACTAAAATTTTGAAACCAGCCCTAGCGTTTCTACGGAAACGAAAACACATGGTCATGGCATATCTAGATGACATTGTGGGCAAAACTTTGGAATTGGCCAAACAAACTGTAATAGCCACAAAACAGTTATTTGAAAAACTGGGGTTTATTATCCATCCAGTTATATCTAAATTGACGCCTTCCACTACTATGGACTATTTGGCGTTCACCATTGACTCAGTTCACATTTCGGTGACTTTGCCAAAGGGAAAGGCTATAGACTTAATAGAGGCTTGCAATAACCTCATTGACATCAGTAACCGTCCATCAGATTGGTAGCACAAGTAATTGGCAAAATGGTGGCTGCTTTTCCAGCCACACAATTTGGACCTTTACATTACCAAAATTTACACAGAGCAAAAATACAAGCACTCAAAATCAATGCTGGTCATTTTGACAGACCAATGAAGCTACCAATCAAAGCTATAATGGAACTAAAATGGTGGATAGATCACATTTGGCTTTGTTTCAATCCAATCATTATCAGCAACCCTTCTATGGTGCTACAAACTGATGCCAGTGCACTTGGTTGGGGTGAAAAAGTTACTTTTCTTAACTACTAAACCAGGTTCGCTTCTTAATAAACAGACACCACACAAACTGTTTGGTAGACCAGTTCAAAACTTTACTTAACATCGGCCGATGAAGAAAACAAACTACCTGAAACACTAACAGAATCAACTATTACGCTTATTCCAAAAAAAGATAAAGATTTAGAAGATCCGGGCTCGTACAGAGCTATATCACTTTTAAATACAGATCAGAAAATTTTAGCAAAGATTTTAGCAAGTAGATTAAGCAAATATATTAGTAAACTGATAAACCCTGATCAAACGGGGTTTATACCTAAAAGATACTCATTTAATAATCTGAGACGCCTGTTTAATATAATGTACTCGCATAAAGTAGAGGAAGAAGATATATCAATTATTTCTTTGGATGCAGAGAAAGCATTTGATCAGGTAGAGTGGCAATACTTATATAAAGTACTACAAAAATTTAACATGGGAGAGAATTTTATAACATGGGTAAAAATTATTATATGATAAACCGATGGCAAGAATTTTAACTAATAACATGTTATCTCAAAAATTTCAACTATCAAGGGGTAATAGGCAGGGATGTGCACTATCACCCCTGCTATTTGCCCTTATGATAGAACCCCTGGCTGAAAGTATAAGAATTCATCCGAATATTCAGGGCTATAATACCAGGGACTCAAAGAATAAAATCTCATTATATGCAGACGATATACTTTTATATATTACAAAGTCACAAACGAGCATACCAAATTTATTAAACTTAATAGAGGAATTTGGGTCTTTTTCTGGATATAGAATAAACTGGAACAAAAGCGAAATCATGACATTAAAACCTCAAGAACCTACACACTTACTGAAGTTCCCCTTTAAAATCGCAACAGAAAAATTTAAATATTTGGGTATTCAGATTACTAGAAAATATAAAGCATTATTCAATGCTAATTTCATACCTTTATTAAATAAACTTAATACACGGATTAAATTTTGGAAAACACTTCCCTTATCATTATTAGGTAGAATAAATGCAATAAAAATGATCTTCTTACCACAATTACTATACCTATTTCAGTCTATACCGGTATATATACCAAAATATTTTTTTTTTAAATTAGACTCTAACATTACAAATTATATTTGGGACTATAAATCACATAGAATCACAAAAAAAACACTTATGTAAACCAAAAGAGGTCGGGGGACTTTCACTTCCGAATTTTATGTATTATTACTGGGCAGTGCATATTAAGAATATGATTTATTGGTTGGATAGTTCTACACAACAGACAGAATGGATAAAAATGGAGAAGGAGGATTGTCATCCTTGTAATATAGGAACGATCCTCTTTTCCCCCAAAAAACTGAATAACACAATATATAAGAAGAACCCAATTATATATGGTACAATAAGAATTTGGAAACAAATAAAATTATCTTTAAAATTAAGAAATCTATCACTGTTAATGCCAATTGCGAATAACCCTTTATTTAAACCATCTCTTATTGATAAGACATATAACCAATGGGAAAGTCTCGGAATTAGAAGGATCAGGGATATGTACGAAATAGGAAACCTACTATCATTCCAACAACTACAATTAAAATTTAAATTGAAAAACAACCAATATTTTAAATATCTTCAGATTTGCGACTTTGTGAAAAAATATATACAAGGATATCAAAAAGTAACTCCTGACTTATTGGAAGAAGCAATGAATATTGAAGCTGACTCACAAAAATTAATATCCTATTTATATAATAGTATTCTAAATATAGACCTACCATCGACAGAGGTACTTAGAGAAGAGTGGGAACGGGAATTAATGATAAAAATTACGAAGGTTAAATGGGAAAAATACCTGATATATATTCACAAATGTTCAATTAATGTAAGACATAATCTAATACAATTTAAAATTGTACATAGATTATATTATTCAAAAACAAGATTGAACAAATTTTATCCAAATATATCCGCCACTTGTGATAAATGTTTAGCCCAAAAGGCAACTATAACACACTCCTTAGTTTCCTGCATAAAACTTTATAGATTTTGGAATGATATTTTTGAAATACTTACAAAATTATTCAAGACAAGAATGGAACCTAATACTGAAATGATTATATTTGGTGTAATGGAAGATGGGAATAAATTGAACGCGTCTCAAAATCTATTCCTTAATTATGGTTTAATAATAGCAAAAAAATTAATACTTAAATTTTGGAAGGGTACATCAATACCAACGCTTAAAATGTGGATTGCAAGTATGTTGGACACCGCTCATCTTGAGGAAATGCGATTCCTCCTAATGGATAAATCAGACCAATTCATAACGAGTTGGTCTCCATTCGTCGTTTTTTTGGAATCATATGGTGCAACACAATTGTAAAAAAATAACTGTTTCAGGACTGGACGAGGGTTGGTCAAGACTATAAATAATGATCTCCTTTTCTTTTCACTATTTTCTCTCTCAACTTTCTTCATTTACTCGTTTTCTTTCTTCACACACTATATATTTCACATTTTTCTATCCTTTACTATCTAACTTCTTTTTCTTATTCTCATCTTTTTTCAATGTAACAAAAAAAAAAGAAGTTGTACATAAAATGTATTATGAAAATATATATTAGGCACTTTGGTGCCATATGACTGTGCTTACTTCTAATAAAATAAAATATAAAAAAAAAATAAAAAAATAAAATAAATAAAAAAAACATCGGCCGATGGAAGGGAGCGAGAATTCCAGCTAAGTGACCAATGTAGACACTCAACTGTCCTCGGTCCTCTTCCCTGAACAACAGAATTACATTGCCTTAAATAGTTTTTTTTTGTCCCCTTAGCACATTCCACAGACATTAGTCATGGTCAGAGGTACAGGAAAAGGTTTCCACAGAATGCATCACATCAAAGGCCTTTTGTTTACATGGTACAAGATATACTAAAAACATTGGCCATTTGCTTTAGGTCATTTTATCTCCAAAGAGATCACCCTAGCTCTTTTCGCTGCTTCCTCTCTGTCACTTGGTCCCTCATAAACATAGGCCATTTGTTTACAAAGATGTGACTAGCTATTTCTCTCTTCCTTTATTGCCTCCTCCCCCATAAACATTGGTCATTTGGTTTATGGCATCTTACTTCAAAGATGTGACTAGCTATGTCTCTCTTCCTCTCTGTCACTTCCTCACTTGGGAGACAATGTTATAGGATTTATTATCTCACACACCGCAACCTGAGGCAAACCTAATTTGAGACTAAATATAAGCTGTAAGCTAGCCCAGAAGCCAATTTAATATCTTCTTATATTTTTAACTAAAATTCAGCTTCATCAGGGGTGCCACCAATTCCATCTCCAGCTGTGGAGGTAGATGGACTGCTCAGGAGGCATCATTATTACTAACACTGGGCATAAACTACCTGGAAATGTTGGGTGCATTCTATGGCCTAAAGTCATATTGTACTGGGTCATATCACCAGCATGTTAGACTACAGATTGACAATACCACCCTGGTAGCATATATCAACCACATGGGTGGAAACAAATCGACATCATGTGATAATCTGGCTAATACAATTTGGCAGTGGTGTATCCAGAGAGATATTTGGAAATCAGCTACTTACCTACCAGGTAAACTAAATTTAGTGGCAGGCACCAGGTCACGCAAATTTAATGAAAACACCAAATGGATGTTGAATAAAAAGTATTTGCTGATATTACGGCACGATATGGAACACTAGATATTGATCTATTCACATCCAGGCTTAATCACCAGTTATCAAATTATGTTTCATGGGAACCAGACCCTGGGGCAGCGGCGACAGATGCATTTTCGCTGCATTGGGGGGAAATTGTTTATTTATGCATTCCCTCCTTTCTGCCTCATCAGTCGGGTATTAAGGAAAATACAGCAGGACTCTGCGTCTGGTATTTTGGTAGTACCCGATTGGCCTACTGAACCATGGTTCCCAGTGATAATGAACATGGTATTAGAACCATGTATCACCATCCCGAATAGACCAGACTTGTTGGTTCATCCCATAACAAGGGATAGCCACCCATGCCATAACTATTTGAATTTATTAATTTGTAGAGTTTAAAAATACCTCTACTACAGCTGGGACTGACGGACCGAACAGTGAACATGATTTCGGCGGCCCAAAGACAGTCCACCAAAAAACAGTATCTGGTCTATATCAGGAAGTGGGAGATGTATTATAACAAAAACAGAATCACCTACAGAGATATGAACATCCCGTCTGTTCTGGATTACCTGGCAGGCCTCCATTATGATGAGGGGCTCAGTTATAGTGCCATCAACTGCCCCAGAAGTGTCTTATCGACTTATCTATGGCAAGGAACAGAGCGTCACTCTGTTGGAACTCAACCACTGGTAACAAAACATATGAGGGGAATTTTTAATACCAATCCCCCAAGAACCAGGTACTCCCAAATATGGGATGTGAGTATTGTCCTGAAGATGCTCAGGAATTGGTCTCCAGCAACAGCTCTGTCCCTACATAGACTGACATTAAAAACAGTCATGCTAATGGCATTGGTCACGGCACAAAGGGTACAGTCATTACATAAATTAAGACTGGACAACATGACTTCTTCATCTGAAAACATTACGTTTCATATTTATGAATTAGTGAAACAGAACAGACAGGGATCAGCGGGCCTCAATATCGAATTTAGGTCTTACCTAACAGATGATCGTCTCTGTATAGTAAAACATTTGTCGTTATATATGGAGAAAACAAAAATCATCAGAGACAATGAGAAGGCACTTTTAGTCAGCCATAAGCAACCACACAAAAGAGTGTCGGTCCAGACCATCTCAAGATGGCTGAAACAGGTTCTAACACAGGCTGGGGTGGATACTAATATTATAAATCTCATTCCACCAGGGCTGCAGCTACATCAGCAGCTATGCAGTTGGATGTACCAATGGACCAAATCCTCAAGGCAGCAGGATGGTCAGGGGAAAAAACATTCCAACTATTTTATCATAAACCAGTCATTAAACCTGGAACATTTGCAGAAACAATTTAAGTTCTGTAATTTAATTACCCCATAAATAGGGGCTATAATTTGTGTTAATCAATTCATGGATTTCAATGTCGGATTCATGTCTAAAATATGTTGACACAATTCCTCCTACAGTCATTAAAGCAGATGTGATGCATGGACTCGTTTCCACGGCATGAAATCACAGAGCTTTGAAATCTTCACGTAGTCACTCACGTGACTCCGAAGTAAAATAGTAAGATTAAACGAGAACGTACCAGTTTGAAGTTTGATCATTATTTTATGAGGAGTACGTTGAGGGAATACGTGCCCTCCACTCCCACCCATGATCATATACTCAACTGGTATTTCTTTCTCTAATCTTACTATGTTTAAGTCATTACAGTTATCTGTGATTTCACACCGCTGCTTTGAAGAATGACACGCATGCATCCTGGCGGGGTTCTTCACATATTCCCTCAACGTACACCTAATAAAATAATGATCAAACTTCGAACTGGTAAGCTCGTTTAATCTTACTGTTTATGTTTATTCCTCATATCAGGTTGCCCACAATATTATAGTAGTAAACCACCTACCCTGAATTCAAAATGTGTGTTGTGTAGGTTGAATAATTTGAATGTGTAGTCAAATGAATACCGCCAATTATGGAACGTTTGCCATTTCAGCATCTATAAAAATATTGGATTGTGTTAGGGTCAGCCGGTGGATGTAGAAACCGTGACAAAGAAAAGCACCTGGAATACAAACGTACAAATTAGGAGCATGAGTAGCCATTGGCATCCTGGAGCCTGCTTCTCCATTCAATATATTCATGACTAATTTGATTGCAACCTGAATTTTTAATTCCCATCTACCCACCATAAGCCTTCACCCTCTTGTTTATCAAGTATCCAGCTATATCTGCCTTAAAGGTACTCAGATGTTCTACTTCTACTTCTACTGCCTTTCAAGGAGGAGAGTTCCAAAGACTCATGAAATTTTGAGAGAAGATATTTTACTTTCAGTCTTAAAAGGGTGTTCCCATTTTGGTGGTCCGTTTCACAGAATGTTGCATCATCCACGATTGTTAGGAAGTCTTGAGTTGTTCCAAAAAAAGCTAAGGCTGAGGTCACTTGGGCAGAGTCAGCTCGACTGCAAAAGCAGTTTGAAGGTTTAACTGTCTAAATTTCACTGAAAAGCATAAGGGAGTAAGAATCCACTTGAGCAGAACTCACATTGCCACATAACAGAACTTTCATTGCCACATATCATCCAATAGACAATGCAGGAAATCTCAGTCACCATCTATTGAGCATATGTCCTTCTCTTCTGGAACTTGCAATTGAGGTAGATTTCTCATATGTTCTTTTGCAAGAACTAGCTCACATTGGTTCCTGCAAATACAGACAAAAATACATACAGTTTAGCTTTACGAATGCCATCAGCAATTTCACTTCCCTTTTCTACTAATGAAAATAGATCATGGTAGATCTGAGTGACAAATGCTGACATGAACATCAATAAGGAACAACACTGTGTTAATCAAAAGTATCCAAAATAAGGGATAAATACAGAAAGTGGTGGACATACAAAATGGCATTAACACAAGAAAAATAGAGCTAATGTTTCAGGTTCATGATTCTTCATTCAAGTTCACTTGAAACATCATCAACCTAAATCTTTAACTGTTTTTCTCTTTTTACAAACGATGTCCGACCTGTTGAGTATTCCCAGCATTTTACTGCATTATTTTTGATTCTCAAAGGAAGGGACCAGTTTTCCCATTGAGGATCTGCTTTATTATGAAGATGGAATTTGAAGAATTCTTCATTCATTCCAAAATAACTTTGGAGCCTTCAAATTTCTTAGAAAGTTCTGAAAAAATCTTTGCACATGCTAGTTATGAAGGCTGCAGGCACCATGGATACATATTGGACATCTATAATGCAGAGACCCAGACATTAATGCATGGTAGAGATATTACATTTATTATCTGCTTCATTTGCTCAGAAGCCAAGATATATTAGATATGAAGGCATGCTACTGAAATTCATTTGGTTTAACGTTTTAATTGATGGTAGGACGCTGCAAGGTGACGTGGATAGGCTGGGTAAGTGGGCAATGGCAGATGCAGTATAATGTGGATAAATGTGAGGTTATCCACTTTGGTGGCAAAAACAGGAAAGCAGAGTATTATCTAAATGGTGCCCGATTAGGAAAAGGGGAGATGCAACGAGACCTGGGTGTCATGGCACACCAGTTATTGAAAGTAGGCATGCAGGTGCAGCAGGCAGTGAAGAAAGCGAATGGTATGTTAGCATTCATAGCAAAAAGATTTGAGTATAGGAGCAGGGAGGTTCTACTGCAGTTGTACAGGGTCTTGGTGAGACCACACCTGGAGTATTGCATACAGTTTTGGTCTCCAAATCTGAGGAAGGACATTATTGCCATAGAGGGAGTGCAGAGAAGGTTCACCAGACTGATTCCTGGGATTTCAGGACTTTCATATGAAGAAAGACTGGATAGACTCGGCTTCTACTCGCTAGAATTTAGGAGATTGAGGGGGAATCTTATAGAAACTTACACAATTCTTAATGGGTTGAACAGGCAGGATGCAGGAAGATTGTTCCTGATGTTGGGGAAGTCCAGGACAAGGGGTCACACCTTAAGGATAGAGGGGAAATCCTTTAGGCCCGAGATGAGAAAAACTTTTTTCAATGAGTGTGGTGAATCTCTGGAACTCTCTGCATCTATTTTCTATGTTTTTATGTTTCTCTGTGCACTTCTAAACCCTCTAAACCCCCTCTACACCCTCTAAACTCCATCTAAACCCCTCTAAACCACTTCTAAACCCCTCTAAACTCCCGCTAAATCCTTTTAAACCCCCTCTAAACCCATTTTAACCCCCTGAAAACCCATGTAATCCCCTCTAAACCACCTCTAAACCTCTCTAAACGCATCTAAACCCCTCTAAACCTACTCTAAACCCCTTTAAAGTCCACAAAACACTTCTAAACCCATTCCAACCCGCTCTAAACCCCCTGTAACCCACTGTAAACCCCTCTAAACCCCTCTTAACCCCTATAAACTCCTCTTAACCCAACTGAATCCCCTGGAAATCCCTCAAAACCCCTCTAAACCCCCTCTAAACTCCTTCTAAACCCTTCTAAATTCCTCTAAACCACATCCAAACCACCTCTAAACCCCTCGAAACTCCTCTCAACCCCTCAAAACCCATTCCCAAATGCTCAAAACCCCTATAAACCCCTCTAATTCCTCTAAACCCACTCTAAACGCCCTGTAAACCCATGTAAACCCATCTAAACCCCTCTAAATGCCATCTAAACCCCTCTAAAACTATATCACCCCCTCTACATCCCTCTAAGCCCCCTCCAGACCACTCTAAAGCCCTCTAATCCCCACTATACACATTCTAAACTCCCGAATACCCCATCTACAGCCATATACACCCCTCTAAACCCCTCAAAACCACTCTGAACACCCACTAAACCAGTCTACAACCGTCAAAACCGCTGTAAACCTCCCTCAAAACCACTTTAAATCCATCTACCCCTCTAAGCACCGTTAAACCCCCTCTAAACTCCTCTAAACCCCCTCTAAATTTCACAAACCCCTCTAACCCCTCAAAACCCCTCTAAATCCCTCTAAATCACTCGAAACACCTCTAAACCCCCTTTAAACCCCTCTAATCCCCTTTAAACCCCTCTAATCCCTCTAAACTCCTCTTAATCTCTGGAATTCTCTGCCATCTCATGAATTCTCTGCCACGGAAGGTAGTTGAGGCCAGTTCATTGGCTATATTTAAGAGGGAGTTAGATTTGGCCCTTGTGGCTAAAGAGATCAAGGGGTATGGAGAGAAGGCAGGTACAGGATACTGAGTTGGATGATCAGCCATGATCATATTGAATGGCGGTGCAGGCTTGAAGGGCAGAATGGCCTACTCCTGCACCTATTTTCTATGTTTCTATACAGTATGTTTTCCTTCATGAGTTGTTACATTGAGTATAAGAAGCCACGATGCAGTTTTATTTCACTTTGGTTAGGCGACATTTAGAGTAATGCACACAGTTCCGATACAGAAGGGATGTGAAGGCTTTGGAAAGGGTGCAAAGAAAGTTTACCAGAATGCTGTATAGGAACAAACTGTACATGTTGGTTTACACCAAAGATAGACACAAAATGCTGGAGTAACTCAGCGGGGCAGGCAGCATCACTGGAGAGAAGGAATGGGTGACCTTTCGAGTTGAGACCCACTCTTCAGACTCAGACTTTCCCAGAATGATACCTGGATTAGGTGATATTAGCTACAAAGAGAGGCTGGACAGACTTGAATTGTTTTCTCTGGATCGCTGGCATTTGTTGAGATAGAAGTATATAAAATTATAAGAGGCATAGATAGGGTAGACAGACTAAAAAAAATTCCTAGGATAGAAATATTAAATACTCGAGGGAATAGCTTGAAGGTGAGGGCATAGCTTAAAGAATATGTGTGAAGCATTTTTTTACCTACAGTAGATGGTGGTGGTGCCTGGAACATGCTGCCATGGATGGTGGTGGAGGCAGCCATGATATTGTTGTTTAAGGTTTGTGGATAGGCACATGAATATACAGGGAATGGATGGATATGGATTATGCGCAGTCAGATGAGAGTTAATCTTGGCATCATGTTCAACACAGACGTTGCAGGATAAAGAGCCTATTCTTATGTTGTCCTGTTCAATGTTCTAATGGAATACAATGTGGAGAAATGTGATGTAATCCATTTTGGTGGTAAATAGATTATTTTTTTAATGAAATGTGAGAAGCCATTAATGATTGATATTAGTTGGAATGCATGTGAACCACATAAATTTAACAAACAGGTGCAGCAAGCAATTAGGAAAGTAAATGGATTGTATTTCTTTATTGCTGGGGGAACTGGAGTATAAAAGGATAAATCAATCTTGGTTATTTGCAGTAAACAGATGTTAAGGTTGCATCCTCACATTGCACAGACTTCCAGAATTTGGCCCCATTAAAGTGAATATTGTAAACAATGCAACCTGCAGATGTTCATACAGATAGGCACAAATAAGATCTAAGTCACATTTGCTGAGAATGCACCTTTAGTTTTTGGAGATACAGAGCGGAAATAGGCCCTTCAGCCCACCGAGTCCACGCCAACCAGCGATCCCCGCACATTAACACAAGCTTACACAAACAAGGGACAATTTACACTTATACCAAGTATACAAACCCAAGCCAATTAACCTACAAACCTGTAAATCTTTGGAGTGTGGGAGGAAACCAAAGATCTCAGAGAAAACTCATGCGGTCACGGGGAGAACGTGCAAGCTCCGTACAGACAACATCCGTATTCGGAATCGAACCCAGTTCTCTGGTGCTGCAAGCACTGTAAGGCAGCAACTCTACCACTGTGCTACCATGCCACCCTGAGGTACCTGGAATGCTATGTATAGGTTTTGTTTTAATTTTTGCCACAAATACCGAGATATATCGAAAAGCTTTGTTTTGGGCAAGACCAGCCTCACGCAAGGGAGATACACGTGGCGGCATAATCAGGTACTAAAAAGCCTGGCATCAGCCCTTGAGAACAGGCGGTGTGCGACCAACTCCTTGCCTCCGAGAGCAAGCAACCCCCCCCGCCTAAGGGCAACAACCTTTGTCCGAGAAGGACAGAAAACACATCCTTCCATGTCAGAAGAAGGAAACCTATGCATGGAAATAGAGACAAATAGGACAAAGTTTTTTCCACCTGACAGGGTCCACAGAATATTGTTTTCAGCATTGTAGACTGCTTACATCATAGAGCTCACAGTTCCCCACAGAGAAGCTGCGCTACACAGAGCTTGCCAATGTCAAGTCTATCCAGTTGAAGTGGGATGATTTGATGCGTCGGACTGTGAAACCTACGGTTATAAAAGGATCATTCAGAAGCCTGATAACAGTGGGGAAGAAGATGATCCTGAGTCTGGTGTTGCACACTTTCAAGCTTCTGTTCTTCTTTCTCATTGTGGAAGAGAGGGGAGAAGACCCAGTAAAGGGGCCTACTGATGATGTGTGGACTGAAGGTTACACAGGGCCAAGATATGTGTTCACCCCCCCGCCCCCCACCGATGTTTACCACTCTTAACGGATGCTTTTCTGATTGGCACAAGCAGTCCTGTTTATTCTTCATATCAGACCCAAGCACATTTCAGCAAACATAGAGCAATTCAGGGTAAAGTGCTGTTCAGCCGCACACAAACTCCAAGCATGTGATTAAAACCTAGCATATAAAAGGATCATTCAGAAGCCTGATAACAGTGGGGAAGAAGATGATCCTGAGTCTGGTGTTGCACAAAACTTCTGTTCTTCTTTCTCATTCAGTAATAAATGTTAGCTGCTTTTCTGAGCAATATTCAAAACATTTCAGCAACAAGGCAATAAAAGTGCAAGTATTAAAAATACAATTAAAAACAGTCATTAAAAATATATTGGAAATAAAAACAAGCTAAAATAGAATAAAACAAGTATAAAATACAAGAATAAAAGTTACAGCGCAATGTAAGAAATGAATAAATATTTAATTTAATTAAAAGCAGTGTCAAACAGAAAAGTCTTCAGCCCCGATTTAAAAGAACTGAGAGTTGGAGCGGACCTGCAATTTTCTGGAAATTTTTGTTAAAAACTAAATGTTTAGTTCTCACTCTGGGGACAGAAAGCAGACCTGCCCCAGATGACCTCAGAGGTCTGGATAGTTCAAATGTAGCAGAAGGTCAGAAATGTATTTTGGCCCTAGACCGTTCAGTGCTTTATAAACCAACAGTAATATTTTGAAATCAATTCTTCGACAGACTGGAAGCCAGTGTAAAGACCTAAAAACTGGAGTGATGTGATCCACTTTCTTGGTCTTAGAGAGGACTCGAGCAGCAGCATTTTTAATCAGTTGCAGCTGCCTAATCAATTTTTTAGGGAGACAGCATTACAGTAGTCAAGTGAAGTTAAATGTATGGGCAAGTTTTTCCAAATCTTGTTGAACCATAAATCCTTTAACCCTTGATATATTCTTAAGGTTATAGTAGGCTGACATTGTAATTGTCTTAAAGTGGCTTAAAATTCAGGTCTGAGTCCATGATTACACCAAGAGTTCTGGCTTTGTCCATGGTTTTTAACATTGCCGATTGAAGCTGAGCACTGACTTTTTATCGTTCCTCTTTGGCTCCATAAACAACAACCTCAGTTTTGTCTTCATTAAATTGAAGAAAGTTTTGGCACATCCAATCATTGATTTGTTCGATGCACTTACTCAGTATTCGTATTAGACCATAGTCCCCTGGTGATATGGTTATGTAAATTTGTGTGTCGTCTGCATAATTATGGTAATTTATTTTGTTGTTTTCCATAATCTGAGATTGGACCCCTGGGGAACTACACATGTCATATTTGTCCGCTCGGATGTGTAATTCTCTAGAGACACAAAGTAGTCCCTGTTCTTTAAGTAGGATTCAAACCAGTTTAGTACTGTGCCAGAAAGTCCAACCCAGTTGTCCTATCAGTCTAGTAATATGTAAAGTAAGTAAAGTAAACTTTATTGTCAATTCAAATAATGCAACAAGTAGTTACACACAGTTAAACACAGAGGATTGAAATTGCGTTTCCCCATACTCCAAATGTGCAAGTAATATTTATAACACAGACAGACTATATACCAATAAAAATAGACAGGACATATACATTATATAAAATATAAGTGCAAATAGCATACTGCAGACTTTGAATTAAATTTATTTTTATTTTGACAGTCAATTGGTCTTAGTTTGTGTAATGTTCATGGAATTTTCTTCAGTGTGTTGAGTAGTCTGATAGCCTGAGGGCAAAAGCTGTTTTTGAATCTGGTGGTTTTGCTCCGCATGCTGCAGTAGCGCTTGCCGGATGGTAGGAGGGTGAACAGTTTGTGTGCTGGGTGGGTGGTGTCTTTGATGACATTGGTTGCTCTCTTGCAACAGCGAGATGGGAATAAGTCCTGGATTGCTGGTTGGGGTGATCTGGTGATCTTCTCTGCTGTCCTCACCACTCTCTGTAGTGCCTTCTGGTCAGCAGCAGAGCAACTGCCATACCAGACTGCGAGACTGCTGGTAAGAATGCTCTCAATGGCACCCCTGTAAAAAGTGGTGAGGGCAGAAGGGGGGAGGTCAGCTCTCCTCATCCGTCGAAGGAAGTGGAGGCGTTGCTTTGCTTTCTTGACTATGGAGATGGTGTTGGTGGACCATGTCTGGTCATCTGTGATGTGCACTCCCAGGAACTTGGTGCTTTTCACAGACTGCACTGCACTGCCATTGATGGTGAGTGGGGTGTGTGCTGTCTGTTTCCTCCTGAAGTCCACAGTTATTTCTTTTGTTTTATTGACATTGAGTTGAAGGTTATTGATGTCACACCAGTTGATGAGTTGTTGTACCTCCTTTCTGTAGGCTGTCGTCATCGTGGCTGATGAGACCCACCACTGTTGTGTCATCTGCGAAATTGATGATGTGGTTCGAATTATGTTTGGCACAACAGTCATGTGGTCGACCATGTCAAATGCAGCACTGAGATCACTAAGACTGAAATTTCGCCACTGTCTGTATTTAAGTGGATGTCATTGAAGACCTTAACAAGAGCAGTCTCAGTGCTGTGGTGTGGTCGAAAAACTTGACTGGAGGACATCAAAATAGTTGTTTAGTGACAAAAAGTTGTTAAGCTGTTGAAAAACAGCGTTTTCAATGATTTTACTTAAAAATGGAAGGTTTGATATGGGCCTGTAATTGCACATTACTTCTTTTTTAAGAGTGGCTCGATGACTGCAGTTTTCAGGGCTTTTGGGAAGACACTTGAGAGAAGAGACGTGTTTACGATTTGTAGAAGATCTGCGGCCAAATAATTTGAAACATTTTTGAAAAAGCCTGTTGGCAGAATATCAAGGCTGCAGGAGGAGGATTTCAGATGCTGTATAATGTCCTCCAGGTTTTTATGGTTGATTGCACAAAATTGTGCCATGGCATTTGTATTGGTTTTACGTGGACACACGAACGACACACATCCTGTACCTGATATGGAGGCACTGACTGCTTATCTAATTAATTGCAGGCCCTGGTAGGAAGTTCAGTGGCTACTGACACAGGAGGGTTTGTTAGCCTGTCGACAGTAGCAAACAAAGCATTATTATTGTTTTTGGTGATGATGTCAGAGAAGAAGGACCGCCTTGTATTTCTCAGCTCCAAGCCATAAATGCGAAGTCTCTCCCTATAGATGTCATAGTGAACCTGGAGATTTGTTTTCCCCACCTGCGTTCAACTTTTCAACACTCTTTTTTCTGTTCTTACCAGCGTGGCATTTCTCCATGGAGATCTTTTCTTACCAGAGACAGCCTTCAACTTAGTGGGTGCAATGGCATCAATAACATTCGTAATTTTAGAATTGAAATGATCCACAAGCTCATTGACTGAGACCCAAGAGGGGGCGGGTGTGGAAGGGAAAAGCTGAATAAATGTTTCACTGGTGTTTTCAGTGATATACCATTTAGTGACTTATCTCTTTTTGAACATTTGTGTGCATGGAGATAGTGCTGTCAAAGAAAACACAGGAATGATCAGAGAGAGCAACATCAGTCACCACAACCTTGGAAATGTTCAGACCCTTGGAGATAATTAAGTCCCGAGTGTGCCCCTTGTTGTGAGTGGTCTCCGTCACATGCCGAGTCAGTCCGTAGTTATCAAGAACACTATACAGTTCTTTAGTCCCTCTGTCCTGGGGGTTGTCAACATGAATGTTAAAATCACCAACAGTAACTACAAAATCAAAATCAATACAGATTATAGACAGCAGTTCAGTAAAAACTCGTCAAAGAAGCTTGCACAGTATTCAGGTGGCCTGTAGAAATTTGGGAACATAGTTCCTCAAGAGGATTAACTCAGCAGAAAAACCACATATTCAGAAGAAACAACATTTTCAAAAGATATCTGCTTGCATTGGAGTGAGTCATTTAACATTATGGCAACCCCACCTCCTTTCTTATGCACTCTAGCCTTACTCATAAAACTGAAGTTGGGAGGGGTTGACTCGATAAGAACAACTGCACTGTTATTTTGGTCCAGCCAAGTTTCAGCTAAAAACATAAAATCAAGATTATACTTAATAGTGAAATCGTTGATTAAAAAAGATTTTCCTGCCAAAGACCTGACATTTGATAAAGATAGTTTAGTGTGTTAAAAGCATTATCTGTCCCATTTTTTTGGGACAGGCTGTGGCTCTCAAGGAATGAATGCTAAATGTGATAAATTTGCAGTTGAGTGCTTCTTGTTTCTTAGCGGATTCACCATTCCTTTGCTATTACCTATCAAGACAGAAATTGAGGAAGCTTTTGGTACACAAGGCCCCGGCTTGTCCCGAAAAGAGTCATGAGTGCCATTAGCCATGCAGGCTGCATGAAGTATAGATGGAGTATACTCGGGGGTGGCACTAAACAAGTTAAAGTCTGACGCAGGATGGTAAAAAGTAACAAAAAAAACGATGAAGAGGTGGATAAAAGGAGAATTGTATGCAACATTACAGAGGGACGGGATGGTAAAGAGGGTCAATGCAGGTAAATGAAGTAGTGATGAAATCTTGGGGGCATTTAAGAACTGGTGGGGCCCAGAGATCTTCAAGTCTTGTAGAATTCTGAAAGATCATGGTATGATGCACATTCACAGAAACACTGGTTTCCTAATCTAATTATTCATTGAGCCTTCTGCTATTGCAAGGAACTGGAACAAGAAACCATACTGCCTGAAGGAAACCCCTTGGATACTGTCTGAATAATAACCATTGCAACAATCTACCAGTGACATATTGTATTTAGGAGAAAAGAAAAAAATAGCAAACAGAACAACCAAGGTAAAAATAAAATGTTCTGCAAGGAATGCTTTTGTTCTAAAGGGAATTAATTAAAAATCTGCATAAAGCTAAGCACAATTAAGAGAGTTCTTATTATATCTACATAATTCCTGTCAAATTGTCACTGTCTACAGGAAAATTTCAAAAATCAATTTGGTAATTAATCAGTCAACTCTAGTTCATCAGTTCATAATCAGAATCATAATGTAGACATAAATGCTGGAGAAACTCAGTGGGTGAGGCAGCATCTATGGAGCGAAGGAATAGGGGACGTTTCGGGTCGAGACCCTTCTCAGTCTGTATCATAATCATAATAATACTTTATTAGCCAAGTATGGTTTGAAACACACGAGGGATTTGATTTGCCATACAGTCATACCAATAAAGAGCAACAAGCCACCCAAATAAATGTTTAACATGAACATCCACCACAGCGACTCCCTACATTCATCACTGTGATGGAAGACAAAAAAAAGTTCAATATTCTTCCCTTCTTTGTTCTCCCGCGGTCGGGGCACTCGAACCTTCCGTTGTCGGGGCGATCTTGGCTCCCGGAGCCGGTGGTCGAGCCCGCTGCATCGTTGTGATTAAGCTCCCGCATCTGGGGGTTATCAACTCCCCCGCGCCGGGTAATCTGACCCCGGGTCGGGGCTAGTCGAACCTTCTGCGACTTTGGAGCTTCCCGACATCAGCCTCTACCCAAGACTGCGAGCTCCTTGATGTTAAAATCCGCAGGCCGCAGTTGGAGTGTCAATCCCAGGCAAGGGAACGCAGACTCCGATGGGAAGTCAACGGCCCCGCGGTGGGCCTCAAAGTCAGTCTCGAGCAAGGCTGCTAGCTCCATGATGTTATGCCACAGTGCGACCAGAGATGCAATCCGGAAAACAATCGCATATCCTGCAAGGTAAGAGATTGAAAAAATGTTTCCCCCAACCCTCCCCCATCCCCCATCCCCCAAATAAAACAAACCAGAGAACAATAACACATACTATTAAAACACACTAAAAATAACAAAATAAGACGAAAAGACAGACAGAATGTTGGCGAGGCTCAAATCGCTACCCAGTTGTATGACTTATTAAAATAAGTCCACTATCAAACACAAATCACACCTCATGGTACGAGTTATAATAAAGCTTCGGTGACTTATTCAGCATGATGAATGCCAGATTAGCAGAGAGCTAATCAAGGCTAGAGATGAGAGCAAAGTACATTAATTGTCTCAATTATCCTTATTGCTGTAGGGCATGTGTCAAGTCATTCATTACACTCCGAAGGGAATGCTTCAAGATGGGTATTTTGCCTAACACAAAGGGTAGTGGGTGTATGGAACAAGCTGCCAGATGAGGTAGTCGAGGCTGGAACTATCCCAACGTTTAAGAAACTGTTAGAAAGGTACATGGATAGGACAGGTGTGGAGGGATATGGACCAAGCGCAGGCATGTGGGACTAGTGTATCTGTGCCATGTGGACAAGTTGGGCCGAAGGGCCTGTTTCCACACTTTATAACTCCATGACTCTCTATGACACTATCACTTGACTAGGCACTGAAACCTATAACTCAGTTGAGTCAAAAGACAATATACAATAAACAATAGGTGCAGGAATAGGCCATTCGAACATTCGAGCCAGCACCGCCATTCAATGTGATCATGGCTGACCATCCACAATCAGTACCCCGTTCCTGCCTTCTCCCCATATCCTCTGACTCCGCTATCTTTAAGAATCCCTCATCTGCCCCTCAGTTTGTACC
Organism: Leucoraja erinaceus; assembly: GCF_028641065.1. NCBI lineage: Eukaryota > Metazoa > Chordata > Chondrichthyes > Rajiformes > Rajidae > Leucoraja > Leucoraja erinaceus. The sequence continues at coordinate 24,863,644 of NC_073382.1, read as the reverse complement.
AGCCAAAGCTGATATAACTAATGTGCCCCTCACTCATTTGAATGGGGTCACAGTCACTGAGTAAAACAGTGTGGTTATCTTTTTCTTCAATTTTTTAAAAAACATTTCATTTAATTTTTGGCACTTTTCAATTATTCAAGCCTATTTTAACTGAGATATTTAAAAACAATTCAAAGGCCTTTGACTACAAACAGGGTATCCAAAGGCCATTGCATCATTCAAGGATCTGCTGAGGCTAGTTACTAGTTGTGGCCTTCACCACTATGGAGGGCTAACGGAGAAGGAGATTCAGCTCAGCCAACTATCTTATTTGGATCAGGTTAAGTGGGTGAACCCTGCTCACATCAAGTTCAATAAGGAGGCTTGATCCAGGATGATCTGACCCAACATAACATTCATCAGCCACTTGCTTGGTCTATCTTTACTTTTCCAGAGAAACATTAGTCAACCTGTGAATGGATGCCCTCATCTCCCACAGTGGGAATGAAGGGTGATAAGAAGAGTCTATGCAGGAGATCAAACAATCCAACCATTCCTATATTATCTCTTGCGACAACAAACTAAGATGAGTGAAAATGTCAGCATCCACCTCTAGATGAGCCTTTTATGCAGCTTGCCACACAAATGGTCCATCTGACTTTTCCCTGCACGCAGACTAACAAAATGAAATGGCGGTGATATGGTCTACAGCTCCTGTTGGGAAATGCACAGCCCCTCTTTTATCGAATTTTTTTGGTTGGCTTAGTTCCTGACCATTGTTTCCATCATCTTCTTGGCCAAGATCATGATCTTTTGCAAAGGATCTGAACCATTTAAACAATGGTTTTATGCATTAACGTTTGGTGATTTCCACTGTAGATAAAGAAGGCTATCACATTTGCAAGCATAAAAACGGTTTCTCGACCCAAAGAATGCAGCCTGCTCCTTTACTTTGAAAGAAATACTACACCTCCCTAGCCCAATACATTTTGCCTATTTAAGCAAATATCCCATTGGCTTTTGTGTATGACCTTTGAACCAGGTTCCAATGCCCATTCAGTTAACACACTTTAGTTCATCACAATATTATTGGTGGTAGCCCACAAATGATCCATTGTATAGGTGAGTAACGGAAACTGATGGACATTGAAGGCAATGTGGGGAGAACAGCAAAATAAGGGATTAGTGTCAGATCAGTTTGAATGGTAGCACAGATTTGGGTAGGACGAAGGGCTTGTTTCCATGATAGATGGCTCAGTGACTTTAAATAATAAGTAAAAGCTTGCTGGCCAATTCAACAAGATCATAATTGATCGCTCAGCCTTAACTCCGCTTTCTTGTCTCTGACAGCCATAATCCTTCATTATGGTCAAAACCCTGCTAAGTCCCTGGTCTTTTAGCCTCTGGAACCAGTTTCTTCTTATTTTTCCTTCATAATTCTGAGCACCACTAATTAAATCTTGCCTTCATCGTTTTTCCTGGAAGGAGAAACTTCACAGCTGCACTGGTTACATGACAGAAGTCCTCCGTGCTAGTAAATTGTCTTTGCAGTGCCTTCAGGAGCCTGGTGCCTATAATAAGAAATAATACTCCAGCTGAGAACTACCCAGCAATTTATAAACATGAACTGGGAACATTAGAATGTAGCTGACCCCAGCACCCTGGAGGCTATGGGTTCCAGCCGGTTATACGTTTAGTCACAAACGTACAAACCAGACCCTGAGGGTGAGGGGCGTGGTGCGAGGACAACCTTTGACCTGCAGCGATCCAAAGCTTGCTTCAAATTTCCCAAACCCCCAAGTAGTTTTTTATAAGTTGCCAGCGATTCCAAGACTAATGTAAAGAATTCTCAGGGTTGTTGATAAATCCAGGGATGTTGATAACCCTATTCATATCCATTGCATGTTTGCTATGCACACCTTACATAAAAACCACAGAGTTCCTTCTTCTTTGTTAAGAGCTTCTTCATTGTCCTACTACTTTCAAGAATTTCTGCATGTAAACCATCAAATTACTCTGATTGCTAGATTCAAACAAGACAGGGTCGGATTTCCAGGAACGGCCAGTACAAACATGTTGGCAATGCCATAAGAGTTGAAGAACTTTATCTCACTTTGAAAGTATTTCAACAAAATTCAAGCTTGAAATATTATTTGTCCGCAAGATCTGAAATCAGCATGCGCGATTGCAGTTTTATTCACTTTGTCCAGTTGTTTGTCCTCTCTCCGCAGGCTGCCACAGTGGTGCAGTAGTTCGTGCTGCTGCATCACAACGCCAGTGACCTAGGTTCAATACTGACCTCAGGAGTTGTTTTGGATGGACTTTGTACGTTCCTCCTGTGAATAAGAGGAGGATCGAAACATGGACATGATCTGATCGCCTCTTACCTTAGAAGAACATTTACTGACTTAGTTATTATGCACAGCAGGAAGCCATTCAGCCCATCAGGCCCATAATAGCTTCAGTAGAGCAGCCCAACAGTCCCATCTCCCCTTTTCTTCATTCATGTACCCATACAGCTTATTCTCTCTCAAATGCCTATTAATTCCCTTCTGATCCTTTTCATCACTTACCTACAGTTTACAGTAGTAATCTGAGCAAAACCATCAATTTGCTGTTATTACATGTCAATCTAGAAACACCATTTAGAAAAGGTCCATGCACATTTGGAAACAGCCTGGGGCAGCTAGTAGAGTTACTATCTCATGCCACCAGTGAACTGTGTTCAGCTCCTGTCTGCAATGAAGTTTGCACATTCTCCCAGTGACTGCATATGTTTCCTCTGGGTACTGTGGTTTCCTCCTACATCTCAATGATGTGAAGGTTGGTTGGATAATTGGCCACTATAAATTGCTCCTAGTGTGGAGGTGAGTGATAGAATCTGGCTAGAATTTTTGAGAAACTGGAAAAAGATCAGTATGAAAATAGTTGCTTGACAGTCAGTGTGGGCACAGTGAGCCAAACCGCCTGTTTCTGAGGTGTAACTGTTCGAATCTATAATATCTTTAATCTTGTAAATAGCTTGTTCTAATGCTTTTGCAGCGATCCAATCGAAATGATGCATTTAGGGTTTGTTTGCAAAACTGCTGTACATTTTATCAATTTGGAGAAACAAGGAGAACACCTGGACCCTTCACCATCCTGCATACCAGTCTGAGCCTAGACTGGCTAGCGCCATTCAAAGCCTGTAAAGTTCAGCTGACAAGGGTTAAGCAATTCTGACAATTGCAGGGGTCCTCCATTTTATGGTGTCTTTAATTCGGCCAATATTACCAATCTACACATTAATTGGTTGCTTTAGGATATCAGTTCAGTTCAGACTGAGTAGTAAATCAAACAATAAAGTAGGAATTAAACAGTACAATTTTGAAATGATTTTTAAAAACATTAAGAGCACCATTTAAAGAAATGCAGGACATTGTGATAGAAGCTATAATCTAAGAAAGAAGTTTGAGATTGAAAGAAAATGACTATCCAAAATTATTAATTATTTTTAAATGTCGTACAGTTGCTAAAAAGTAAAAATGATTGTGTAAGAAAGTATTCAATGTCTTGTTACAGTAATAACAAGCAATACAATTGTTGCAGTTAATATATTGCAGCAGAGAACATTGCCCAGGGAATCACTGATAGCAGTCTCTGGATTCCCATCTTTAACTGCACACATTTAGACTGCTGAAGTCGTGGTCTGGATCTACAAGTGGAAGCTGAAAGTTTAACAACTGGAAAATCCAGTCTTGGTGAATACTGGGTTGAGTTGACCACAGGAATGATGGCAATGTACAGAGTACAATTCAGGACAGAAAACATAAGGTAACCATAAATCAATTATCAGTAATCCATCACAGAAGATAATACATGACATTTCCATCACTTAATAAAAACCACACAGTAGACACCCAAGTGGATGTGCCAAAAAACTATTTAATGCCATACAGAATTTTAATGAGAAGCATCTTCTGTCACCAAAATCAAGTGTTTTAAGATACGGAAAAGCACAAAGTGCTGAAGGTGCTCAGTGAGTCACAGCACCTGTGGAGGGAATGAACAGATCACATTTCAGGACAGGCGGCACTGTAGCACTGCGGTAGAGTTGCTGTCTTACAGCGCCAGAGACCGGGGTTCGATCTTGACTGTGGGTGCTACCTGTACGGAGTTTGTCCGTTCTCCACGTCTCATGCATGGGTTTTCTCCGGAACCTCCCACACTCCAAAGATGTTCAGGTTTGTCGATTAATTGCCTTAGTATAATTGTAAATTGTTCCTAGTGTGTGTGGGATAGCGTTAAGTGTGCGGGTATCGCTGGTCTGCATTCTCAGTGGGCCGAAGGGCCTGTTTCCGGGCTGTATCTCTAAACTACACTAAACACTGAAGAGGGATCCTGACCCAAGATGTTGTCTGTCCATTCCCACCATATATGCTGCCTGACCCACTCAGCTCCTTCAGCGCTTTATGTTTTGCTCTAGATCCCAAAAACTGCAATTTCTAGCATTTCAGTTTTAAGACAGGAGTGAAGTAATCTATGGAGTGTGATCCACCATATTGTGAGACCATGTGATTTAACTCCATATACCTATCTTTTTCCCAGAATTGTTTATTATTTGATTAACAAGAATCTGTCAGTTATTTCTGTAAAATTAATAAATTACCCAGCATCAAATCAGTCTGGGCTGTACATGGCAGAGATGAATTCAAATATTTTCTTCTAGAGGGTCATACGTCTTTGCAACTCTCTTCCTCAAACTATGAAGGAAGCAAAGTATTTTAATAGATTTAAGGCAGAGACATATACCATGATTGCACATCAAGTCATAGGGTCACATATACAAAGCAGCATACAATGTTAAGAAATGTGGTGTTGTCCAACTTGCCCAGCTGGTGAGGCTGTGCTAATAGATAAAGTCAAGCTGAGCCAACATCACAGATGGATGACTTGCATTGGCATTGACTAGTTCAGTAACAGACACTATTTTTATTAATTATTTCACAGGAGACATGTGTTGCCACCCTGGGCAGCTATTTGCAATTGGTTCAGAATACAATTATTTGATAGGCAGTAAAGATGTTAACCATAACAGTAAGTAAGTAAGTAAGTAAGTAAGTAAGTAAGTAAGTAAGTAAGTAAGTAAGTAAGTAAGTAAGTAAGTAAGTAAGTAAGTAAGTAAGTAAGTAAGTAAGTAAGTAAGTAAGTAAGTAAGTAAGTAAGTAAGTAAGTAAGTAAGTAAGTAAGTAAGTAAGTAAGTAAGTAAGTAAGTAAGTAAGTAAGTAAGTAATTTTTATTTATATAGCACTTTTAAATCAAATCACGTTGAAGCCAAAGTGCTTTACAGAGAAGAAATTAGATTTCCATGCATCCATATAAAAGAAAAAAGAAAAAAGACACAGTACACTATAGGATTCAACATGAATCGTCCCCCCACAGCAGAATCCACTGTGAGGGAAGGCACCAAAAAGTCCAGTTCTCCTCCTCCTCATAGTCTACCCGAGGTCGGGGCCTATTTGTGGCCTCCGCAGCTAGTCCGATGTTTTCAGGCCCTCTTGCCGGGAAGCTGGAACTCCGGCATCGGGTGAAACATTCCTCAGCGGCTTGGAAATGTCTGAAGTGGCCGCTCCCTCCCCGGAGACTGCGGTGCCCGTAATCCTCGGGCCGCGCTTGTTGGAGCTCCGACTCTGACGATCTAGGATCCCAGGCTCCACGGTGTTTTAAATCCAGTGCCGCCCACCTGTGGCTGTACGCCCGCAGTCAGAGTTCCTCGGATGTTGGAGTCAGCAGTCACCGCACTCCGGAGCTTACCGCACAGCGACCCAGTAAAGCATCGCCCGCTCCATTTTGGTGTCCCAGCGCTGTGCCACCGCCGAAGCTGTGGTCCCGGCAGGAAACGCCACTCCAGTTCGATGGTAGGCCGCACGGAGAGGACGAAGATGCTATTCGGAGTCAATGAGTCTGCAGTCATGCATAAACACACAAATATATGAATCAGCCATGAGTAGATCACTTAGTTCGATGAACCTTATTCACCATTCAATATATAAACATGTCTGGTTGTAACTAACTTCCACATTCCCATTACTTTGCTGCAACTGCAATTCTGATCTCTGGCAATCTCTGATAGACTTCTTCCTATGATCCCCTGGGTTACCTCTGGGTTGTCTGGCTTCTTCCCACTTTCCCCAAGGTGCGGATCAGTAGATTAATTGGCCCCTATTTCACTGGGAAAATTATTATGACTCTGTAACTAACATCATTAATCCATCGACCACTACTTATCCTGATCAACCCTGGTCACAGTTTATCACAGATAATCTCTTTGCTCCTATCCAAAACATCTCTCCACACCATATCCGTAACTTAAAACAAACATGTTTTTTTTCTGTCTTTCTCAGTTCTGGCAAAGGGTCTTCAATCTGAAATATTAACACTTAAGGGCCTGTTCCACTGACACAACTTTACAGCGATTGTCTTCGACCTTCAAGCTCGAGGACACTTGCCTAGAAAACCACGAGCTGGATCGACCGTCAGCGATGAAACTGCAAGTTGGATCGACCGATCGCACACACACACACTCACAAACACATCGCAAAGGCGGGGGCCAGGGAAAGCGGGGGAGTGCTGTCTGAAATTCACACCCGCGATGAACAGGAAAGTAAAAGATGGCTGCACAGTGTATGGTAAGTCCTTTAGAGAGGGGGGGGAGAGAGAGTGGGAGAGAAGGGGTGATAAGGGATAAGAAGGGGAGAGAAGGGGAGAGAAGGTGAGAGAAGGGGGGAGAATGGGGGGAGAAGGAGTGGAGATACTTTTAAGAAGCCAGACAACTTATAATAAAGTTTAGTGTGCATTTAACATTACCGGTCGTTTTCCTTGGTCCTGAAAACTCCAATGAGCCAATTAAAATGTCCGGTCAACGAAGGAGATTGCTTACGGTTGCCCTCAACTGCCTATAACTACATAGCGACCCCACTCTCTGCACTATGAGTTCAAAAGAACCATGCCGACCAATTTTTACTCGCGAAAATTTTTTCAACAGGCTGAAAATTTTTCCTAGACTAAACTGAGGCCGCGAGTATGCGGGAACTTCCTTCGGGCATGAAGGAGAGTTCCGGTGACCTCATAGGACCACCTAGGACCACGTGTCGGCCATGCTGCGAGTTTGAGTCGAGGGCAAACTCTTCTAAACTCACAGATTAGGTCGCCGCAGTGGGACAGCTCCTTAATTCTCTTTTTGCAGGTATTGACTCATCTGCAGATTGTTCCTAGCAACGTCTACATTTATCTACTAAAAATATTATGAGTATACACTCTTGAAAGAGCAATGCTAAAGTGAATGAACTGGCAGTAAAATGGTTTTCTGCTGGTTTGTGATGAAGCAAACATTTATTATTGGCTGCCTGATTATTGCAGGAAGGATGTGGAGGATTTAAAAGGGTGCAGAGAAATTTTAGCAGAATGAGGCCTTGATTAGGGGGTATTAGCTACAGGGAACTGTTGGGCAGACTTGGATTGTTTTCTCTGTAATGTCAGAGGTGTTGGAGAGACCTGATAAAATATATAAAATTATGAGAGGCAAATATATGATAGACAGTCGGTACCTTTTTGCCAGTATAGAAAAATCAAATACTGGCAGACATGACTTTAAGGTGAGAGTGGGGCAAGATTTTTTACACAGAGGATGGTGTGTGCCTGGGACACACTGTTGGGGTGCAGGTCAAGACATATATTAGTCAATAGTCAAGAGTGCTTTAATGTCATACGTCCCAGATAGATCAGTGAAATTCTTACTTGCAGCAGCACAACTGAATATGTAAACATAGTACACTGTAAACAATATAATAAATGAGAGAGAGAAAAATGTTCTGTGTGTACATGTATACTGTGTGTATACATACACATACTCCCATATACACACATATACATGTACGTACGTACAGGCAAAAATAAATATTGCAATATTAACAATAATAGTAATTTTTAATCTATTTTTAATTTTTAGTCAGTTTTAAAGTTTGTTTTGGGGAATCTTTAACTTTTCTATGTGGGGTAGGGGGGTAGGCTAAGGGGGAAACTGTTTCCCAGTCGCTTCCTGGCGGGGACGCGACTATTCTCCGAGTCGCGTCCTCGCCTCCGTCCTCGCAGCCTACCACCTGGATTGGTGCGGCCTTTCCTGCCGGGGACCGGGCCAGAGCTTCAACAGCAGTGGCGCAGCGCTGGATTCACCACGGAGCAGGCGATGCCTTACCTGGATCGCCGTTTGGAGCTCCGGAGCGTTGGGCCGCTGCTCCAACATCGTTGAGCTGTGGTTTGGGAGAGCTTCTTGCGCGGGCGGCGCTGAACAACATTCCGGAGTCCTGGGACCCTATGCCGAGGGCCGCCAGCATTGCATCTCCGCCCAGCACGGCCTGCGGACTTTGGGAGCCGCGGACTCTGGTCAGAGGTGCCCGAATCGAATGTCCAAGCCGCTGAGGAGGTCCTCCAGTCCTGACATCGGACTTCCATCACTCCGGCGAGCAGGCCTGAACATTGGGCCGCCCGGAGCGGCGACAGCGGAGTGCTTGGGAGACCCTGACCACGGGTGAACATCAGGAACATTAGAGGAAGAGGACTGACTTTGGAGCCTTCCCTTACAGTGGGAAACTTTTGATTCTGCTGGGTGGGGATGTTTTATGTTAGTCTCTATCGTGTGTTGTGTTCTTTATTTTTATTGTATGGCTGTATGGTGATCACACATTTCACTGTGCCAACTGGCACATGTGACAAATAAATGTATCTTGTATCTTGTATCTATGTAGTTCAGCTTAATTGAGGTTGTAGTGTTTAATAGTGGCATTTAGGAGGCTTTTGGAGAGGCAAAGTGATATGTAGCAAATGGAGGGATATCGATTATATGCAGACAGACATGTTGGACTGGGCATCATGTTCGGCATGGATATTGTGAGCTGAAGGGCCTGTTCTTGTACTGTACTTTTCTATGTTCTCTGACAGATTAAACAGCAGAAACAGAGGGCATAGTTAAGATTCAGTATGGTAACTTGAACACAGAAGTGAATTTCAGCTCACTCCCGACTTTTAAACATTTAACATTTCTTGCTGCTAAATTAGAAATTAGGTACAATTTTTATTGCATCTCCTAAGATTTTGCTCCTGAAGTGAATATTAATTTAAAGGTACCTAAATTAAATCTCCAAGGATAATATCTAACCAGACTTCCATTATCATGAAATGAAGAAAAAACGTTTTGGATTTATATCGCAGCTTTACTTATCTCAGGATTTGCCAAAATGCTTTACAGGCAAAGAGGTATCCCTGAAGAATAACTATTGTTGTAATGTGGAAACCATGGCAGGACATTTCTCAGCAGTAATCTCCCATTGCAGCTGTTTGAAAATGATGAGTTCCAATTATGCTGCTCAAGACCGATGATTAAGTCAACAACAAGATAGCAAAAGTGCAGGACACTTCACACAAGTAGCAAGATAAGATTCCAGACGCACAGATTCTGTCCCAACATATAGGAAGTGGAAGATATATATCGCTCTGAGGAAGAATCAGGACCCTGCTGAGTAATGAGACTGACACAGGTTATGTTCCTGCACAATGGTATATTACCAAGTTCTATTAAATTACTTATGTGTATATTGAACTGAACTGTTCTGTATTTTTGCTGACAATACTCTGTTGTGCTGCAGCAAGCAAGAATTTCATTGAACATTCTGGGACACATGACAATAAATTCTCTTGACTTGACTCTTGACTTGACCCGACTTTCATTTGGTATGGGAATGAGAATGTGTGGTATTGGTGGGAGGAACCGCACTGACAATATTCCCAGATCCTAAGAAAACCGAGGAACTTTAACTCCCAGTAACAAAGAAGATTCCAAAAAGTGGTGAACACTGCCCAGTCCATCACCGGGACTGACCTCCCCACCATCGAAGGCATCTCTAAAAGGCAGCCAGCAGCGTCAGGGACACATGCCCCCCTGGCTACACTCTCATTTCTCTCCTGCCATCGGGGGAAGGTATAAGAACCTGAAGACTAACGTCCAGGTTCAGGAGTAGCTTCTTCCCTCCAACCATCAGGCTTTTAAACACTACATCCTCCAAACCCTTTATAATGGCTGGACACAAAATGCTGGAGTAGCTCAGCGGGTCAGGCAGGATTGCTGGAGAGAAGGAAAGGGTGACGTTTCGGGTGGGACCCTCCTTCAGAGTGAGGACTATATTCAGACTATAATGGATTTTGTATGTAGCGAACAGACCAGCCGATGCCATCCCCGGCTCACACTATCTCTCCAAATACCCCACCTCGACCCCACCCTGACACGCAAGGTGCACCAGTGAGCCCTTCTTCACCCACAAGTGACATGGCTGTTGTTGCGGCTCATGTTGTAGTCCCTGGGGGCAGCGCTTTCTTTGGGCCATCACCACCAACAGGATGTCCTCGGTCATCCCACCCCTCTCATCTGTTGCTGCTTCTTGCTGTCCATGGTGCCTTTATCTGCTCCACGATGCCTTTATCCGCTCCACGGTCCCTGTTCGAACAACATCGCCTACTCCTGCCATCGCTCTGTCCACTCTGCTTCTTCCTCCCATCTCCACCACCACAGCCTCTTCCTCCTTCTCCCCTGTAGTCGCCAATAAGCACCAACCTGGAAGCGGCAGCAGGTGAGAGGGGAGGAAGCCCCACGGCAACCGAGCGTGTTTTGTCATTGGCAGAGAACTGAAGAAAGCACTGTCCCCTGGGGCTACAACGAGTCACAACTACAGCCGCATGAACTGGTGAAGAAGGGCTCAATAGTCCAGACCAGCGGCATTGGCGCCTAGTTTAAGAAACGTCACAAAGTAATGGAGTAACAGCAGATTGAAACAGTCCGAGGAAGGGTCCTAACGTCACTTATCCATGTTCTCCAGTGATGCTGCCTACATATAGTGGCTTGCAAAAGTATTCATACCCCTTGAACTTTTACACATTTTGTCAAATTACAACCACAAACGTACATGTGTTTTATTGGGATTTTATGTGATAGACCAACACAAAGTGGTGCATAATTGTGAAGTGGAAGGAAAATAATACATGGTTTTCAAATCTTTTTACAAATAAAATACTGAAAAGTGTGGCGTACAAAAGTATTCAGCCCCCTTTACTCTGATACCCCTAAATAAAATCCAGCCCAACCAATTGCCTTCAGAAGTCACCTAATTAGTAAATAGAGTCCACTTGTGTGTAATCTAATCTCAGTATAAATACAGCTGTTCTGTGAAGGCCTCAGAGGTTTGTTAGAGAACATTAGTGAACAAACAGCATCATGAAGCCCAAGGAACACACCAGACAGGTCAGGGATAAAGTTGTGGATAAGTTTAAAGCAGGGTTAGGTTATAAAAAAAATCCCAAGCTTTGAACATCTCACGGAGCACTGTTCAATCCATCATCCGAAAATGGAAAGAGTATGGCACAACCGCAAACCTACCAAGACATGGCCATCCACCTAAACTGACAGGCAGGGCAAGGAGAGCATTGATCAGAGAAGCAGCCAAGAGGCCCATGGTAACTCTTAAGGAGCTGCAGAGATCCACAGCTCAGGTGGGAGAATTTGTCCACAGGACAACTATTAGTCGTGCACTCCACAAATCGGGCCTTTATGGAAGAGTGGCAAGAAGAAAGCCATTGTTGAATAAAAGCCATAAGAAGTCCCGTTTGCAGTTTGCCACAAGCCATGTGGGGGACACAGAAAACATGTGGAGGAAGGTGCTCTGGTCAGATGAGACCAAAATTGAAGTTTTTGACCTAAATGCAAAACGCTATGTGTGGCGGAAAACTAACACTGCACATCACCCTGAACACACCATCCCCACTGTGAAATATGGTGGTGGCAGCATCATGCTGTGGGGATGCTTTTCTTCAGCAGGGACAGGGAAGCTGGTCAGAGTTGATGGGAAGATGGATGGAGCCAAATACAGGGCAATCTTGGAAGAAAACCTGTTAGAGTCTGCAAAAGACTTGAGACTGGGGCGAGGTTCACCTTCCAGCAGGACAACGACCCTAAACATACAGCCAGTGCTACAATGGAATGGTTTATATCAAAGCATATTCATGTGTTAAAATGGCCCAGTCAGAGTCCAGACCTAAATCCAATTGAGAATCTCTGGCAAGACTTGAAAATTGCTGTTCACAGACGCTCTCCATCCAATCTGACTGAGCTTGAGCTATTTTGCAAAGAAGAATGGGCAAACATTTCAGTCTCTAGATGTGCAAAGCTGGTAGAGACATACCACAAAAGACTTGCAGCTGTAATTGCAGCGAAAGGTGGTTCTACAAAGTATTGACTCAGGGGGGCTGAATACTTTTGCACGCCACACTTTTCAGTTTTTTATTTGTAAAAAAATTTGAAAACCATGTATCATTTTCCTTCCACTTCACAATTATGCACCACTTTGTGTTGGTCTATCACATAAAATCCCAATAAAATACATTTGCGTTTGTGGTTGTAACGTGACAAAATGTGGAAAAGTTCAAGGGGTTACAAAACTTTTGCAAGCCACTGTATATATACATACACACTGAACTTTGTTTTGTTTATTACAGAGTTCACAGAGTACTATGTTTACATATCTGTTGTGCTGCTGCAAGTAAGGATGTCATTATTCTGTTTCGGGACATATGACAATAAAACACTCTTGACTATTGACCACAATTCTAGGCAATTCCTGGTGAATACCAGAAAGCCCATGTGGGCTCAAGGCAACATGCAAACTCTGACATGACCAGACGTCACATCTAGCCCAAGTCAAGTCAAGAGAGTTTGTTGTCATGTGTCCCAGATAGGACAATTTTTGAGATAGGACAATAGAATTCTTGCTTTGTTTCAGCACAACAGAATATAGTAGGCATGAATACAGAACATATCAGTGATTCCATATACCATTATATAAATATATACACACATCAATAAATAAGCAGATAAAGTGCAAATAAACAGATAATGGTCTATTAATGTACAGAGATTTGTTTCAGTTGAGTTTAATAGCCTGATGGCTGTGGGGAAGTAGCTTTTTCTGAACCTGGACGTTGCAACCTTCAGGCTCCTGTACCTTCTACCTGAAGGTAGCGGGGAGATGAGTGTGTGGCCACGATGGTGTGGGCCCTTGATGAAGCTGCCAGCCTTTTTGAGGCAGGAACTGTAATAGATCCCCTCGATGGTAGGGAGGTCAGAGTCGATGATGGACTGGGCAGTGTTTACTACTTTTTGTAGTCTTTTCGATCCTGGGCGCTCAAGTTTCCGAACCAAGCCACGATGCAACCGGTCAGCATGCTCTCTACTGTGCACCTGAAGAAGTTAGAGAGAGTCCTCCTTGACATACCGACTCTCCGTAATCTTCTCAGGAAGTAGAGACGCTGATGTGCTTTCTTAATAATTCCATCAGTAATGGAGACAAGTAAAATCAACTTTTAAACTAAGAAATGGATCTCTTCTCTCACCAATAGCTAATAACCCTTTGTTCAAGCCAACTATTATAGATAAAACGTTTACTTATTGGGAAAGACTAGAAATTAAAAAACTTGGAGATCTCTATGAGATGGGAACTCTTCTCTCATTTCAGGAATTAGTCAAAATACCACCTGAAAGGTAATCAATATTTCAGATCTTCAAATTCGAGACTATTTGAAAACATATACCCATGACTACCAAACTCTGCTGCCAGATATACTAGACGAATGTATGAATAGAAATTCAGAGTCAAACAACTTAACATCATATTTGTATAACACTCTTCTAAATATAGAAATCCCATTGTCAGAAGCAATTAGAAGAGACTGGGAAGAGGAACTAGGCCTAAAATTCCAAAAGACAGATGGGAAGAAAATCTTTTATATATACAAAATTGTTTGATTAATGTTAGACGTACTTTAATTCAATTTAAAATACTGCACAAACTCTACTTTTCTAAACTGAATAAGATCTTTCCAAATGTATCTCCTATTTGTGACAAATGTCTCCTTCAAGAGGCAACTATAACACATTCCTTCGCCTCTTGCATAAAATTACATAACTTTTGGAAAAGAATTTAAAAACATTTCTCAAAAACATTAAAAACAAAACTGGACCCCGACACGGAACTGATTATTCTAGGAAAGTCAGAAGCCTGCTCTGAGCTATCAATATTTCAAAGACGTTTCCTCAATTGTGGCCTGATAATGGCGAAAAAACTAATACTTACATTCTGGAAAAATACATCTGCCCCTACTCTTAAAATGTGGATTACAAACATGTCTGAGACGCTACATCTTGAAAATATGGGACTTGTCTTAGCAGAAAAACCAGAGCAATTTTTGAAGATATGGTCACCATTCATTGATTCATTACATGCATAGTATGGTGCATCACAACTTTGGAATTAAATCGAATTACGGGTTGGGTGATGGGTGGGGAGAGATACGAAGCAGGTATATTATCACTTTTTGGTTTTCTTTCTGTTTTTGTCTTTTTATTTCTCTACGTTTTTCTTATTTATTTTACTTACTCACTCTTCAGCTACACCAATTTGGTAGTCTAGGGGTTCTATTCTTGCACATTCACTTTCTCTCTCTCTTGCTTTTTCTCTCTTCTTCTTTCTCATCTTTAGCTAAAAATTAAAATTGAAGCTGTACAATAACTGTATTATGTCATGTGCCACGGTTTATACTTTTGTACACTGCTTCTAATAAATAAAAATTAAAAAAATAATAATAATTGCATCTGTTCTCGGACCAGGAGAAATCTTCAGAAATATGCAAGCCCAGGAATTTGAAGCTCCTGATCCTCTCCACCATCGACTTGTTGATATAAACGGGCCTGTGGGTCCCCATCCTACCCCTTCCAAAGTCCACAATCAGTTCCTTGGTTTTGCTGGTGTTGAGGCCAGGTTATTGTGCTGGCACAATTTGGTCAGTCGGTCGATCTCACGTCTATACTCTGACTCGTCCCCATCAGTGATACATCCTACAGTGGTATCGAACTTGATTATGGAGTTCGCACTGTGACCGGCTACGTAGTCGTGAGTATAGAGTGAGTAAAGCAGGGGGCTGAGCACGCAGCCTTGAGATGCTCCCGTGCTGATTGTTATCGAGGCTGACACATTTCCACCAATACAAACAGTCTGTGGTCTTTGAATGAGGAAGTCGAGGATCCAATTGTAGAGGGATGCGCAGAGACCCAGATCTGAGAGCTTGGTAACCACTTGGAGGGGATGATTGTATTAAATGCTGAGCTCTAATCAATGAATAACAGCCTGACATATGAGTTCTTGTTATCCAAGTGGTCCAGAGCAGAGAGCTAGCGAGATCGCATCCACCGTTGATCTGTTGTGGCGGTATGCGAACTGCAGTGGGTCCAGGTTTTTGTCGAGGTAGGAGTTGATTTGCGCCATGATCAACCTCTCAAAGCACTTCATCACCACCGATGTTAGTGCCACTGGTCGATAGTCATTGAGGTACGTACGTCACCTTGCTCTTCTTGGGCACTGGTATAATTGATGCCCTTTTAAAGCAGGTGGGAACCTCAAACCTCAGAAGTGAGAGGTTGAAAATGTCCGCAAAAATTCAAGCCAGTTGGTCCGCACAGGTTTTTAGAACACGACCCGGTATACCATCATGTCCAGGCGCTTTTCGAGGGTTCACCCCTCTGAAGGATTTTCTGTGACTGAGACTGAAATACCATCACAGCAAATGTGGGCTCGAGAAGGCACATCAGTATTCTCCCTATCAAGGGGTGCGTAAAACGCATTGAGCTTGACAGGGAGTGATGTTTCGCCGACATTCGAGCTACCTCCTGATTTCGCTTTGTAGGAGGTGATTGCATTCAGGCCCTGCACAGCTGCCAAACATCTGTCGCATCCTTCAGCTTGGAGCAGAAGTCCCTTTTGGCCTTTTTGATGGCCTTTCCAAGGTCATATCTGGACTTCTTGTAGACCACTGTATCATCAGACATGAATGCCCGGTGTCTGGTCTTCAGAAGAGTGCGGATCTCAGAGTTCATCCAAGGCTTCTGACTGGGAAACACTCGGAAGGTTTATGTAGGGATGCAGTCCTCCACACATTTCTTTATGAAGTCTGTAACGACTGTGGCGTATTCATTCAGGTCCATTGCCGAATCCCTGAACATTGCCCAGTCTACAGACTCCAAACAGTCCTGGAGTTGTTCCTCTGCTCCCCCTCCCCGACCAGCTCTGTACAGTCCTCACCTCTGGGGGTGCGCTCTTCAATTGCTGCCTATAGGCAGGAAGAAGCAGCACCGCGGTGTGGTTGGATTTACCGAAGTGAGGGCGAGGGATAGAACGATAGGCATCCTTGATGGTGGTGTCGCAGTGGTCGAGGGTGTTTGGTCCTCTGGTGCAGCAGGAGACAAGTTGGTGGATGTTAGGGAGCGATTTCTTGAGGTTAGCTTTATTCCAAGTCCCCAGCGATATGAGACAGCAGCACTAACTGTTGTGCCTCAATCCTGCTAGGGGATTCTTGCATCTGGAAATACCAAGGGAGTGTTCTCAGCAGCTGAAACTATGAGGAAACTCAGCAGTATGAAAACGGGGAATTCGTACTTGGAGCACACATCAGCTTCAGTCTCAACATCTGGAAATAATCAGCACAGCTGGAGTCTAACTGCAATGAGGGGAATTTTGATGGCTGGAAGATTTGGAAGGGAGTCAGAATGCGCACTTTTGAAGGAACTGGTTTGGCTGAACTGAGAAATTGTATATTGACAGCTTTGGGTTGGAGCAGGGACCAGGAGAATCTGGCTCAAATTAGAACAATCTGAACTGTCATGCCAGCCCATGTCAGAATTGTGCTGTAGAGGTTATTTTATGGGCAAGCTACGTTTTATTGCCGTGGTTGATATCAGCACACTTATCCCCCAACAAATCAACTGTAATTAACTAAAGTATTTACAGTTGGGTAATACAGATGACCTCATGAGCAGGAAGATTAAGACACGGTGAAACTACTACAAAACCATTCCAATATTTAATGTTTCAGTATTTTAGGAACTAATCTTCATATCATCAAAGAATGTCTCCTAGCTTCATGATTACATATGTACACTTTTGTTTTACTGGCAATACTTTCTCTGTGTTTCTCTGTGTTTCTCTGTCTCCAATGCTCCTGCCAGGAAAAGCTGTTGTTTTTTTTAATCTAATTAGAAAGCAATTTGATAAGTAGTCAAATGCAGGAATTTAGCAGTTAAAAAACAAATCTTGATGGTTTTGATTAATTTTAGATTGCAAGAAAATATAGAAAATATATTCGTTTAAACGAAAAGCTCCAAAAGAAATTACTGTTGATTAAGGTTTAAAGAAAGTTCATTTGCATGCATGTTTCCAAGATACGATGAGAACATTTATTTTAATTGTTTTGAGTAACGATACCTGATCCAAGTCCAAACTGTTGACAAGTTGAGGGTGGGAATAAATATCTGGGGTTGGAGCTCAGATGATCAGAGCTTTAGAGGGGGGAGTGATGGGGTTGTTATCAATGGGTGGTTGTAAGATGGTTTGTGGGAAGATTGATGGTGTGATAGGTTGCGGGGTTGTGGGGGGGGGGGGCCCAAGGGAGTGTTTGATGTCTGTGGTGGTGAAGCGGTAGGTTGCAATAAGTTATGACAGGAGAGTAGTATGATTGAGGGCTGGCATGTTGGGAAAAAAAGAAATGTAGAAACATAGAAAATAGGTGCAGGAGTAGGCCATTTGACCCTTCGAGTCTGCACCGCCATTCAATATGATCATGGCTGATCATCCAAATCAATATCCTGTACCTACCTTCTCTCCATACCCCCTGATCCCCTTAGCCACAAGGGCCACATCTAACTGCCCTCTTAAATATAGCCAATGAACTGGCCTCAACTACCTTCTGTGGCAGAAAATTCCAGAGATTTAACACTCTGTGTGAAAAATGTTTTCCTCATCTCGGTCCTAAAAGATTTCCCCCTTATCTTTAAAATGTGACCCCTTGTTCTAGACTTCCCCAACATCAGGAACAATCTTCCTGCATCTAGCCTGTCCAACCCTTTTAGAATTTTGTAAGTTTCTATAAGATCCCCCTCAATCTTCTAAGTTCTAGCAAGTACAAGGTGAGTCTATCCAGTCTTTCTTCATATGAAAGTCCTGACATCCCAGGAATCAGTGTCTTTCCTCAGGTTAGGAGACCAAAACTGTACGCAATACTCCAGGTGTGGTCTCACTAAGACCCTGTACAACTGCAGTAGAACCTCCCTGCTCCTATACTCAAATCCTTTTGCTATGAATTCTAACATACCATTCACTTTCTTCACTGCCTGCTGCACCTGCATGCCTACTTTCAATGACTGGTGTACCATGACACCCAGGTCTTGTTGCATCTCCCCTTTTCCTAATCGGCCACCATTCAGATAACAGTCTACTTTCCTGTTTTTGCCACTAAAGTGGATAACCTCACATTTATCCACATTATACTGCATCTGCCATGCATTTGCCCACTCACCCAGCCTATCCAAGTCACCTTGCAGCCTCCTAACATCCTCCTCACAGCTAACACTACCCCCCATCTTCGTGTCATCCGCAAACTTGGAGATGTTGCATTCAATTCCCTCGTCCAACTCATTAATATATATTGTAAATAGCTGGGGTCCCAGCACTGAGCCTTGCGGTACCCCACTAGTCACTGCCTGCCATTGTGAAAAGGACCCGTTTACTCCTACTCTTTGCTTCCTGTCTGCCAGCCAGTTCTCTATCCACATCAATACTGAACCCCCAATACCGTGTGCTTTAAGTTTGTATACTAATCTCTTATGTGGGACCTTGTCGAAAGCCTTCTGAAAGTCCAGATATAACACATCCACTGGTTCTCCATTATCCACTCTACTAGTTACATCCTCAAAAAATTCTATAAGATTCGTCAGACATGATTTACCTTTCATAAATCCATGCTGGCTTTGTCCAATGATTTCACCACTTTCCAAATGTGCTGCTATCCCATCTTTAATAACTGATTCTAGCAGTTTCCCCACTACCGATGTTAGACTAACTGGTCTGTAATTCCCCGTTTACTCTCTCCCACCCTTTCTAAAAAGTGGGATTACATTAGCTACCATCCAATCCTCAGGAACTACTCCAGAATCTAAAGAGTTTTGAAAGATTATCACTAATGCATCCACTATTTCTGGGGCTACTTCCTTAAGTACTCTGGGATGCAGCCTATCTGGCCCTGAAAGAAAGATGGCAATTAATTAACTTAATGGCGACTGACCCGAATTGAGATTCCCAATGTCAGACTTGGACTTATCTGGCCCTGTTACACTATGTTGATGCAGGCATTACAAGAACCTGCTTTAACAGCAGAAGCCCGTTGACATTGCTGTCCACCCCATCAAATGAAAACCTCTGGAATGGCATCAAGAATTGTGTTGCAAGTGAGCTTGGTGCATTCTTGCTCCCTCCTTTCTTTATAATCCAGATTATGCATTTAAGTTACACACTAGCCGCGGCATGGTGGTGCAGCGTAAAGTTGCTGCCTTACGGTGCCAGAAACCCAGGTTCGATCCTGACGATGGGTGCTGTCTGTACGGAGTTTGCATGTTCTCCCTGTGACTGCATGGGTTTTCTACGGGTGTTCCTGTTTCCTCCCACACTCCAAAGACACCCAGATGTAGATTAATTGGCCTCAGCAAAGAATTGTAAATTGTCCCTAGTCTGTAGGGCAGTACCAGTGTACGAGGTGATTGCTGGTCGGCATGGACTTGGTGGGCCGAAGGGTCTCTTTCCACTCTGTTCCTGTAAAGTAAACTAAAGTAAAGTTTAGCATCGTGAACTTGGTTAACATTTTAGTACAGTACTGAGGGTGAACTGAGAATTAGAAGAGGTGCTATCATGCACATGAAATGTTAACGCTAATTACATTTAAATGCATGGAAGAGATCCCACAGGTCGTTCCAACCTGCTTCAAGAAGACCACTATCATTCTGGTGCAAAGAAAAGCAACTTATTGTGCCTTAATAACTCCTGCGCAGTGGCTCTATTATATCAATTATCATGAAATGCTGCGGCATATTAACTCCAGCCTCCCAGACAGCCTTGATCCACTGCAGAGAGAACAGGCAAATGACCAGAGTGTGGTCATTATGTTGGCTGATTTCTCGAGGTGGGGGGAGGGGGGTGGGAAGGCTGATATGCTTGATGTACTGGGCTACATCTACAAATATCTGCAATTTCTTGTGACCTTGGGCAGAACTGTTCCAAAACCATACTGCAATGCATCCGGATAGGATGCATTCTACAGTGCATCTGTAAAAGTTGAAGACATGGATAACTTCCATAGTCGTCTGAGGAAGTCAAAGCATCGTTGGCTTTCTTGGCCATAGTCTTAATGTGGTTGGTTCAGTACAAATTGTGGGTGACATTTGAGCTTCGCAATTAAAGGTGACTGGAGAGTGCACACCACCTTGTTTCCTGATAGCAATAACTAGCCCTATCTTACTGAAATTTAGAGCAGCTGCTTTGTGAAGCAGCTGCTCTACCAGCAGTGCCACCTTGCCATATTTTGGTGGAGTGGGATGGATACCATGTAAATACAGTTTGTCACTGTATCTCGGTACACGTGGCAATATCAATGTCATTATGTGAACAAGTTGCTCCTTGTGTTTAGTCTAAAGAGTTGTGAGTCTGTGGAATTCTCCGCCTCAGGTGGAGGCCGGTTCTCTGGATACTTTCAAGAGAGAGCTAGATAGGGCTCTTAAAGATAGCGGAGTCAGGGGATATGGGAAGAAGGCAGGAACTGATTGGGGATGGTCAGGGTACTGATTGTGGATGATCAGCCATGATAACATTGAATGGCGGTGCTGGCTCGGGGCCGAATGGCCTACTCCTGCACCTATTGTCTATTGTCTAATATTTACCTCCTACTCAGCATTGCTAAAATTAATTAAAAGCAGAAAATGTTGTAAACGCTCAGCAGATCAGGCAACATCTGTGGTAGGAGGAGCCATCTTGGGGAATAGCTGCTAACCAGCAGCCGTCCGTTTAATCCATTTTTGTTTCAGTTTTTAGTAAGTCTTGTCTTTCGTTTGTAGGAGAAATGGACTTTTTAATGTGGGGGGAAGGAGGTAATTATACTTCTAGGTCCCTACCTGGTCAGTGAGGCAGCTTTTTCTCCGGGCTGCCCGTCGACCCGTCCTCGTGGCCTACCAGCGGGCTTGGAGCGCCGTTTCCTGGCGGAGACCGCCCAGCACCTCGGCTTCGGTGGCGGCACAGCGCTGGAGCGCTATCGTGCGGAGCGGGCGATGCCTTGCCTGGGTCGCCACGCTGGATTGACGCGCTGGAGCTCCGGTGAGATGTGACCGCCGAGATCAACACCTCCGGGCTGCGGGTCTGCGGAGCGGAGCAGGCGGCGCCATCTTTAACATCGGGAGCCTGGGAGCTCCAACCCGGTGCGTCCCTGTCGGCTTCGGAAGCTGACAATCCCCTGCTAGGAAGCGGCCGTTCCAGGTGGCCCAGCCACTGTGAGGACTCTCCCGACACCGGGGCAACTCCACCCGGCCAGAACGGCCAGGAACATCGGGCCTCCGTAGAGGCAATAGCGGTGGCCTCAAATAGGCCTGACTTCTGGGAGAACTGGGGTTGGGGACTGGACATTGTGCCTTCCCCCACAGTGGTAACCATTGTGGGGGGATGATTTTTCTGTGTGTAGTTACTATGTTAGTCTGTGTCCAAGATGGCTGTCGGAAGAGAGAGTGGACGCTGGCGCGTTTTAGCTGCCGCTGCTCTCTCTTCACATTGTGTTTTTTGATTTTTTTTGATTTTGTGTCTTTGGAGCGATTTCTATCTTTAATTTGTATATTGATGATGTCCTTATTATTTATTTTTCTCCGACTATATGTTTTTTTCTCTTCTGTTAATCTTTGTAAGGTGTCCTTGAGATTTGAAAGGCGCCCGAAAATAAAATGTATTATTATTATTATTATTATTATTATTAAGTGAATCAGATTTGGCATTTCAAGTCAAAGTCGCTTTGTCAGAACATGAAAGGTGGGAAAACGAGTTAAGTTTAAGTTTCAGAGAGGCTATAGTAGAGATAAATAGGGCAAACGGAATATCTCTGACAGAGTGAGACCAACTGTTGAAATCATCTGGTTGAATAGTTTATGATTAATGAGATTATAGAGGGTAGTTAGAGAGCGGAAACACAAAGGAACCAGTGATAACTAATAACTTCACTGCATCGGAATAGAATATTTGATGACTACCATTTTATTGTTTGTGAGAATTAGCCGTACACAAATTGGTTATTATATTCCTTGCAGTATAGTATATTTCTGTCATTTCATTCAGTGCAAATCACTGAAGCATCGTGAAAGGGAGAGGTAGGAAATACGCCTTGCTTTCTGTCCATCTGTTGTAGTGTTTAGCAATTTGATCAGGAGGTACTCCTGACACTGTCAGGAAAAATCATGTCAAATTCCACAGTGACTAAACACAAGTAGCTGGAACTTTTAATAGAACTTTGTTTTAATAGACTCCCTCATTAAACAGTGTTACCGCAGACTAATAAACACAGGTAAGCAGACCGTGCTGACAATATTTATGTACTATAATGGGTTCTTGGTAATTACTTACTGCCTTTTTTGCTCTCCCTTTTCTCAATCCCCTTTCCAACCCCATCAACATCTGCATTGTGTTCCAAACATTAATGCCAGTAAGAAAAATCCGTGACATTATTGACAGGATTTCCAGATTATATTTTAGCTGTTAGCAAAATTAAAATGCTGTGTTACATTCCCGATCTTCAGTGTGCAAATGCATTCAATCCAAAGAAAAGCACCTTTAACACAGAAATAAAAACATGGTAATTAAAAAAATTCTCAAGCAAAATAGGTGCCAAGCAGCTTGATGGGATCAAAGGCTGGGGACCAAAAGCTTAATCACAGAAACAGCTTTTAAGGAACAAATTTAAAACAGTAAAGGGTAGACACATGGAGATGTATGGGATGGAATTCCAGAGCTTACAGTCTTAGTAGCTGAAAGTCTAGCTGCCAACAGTGAAAAATATATGTCTGGGAATTTATAAGAGGCCAGAATTAAAGAAGTACTAATATGATGGAGGTAAGGCAGGAGGATGGTGAAGAAATGGAGAAAATCTAGGCTATGAAAGGATTTGAAAACAAGGGTGAACATTTTAAAACTCACAGTTCCTACACTGTTAGATGCCTATAATAACATCATCCTAAAGATGGCTGCAAAAGAAAATCCACATGTTTAAAAATATGACATCTATCATATTTAGAAAGTTAGGTTGTTTCGTGACTTTTCACCATTTCCAATTTCATGAATGATTGATAATATCAAGAGCCAGTGAAATTGATAAAATGACTATTTTTGTCACATGTAAAGTGAAAAGCTATTGTCTGCATGCTATCCAGTCAAAATAAGGACTACATGAATACAATCAAACCATGCACAGTGCACAGATAAAGGATATAGTGTAAAACAAGGTTTGCAGATCAGTATGTTTGTGGAATGGGTGAGTGGGGAGGGTTATTTTTCATCTGTATTGTATCTTGATAAACTTAATTGATAATCTTGTAGTTAAAGGAACATAATATCATAGATTTTCACTAAAATGAAAATATTCATGTTTAATCTGAAACCAGTCTCAGATTATCTTTACAAATCTACAGTAATCTTTGCAAAACTACTAAAGAGGGAGAGGGAGAGGAAGAGGGAGAGAGAGGGAGAGGGAGAGGGAGAGAGAGGGACATAGATAGAGAGAGAGAGAGAGAGAGAGAGGGAGAGAGAGAGAAAGCCGGCAAGTGTGGAAATAAAATTTGCACATTTTGAATATTGTTTCCAAAAAAGAAAGCAAGTTCCACGAGAAAGGACGATCAAAAACGAAAGAAAGAGAAAGAGACAGAAAGACAGAGAGAGAGAGAGAGAGAGAGAAAGCTTTACTGTAAATCAATATCACACAAGTTAAAAAAAAACTGCCTGCAATATATATATGGCACGCCCTTCTGCTATTTTTGTTCAGATTTGTTGGCAACATTTTACTCGCATTTTAGATTGGGTTTTTAAAAGACCCACGACTCAGTTCGGCTTAAGGAGTTTTCTGAACACAATTGTCAATTGAAATCTCTGATGGAACAAAAATGTTAACTATTGTCCAATAGCATTAGTGTGTGTAGGTACTTTAGAAACTACTTTGGTATTGGGGTTGGTTTTCTCGGTTGAGCGCTTACCCTGATGTTATAGCACTGGTACTTTGTGTTTAATAATACGTTTTAATGTTTGCGATTGGATCGAGAAGTCTGTAAAAGTAATTTGAACGTCCCATTGGCTTTCAGTGACATTGAGATGTGTTGCTGGGACCTGAATGTACAGGACAAATTAAAACAAGTTTTATTGAAAGGAAAAAAAAAAAAAAAAAAAGAGAGAAGGGAAACAGGGGGGGGAGAGAGAGGGGGAGTGAAGGGGGAGAGAGGGGGAGGGAGAGAGTGAGGGAGAGAGTGAGCGAGAGGGAGAGAGAGAGGGGGAGAAACAGAGACCAATTAGCCTATTATCAGAAGTGCAAAAATGCATTAATTTATGATTAAGAAAAAAGTATTTGGGGACGGTAAATATTAATAGGACTGGGCAGAAGCCACTTGCGTTATAAAAGGGTAAATAACAAGTTTGTTTAGGTTTTTTTAGGCAGTATAGATAAAAGTGACCATTAATGTGCTCTTTCTGGACTTTTGGAAGGCCGATGAAATTACACACACAATAGAGTAAGGACGAATACCGGATTGGAAATAATATATTGGCATGGACAGGAAATATTGTCATGTTGGGTTAGGAGTCTGTGCCTAGTGAAGTACTGTGCAGAGGAACCTGTGCTCATAAACTGTCTCAATGATTTGTATTGGAGATGCAAGAAAAATGCAGCATTGTTTGTTAGGTGACCACGTGGGCTGAGAGAGGAATGCAGAGAGGCCTCTGGAATGGAGAAGCAGGCTACGTGAATGAGCTAGGCCATGACAGATGAAATACTATGTTACTACAGTAAATGTGGGATCATTCTCTTTGGTCAAAACTATAAAAATACAGAATGGTTTTAAATGTTGAAAGATTGAAAGATGATCTGAGAGAGTTAGGTGTCCCTGTACAAGAATAACAAACTAACTGAAAGTTAGCATGCAGAAATAGCAAGCAATTAGCCTTCATTATAAGAGGATTTAAGAACATCTTGCTCCAATTATGTAATAACCCGGTGAGATTGCAGCTGGAACTGTGCATAAGGCTGATCTCCTGGAAGGAAATACTTGCAATAGAGGGAATGCAGGAAAGGTTCACCAGATTGACTCTTGGAAGGCTGGAATGTTTTATGAGGAGGGATTAAGCAAAATGGATCTATACAATGTTGAATTAAGGATAAGAAATAATCACATTGAAATATTCAAAATCCTTGTGGGGCTTGACAAGATAGATAGAGAATCGATCTTTCTCCTTGCTGGAATGTCTAGAAACAGGCGTCCACATCTCTCCATGAAGGGTTCATTAATTACACAAAGATGAGAAAAGAATTCTTCACTCATAGACTGGTGAATCTTTGAAATTCCTTAAGGGCCTGTCCCACGAGCATGTGACTCCATGCGGCAAGCGCGACCTAACATGGTCGCTTGAGCCGTACGGCCTCGCGGGGCTGGTCCCGACATTGCGCGGGGCTCCGAAAAACTGACCGTGTTAAAAAATTCCGCGCAGCAACGGCCTGCCTGCCCGCAGCCGCATCTACGCCGTACACAGCGTCTTGACGCCGTAGGCAGCGTCTTGACGCCGTACGTCACGCGCGAGCTTCCCTCGAACTTCACGTCACTCACTCGACCTCCGCGAAGCCCCCCCATTCCGGTTTGGTCGTGCTCGCCGCATGCAGGCGCATGCTGGTGGGACCGGCCCTGCATGGGGATCACTCGACCTCCGCGCGGCCCCCGTTTCCGGTTGGGAACGCTTGTGGGACAGGCTCTTAATCCTGTGAAGTCACTGTGTGATAGAACGGTGCTGGTGCTCAAAGCTTCCTTGAAGAAGTGCGACATCTCCATGGATTACTGTGAACCTCTGGCCAATGATCACTCAGTCTGGAGAAGGAGCATTCAGCATGGCATTGAGAACATCAAGGAAATGCACAGAACACAAAAGCCCTGCTTAAGCCCCAGAAGCAAATCAAGGGGCCCAGCGGTTGTTGCCTTACAGCGCCAGAGACCCGGATTCGATCCTAACAACTGGTGCTGTGTGTACGGTGTTTGTACATTCCCCCTGTGACTGCGTGGGTTTTCCCTGGGTACTTCGGTTCCCTCCCACACTCCAAAGACATACAATTTAGGAGGTTAATTGGCTTCGGTAAAATTTGTGAGTTGTCTCTAGTGTGTAGTGTAGGGGGATAGTGCTAGTGTGCGGGGATCGTTGGTCGGCATGGACTCGATGGGCCTAAGGTCTGGTTCCGCGCTGTATCTCTAAACTAAACCAAACTGCACAAACAACCCATCCATTCAGTGTGAAAGAGACTACATTTCCCTCATTAAATTCATTAGCCATCTGAAAACCCACAAAACCATAGTCATTTTTAATTCTGAGAGAATGCCAAGGTTGCAAAATATTATTTAAGACAGGGATGCATAGGTTATTAGATACTAGGGGAATCAAGGGATATGTAGATCATGCAGGAAAGAGGTAGGAAAGTACAGACCATGTCAAAATCAGATTGAATGACATGGAAAGTAAATGGGATTTAATATCCTGATTTCCTAATTTCCTAAATACAAGTGAAATTAAATTTGAAATCCTCCAGGAATAAAACAAAAGAGAAAGAAATGTTCCAGCTAAGTGGCAAAAATATTCATTGACTATGAAAACTGACTCAGTCCGGAAGAATAATAAAACTAAATCATTTGACCTTCCGGAAGACATACCACAATATAAATGAGTGATGTGTTCTCATTAAAATCTCAATACGCCCAACCCTTTTGTAGCAAGCCCACACAATATAGCCACATAAAGCTTTCACAAAAATGATCAGATTTCAAACTGTCCTGTTATGTGTTAATGTCAAGCAAGCTTATTAGTACTGGGCCTTCAGTCAATCAAAGCCAGCATTGTGTTTCAGATCCGCAGTCTAAGGGCAGGCAAGAGGCTGACAACTGGTGAGCCCAGGATGACAGCAGAATGTCACATCTCCATGTGATCTGTCTAATTTTTTTTCACAGAAAAGACAAGTCACCAGGAAACTGATGAGAAACTACAAGACTGGTTGCAGTTCTCTTTAGAATACAAACAAAACAAAATTACAAAGAAAACACTGCCTCTTCTGAAAACAACGTGATAGCTATTTCCTACAGAGGGTCTGGCATTGTGGGTTGACTGGCTAATCATTCTTTTACCTTTCACTCACACTGGTCTCAGTTCCAAATTATAAATAGACCCACAATTGGCCACATACCACTAACACACAAATGAAAAATACCTGATCCCTACAGCAGTGGGATTGAAAGCTGGAGGGCATTTGTTCAAGGCAAGGAGTGGGAGGTTTAGAGGGGACCTGAGAAGAATTTATTTTTTCGCCCAGATGATGGCTGGAATCTACAATACACTGCCTGAGGGGATGGTGAAGGCAGGTACTCTCAATTAATTTAAGAAATATCAAGATGAGCACTTGAATTGCCAATGCATAGAAGGACCTAGTGCTGACAAATGGGGTTAAGTACAGATAATTGCTAACGGTTGTCATGGACATGGTGGACTAAGGTGGCTTTCCCTACTTAGTTTAGTTTAGAGATACAACACGGAAACAGGCCCTGCGGCCCACCGAGTCTGCACCGACCAGCGATCCCCGCACATTAATACAAGCCTACACACACTAGGGACAATTTACACTTATACCAAGTATACAAACCAAGTCAATTAACTTACAAACCTGTACATCTTTGGGATGTGGGAGGAAACTGAAGATCTCAGAGAAAACCCACGTAAGTCACGGGGAGAATGTGCAAACTCTGTACAGACAGCATTCGTAGTCGGGATCGAACCCGAGTCTCCAATGTTGCAACTGCTGCGCCACTGTGCCATCGCATATCATATGTCATATGACTAAATGAACAATTTGGCCTGAAAGAAAATAAAAATTGCATCATTATAAATGAATGATGGATTATATCACCTGATCCATAAAATAACACCCAGATAAGTAATTAAAGATATTCTGCCTACAATAAAATATTAGATAGAAATAAAATGAAGTACAATGTAAGTACATTAAGGGAAAGAGGGTGACTAGGGAGAGAATAGGGCCCTTCAGAATCCAAAGCGGTCATCTCTGTGTGGAGCTGCAGGAGATGGGCAAAATCTTGAATGAGTATTTCTCCTCGATTTTTACTGCGAAGAAAGAGATTTGACCGGGGAACTTGAGGCAGTTAATGGAAGTGTCATGAGGACAGTGAGTATTATAGTCGAGGAAGTGCTGAACATCCTAAGGTACATGAAGGTAGACAAATCTCCTGGACCTGGTCAAATATATCCAAGGACACTGTCGGAGGCTAGAGAGGAAATTATAGGCACACTGGCTGAGATATATGAAGCATCATTTGATATGGGTGAGGTGCCAGAGAACAGAAAGATGGCTAATATTGTGCCACTATTTAAGAAGGGTATCAAAGAAAACCCTGGAAACTATAGACCAGTCTGCCTAACTTCAATGGAAGGCAAGTCACCGAATAATATTCCAAAGGATGTGATATAAGCATTTAGATACGGGTTGATTAGGGAGTGTCAGCATGAATGAATACGTTTATTGGCCAAGTATTCACATACAAGGAATTTGCCTTGGTGCTCCACCCACAAGTGACAACATGACATGCAGTGACAGTTAGGAATGACACATAAAACATCAAACATGGTTTTGGGCATGGGAGATTATGTCTCACAAATCTGATTAAGATATAAGAAGAAGTCATCAAAAAGGGTGATAAGGGCAGAGTCGTAGATGTTGTCTGGATAGATTTCAGCAAGGTAAGGCTCTACATAATAGACTACTCTAGTACTCTAGATGATTAGATCACATGGGATCCCGGGAGAGCTAGCCAACTGGAAGGAGAATTGGCTTCATGGAAGGACGCAGAGGGTGATGGTGAAAGGTCGTTTTCGGGTTGGATGACTTGTGGTGTGCCTCAGGGATCAGTGATGAGCTCATTGCTGTTTGTGGTTTAATTCAACGATTTGGTTGAGAATGTAGAAGGCATGATTAGTAAGTTTGCAGATGATGCTAAAGTGGGTGGTATGGTAGATAGCAAAGATCGTTATCAAAACTTAAACCGGGATCTTGATCAGTTGCACAAGTGGGCTGAGGAATGGTTAATGGAGATTAATGCAGATGTGTGTGAGGTGTTGCATTTTGTTTAGTTCAGTTACTTTAGTTTAGTTTATTGTCACGTGCACCAGGATACAGCTTTGGGAAGTTAAACCAAGGCAG
Source organism: Leucoraja erinaceus (assembly GCF_028641065.1). Taxonomy (NCBI): domain Eukaryota; kingdom Metazoa; phylum Chordata; class Chondrichthyes; order Rajiformes; family Rajidae; genus Leucoraja; species Leucoraja erinaceus. The sequence continues at coordinate 24,834,184 of NC_073382.1, read as the reverse complement.
GACGTTTGCAGTGAATGGCAGGGCTCTAGGGAGTGTTGTAGAACAGAAGGATCTAGGAGTACAGATACATTGTTCCTTAAAAGTGGTGTCACAGGTAGATGGGGTGGCCAAGAAGGCTTTCAGCACATTGGGCTTCATCAGTCAGGGAACTGAGTATAGAAGTTGGAATGTGTAGGAAAGAACTGCAGATGCTGGTTTAAATCGAAGGTAGACACTGGTGTAACTCAGCAGGACAGACAGCATCTCTGGAAAGAAGAAATGGGTGATGTTTCGGGTCGAGCCTTCTTCAGGCTGTTGTCAGGGGAGTGGGCAGAACAGATATAAAATAAAGTTGGGAAGTTATGTTATAGTTCTACAAGATTTTGGTGAGGCCACATTTGGAGTAATGTGTTCAGTTTTGGTCACCCTGCCATAAGGCAGATGTTGTTAAGCTTGAAAGGGTGCAGAGAAAATATATGAAGATGTTGTCAGGACTTAATGGCCTGAGATATAGAGAGAGATAGGACTTTATATCTTGCAATGCAGGAGGATGAGGGGTGATTTTATAGACGTGTATAAGGTCATGAAGGGAATAGATAGGATTGATGCATGCAGTATTTTACAGTAGGGGAATCGAGAACCAGGGGACATAGGTTTAAGGTGAGAGGTGGAAGATTTAATGGGAACCTGAGGTGCAACTTTCTCACACGTTGGCAAGTTGGGCCAAAGGGTCTGTTTCCCTGCTGTATAACTATGACAATATTTAGTGGTGCATTGCCGCAGGAAAAACAATAAACTTCAGCTAGTTAATCATCTCCAAATTATTTGGTTTTAATAAATGAATGATTGAAAAATAATTTATTCAATTACGTGATCTGATCTTCTCTCTTACTTAAAATAAATTGTTTGCATTTATTTATATGGAAAGGAAAATTCCAAGCATTAATGCTTATTTCAGTGAAGTAACCAGAGTCTACAGTCTCGACTTTGATTTCAAAGGGCATTTGTTCTTTATTTGCTTCGCGCTTACAAGAGAGACAGTTGGAGATAAACACATCAGTACAATTGATTGCAGTTTGAGTATAACTATCAAATAGCAAAAAAATATTCACAACACTATGTTACCGTGTTATAGTGTCTGAAAGGTACAATGTCTGAATATTGTACCATTAAAGTATTCTGAGATAAGTTTTAAATTTCTTTATTTTTACATCATTTGGTTAAGTTTCATTATCCTTGCTGTGACATCATTTTTCCTCAAAAACATGTGGTGTTTATGTGATGTTTAATGCTATTGTAATTGGCTAAGATGTATTTTGCTGTGTATGATTGTAATTGGGTAGAAAGATTGTCCCAACCTATATAACCATGTGATACTGTATTTATTGGTCTAGAATCACCACCCTTTGTAAGTTACCTCCCACTGTATCAACCATATATATATGCTAAATCCTTTGTTTGAGCACATGTAATGTAATCAATGTATTGAGTAATGAGGAAGGGTTTGTTAGCTGTCTTGTTGTGCGTGGTCCCTTGGGCAAGAGTGACCATAATATGGTTGAGTTTATCATTAGGATGTATAGTGACATAATTAATTCAGAAACAAAGGTTCTGAACTTAAAGAAAGGTAACTTTGAGGGTATCAGACGTAAATTAACGAAAATAGATAGGCAATTGATTCTTAAAGGGGTGACGGTGGATATGCAATGGAAGGCATTTAAAGGCTGCATGGGTGAACTACAACAATTGTTCATCCCAGTTTGGTAAAAGAATAAATCAGGGAAGGTAGTGCATCCGTGGATAACAAGGAAAATCAGGGATAGTATCAAAACAAAAGATGAAGCATACAAATTAGCCGGAAAAAGCAGCCTACCAGAGGACTGGGAGAAATTCAGAGTTCAGCAGAGGAGGACAAAGGGCTTAATTAGAAAAGGGAAAATAGATTATGAAAGAATACTGGCAGGGAACATAAAAACTGACTGCAAAAGTTTTTATAGATATGTGAAGAGAAAAAGATTAGTTAAAACAAATGTAGGTCCCTTGTAGTCAGAAACAGGTGAATTGATCATGGGGAACAAGGACATGGCAGACCAATTGAATAACTACTTTGGTTTTATCATCACTAAGGAAGACAAAAATAATCTGCCGGAATTAGCAGGGGACCGGGGGTCAAATGAGATGGAGGAACTGAGTGGAATCCATGTTAGCCACAAAGTGGTGTTAGGTATATTGAATGGATTAAAGGCCAATAAATCCCCAGGGCCAGATAGGCTGCATCCCAGAGTACTTAAGGAAGTAGCCCCAGAAATAGTGGATGCATTAGTGATAATTTTTCAAAACTCCTTAGATTCTGGAGTAGTTCCTGAGGATTGGAGGGTAGCTAATGTAACCCCACTTTTTAAAAAGGGAGGGTGAGAGAAAACGGGGAATTACAGACCAGTTGGTATAACATCGGTAGTGGGGAAACTGCTAGTCAGTTATTAAAGATGGGATAGCAGCACATTTGGAAAGTGGTGAAATCATTGGACAAAGTCAGCATGGATTTATGAAAGGTAAATCATGTCTGACAAATCTTATAGAATTTTTCGAGGATGTAACTAGTAGAGTGGATAAGGAAGAACCAGTGGATGTGTTATATCTGGACTTTCAGAAGGCTTTCGACAAGGTCCCACATAAGAGATTAGTATGCAAACTTAAAGCATACGGTATTGGGGGTTCAGTATTGATGTGGGTAGAGAACTGGTTGGCAGACAGGAAGCAAAGAGTAAGAGTTAACGGGTCCTTTTCAGAATGGCAGGCAGTGACTAGTGGGGTACCGCAAGGCTCAGTGCTGGGACCGCAGCTATTTACAATATTTATTAATGATTTGGACGAGGGAATTGAATGCAACATCTCCAAGTTTGCGGATGACACGAAGCTGGGGGGCAGTATTAACTGTGAGGAGGATGCTAGGAGGCTGCAAGATGACGGATAGGCTTGGTGAGTGGACAAATGCATGGCAGATGCAGTATAATGTGGATAAATGTGAGGTTATCCACTTTGGTGGCAAAAACAGGAAAGTAGACTATTAACTGAATGGTGGCCGATTAGGAAAAGGGGAGATGCAACGAGACCTGGGTGTCATGGTACACCAGTCATTGAAAGTAGGCATGCAGGTGCAGCAGGCAGTGAAGAAAACGATTGGTATGTTAGCATTCATAGCAAAAGGATTTGAGTATAGGAGCAGAGAGGTTCTACTGCAGTTGTACAGGGTCTTAGTGAGACCACACCTGGAGTATTGTGTACAGTTTTGGTCTCCTAATCTGAGGAAGGACATTCTTGCCATAGAGGGAGTACAGAGAAGGTTCACCAGACTGATTCCTGGGATGTCAGGACTTTCATATGAAGAAAGGCTGGATAGACTCGGCTTATACTCGCTAGAAATTAGACGATTGAGGGGGCATCTTCAATTCAACTTTATTGTCATTGCACAAATACAAGTATAGGTACAAAGAAATGCAGTTTAGCGTCTGGTCATAGTCATAGTGCAAGATAGTAGAAGTAGAAATAAAAATACAAAGTTGGCATGCAATAAAAGTAAAAAAAAATACTGGTTAACAATGTGTGGATTGGGGATGAATTAAAACTGATACATAGGCAGATAACTGTATACAAATGGGAGAGTCTAAGGATGGCTAGCGTCAGGACTCCGAGTTCAGCAGTGTAATGGTGTTGTTGAAAAAGCTGTTCCTCAGCCTGCTTGTGCGAGACCTGAGGCTCCTGTAGCGCCTCCCTGATGGGAGGAGGGCAAACAGTCCATGGTTAGGGTGAGAGGGGTCCTTGATGATTTTCCCAGCCCGTCTCAGACACCGTTTTCGGTGGAGGGCATCCATGGCAGGGAGCGGGGCACCGATGATGTGCTGAGCGGTTTTCACCATCCGTTGCAGTGCCTTCCTGTCAGCTGCGGTGCAGCTGCTGTACCATACCGTGAAGCAGGTGGTCAGGATGCTTTCGATGGTACAGCGGTAACAGTTGGTCAGGATCTGGGGGGACAGGTGAGCTTTCTTGAGCCTCCTCAGGAGGTAAAGACGCTGCTGCGCCTTTTTTGATCAATTTGGTGGTATTGAGGGACCAGGACAGATCCTCTGAGATGTGTTTCCCCCGAGGAATTTGTAGTTGGAAACGCGCTCAACATCAGTCCCATTTATGTGGATGGGGGTATGTCTGCCCCCTCTGTTCTTCCTGAAGTCAACAATTATTTCTTTCGTCTTCTTAGAGTTGAGGATGAGGTTATTATTGGCACACCAGGCTGCCAGGTGCTGAACCTCCTCCCTATAGGCTGACTCGTTGTTGTCACTGATCAGCCCTACCACCGTGGTGTTGTCGGCAAATTGAATGATGGCGTTGGAACCATACTTAGGGATGCAGTCATGGGTGAAGAGGGAGTAGAGGAGAGGGCTGAGCACACAGCCCTGTGGAACGGCCCTGTGTTCAGTGTTAGAGTGGAGGAGGTGAGGTTGTTGGTGAGGAAATCCAGGGTCCAATTGCAGAGGGAGGTGGTGATGCCAAGTCCGCTGAGTTTGGTGATCAAGCTGGCGGGGATGACAGTGTTAAAGGCGGAGCTGAAATCGTTGAACAACAACCTGATGTAGGAGTTGTTGTTGTCCAGGTGGGTCAGGGCAGAGTGTAGGGCCGCAGATATGGTGTCCTCTGTAGACCTGTTGGTCCGGTAGGCAAACTGGTGCGGGTCCAGTGTGGGGGGGAGGCTGGCTTTGAGGTGAGCCAAGATCAGCTGCTCAAAGCACTTTGCGATGACAGGGGTGAGTGCCACTGGGCGGAAGTCGTTGAGATTCCCTGAAGCTGACATCTTATAAAAAAATTACAAAATTCATAAGGGGTTGGACAGGCTAGATGCAGGAAGATTGTTCCCGATGTTGGGGAAGTCCAGAACAAGGGGTCACAGTTTAAGGATAAAGGGGAATCTTTTAGGACTGAGATGGGAAAAACATTTTTCATACAGAGAGTGGTGAATCTCTGGAATTCTCTGCCACAGAATGTAGATGAGGCCAGTTCATTGGCTAAATTTAAGAGGGAGTTAGATGTGGCCCTTGTGGCTAAAGGGATCAGGGGGTATGGAGAGAAAGCAGGTACAGGATACTGAGTTGGATGATAGGCCATGATCGTATTGAATGGCGGTGCAGGCTCGAAGTGCCGGATGGCCTACTCCTGCACCTAATTTTCTATGTTTCTATGTGTTTTTTCCGTGATCCAATGGGAGAGCTTCCCTTGGCGCTACAGATAAACCTGGTCACCATGGTGAAATAAAGAATGATTTAAAGTATTCTAGTCGGTGTTTTCACTGAACAGACTAAGGGATATAAATACCGGATAAATATCACGTTCACGCTTCCAAGAGAGACAGTTGGATATAAACACATCAGTACAATTGATTGAGGAGAACCATCAAATAGCAAAATACTATGTTACTGTGTTATAGTGTCTGAAAGGTACAATGTCTGAATACTGTACCATTAAAGTATGTCGCACAGTTTTTAAAAAAATCTTTCAATTGTCTATCTTTAAGGCAGTCTCATATTGTGGCAAATCAATTGGAGCAATTATTTCGGGTAGGAATTCTGCATCAAGTTATATTAGTAACATAAGTAAATACTGGCTTAAATGCCATCACCAGAGCTCCTGCTTCTTTCATATGAGCTGGCTGCTACAATGTAATTGTAATATATCCAATTTGTAACACAAATGCTACTAAATCTTTCATAGCATATGCATTTGCTGGTGAAGGTCCCTTGCATTGGACTGATGTATGGAACCTGAAGTTCATTAAAGGGCCTGTCCCACCAGCATGCGACTGCAGCGGCGAGCGCGACCTAACGTGGTCGCTTGAGCCGTACGGCCTCGCGGGGCTGGTCCCACTTCGATTGGCGGAGCTGTATGGAGTTGTGCGGGGCTGGTCCCGACATCGCGCGGGGCTCCTAAAAACTGACACTTTCCAAATATTCCGCGCGGCAATGGCCTGTCGGCCCGCAGCCGCATTGAAGCCATACGCAGCCGCATTGAGGCATTGAGGCCATACGCAGCCGCAGCGGACGCCTAGCGCATGGCGTTGCACTATTACGTCACCGCCCGGCGTGCCGTTGCGTGATGACGTAACCGTCCGATGCCGTGCGACGTCTAAATTCATTCTGCCCGCCTCCTGCCCAGCTGATTGGTGAGTATGATGTCGGGACCAGCCCTGCACAACTCCTGACGGCTCCGCGGTTGGAAGTGGGACCGGCCCCGCGAGGCCGTACGCCTCAAGCCACCACGTTTGGTCGCGCTAGACACATGCAATCACATGCTGGTGGGACAGGCCCTTCAATCAGAGTGAACAGTCGCAAATCTCACTGTAAGGACTATCTGGAATAGTCTATCTGGAATTTACATGAAACAGATTTCACTGATCCAGGGATCTTTGAAGAAGTAGGTTGAACTTTTGGAGTATTGTACGTAGACAAAAAATGCTGGAGAAACTCAACGGGTGAGGCAGCATCTATGGAGAGAAGGAAGGTGACTATTAGGAAGAAGAATAGGCGAGAAGATAGAAAGATAGAAGTATTGTGCACAGTAATGTGCAGTTATTTATGCGCAGTATTATGTGTAGTTATTAAAAGTATTGTATGCAGTTATTTGGAGTATTGGGTGCGGTTAGTTGGATTATTGTGTGCAGTTCTTGTCACCTCGTTACAAAAAGGATGTGAAGGCTTTGGAAGGGTGCAGCAAAGATTTACCAGAATGCTGACTAGAGGATACCTAGCTGTAATGAAAGGTTGGACAAACTTGGGTTGTTTCCTCTGGAGCACCGGATGTTGAGGAGAAAGCTATGAAAGTGAGGATAGTCAGAACCTTTTTCCCCAGGGTGGAAATGTCAAAGACTGGAGGGCATATCTTTAAGGTCGAGGGGGAAAGATCAAAGGAGATGTGCGGTGCAAGTATTTACACAAAGGCTGGTGGATGCCTGGAATGCTCTGCCAAAGGCAGTGAGGGATAGCCAATATTATTGTGATGTTTCACAAACTTTTAGATCGGCAGATATTCAGGAAATGAGGAAATAGGGATTATGAGCAGACAGAGGAAATTAATTGCACTTGGTCTTATATTCAGCACTGATGATGTGGCTCAAATGGCCTGGTCTTTGCTGTATTGCTCCATGTTCCTGGCTTTATATTTCCAAATAATTTTCAGTATGAAGGCAGTCTCTCAAGATGAAGGGTGACTTGCTTCCACTCTGATTTTGTGAATTTCAAAGTTACTGATGAAGACAGTGTGGGGACAATAGATTATTCCATAAATGGGCCAGGAAATGCAGGGTATGACAGATGGGTAGTTATTTTGAAAGGTGGCCCACCACTTGTGTTGATCTTCTATGTGCTCCCAATGCATGAACACTAGGTTCATGTTGCCATTTTGAATGCTCTTTCTGCACTTTGAGTGATCATAGATCATGATTTCTCAAGAATCAGTAGAAATGTGGCAGTTTTTCAAGAATATATTTATAACTAATTGGACTAAGTGGGTCCCTGTCACATGGGAGGCCTGGTCCCCCAACGCAACCCATTCTCCAATGCAATATTCCACCACTCACTTGTTCCTCCAACGCAACCCATTCCGCCAACGCAATATTCCACCACTCACCCCTATCCCCCACCCATCAAATCCACCCCTCCCTGTCCCCCTCCCTATCCCCCCCCTGCACTCCACCACCCCTCTACTCCACTCCCTCCCCCTCTTTCCCCCCCCTCCTCCTCCCTCTCTCCCCTCTCCCTCCCTCCCCCCCCCCTCGATGCCCCTTCCTAAGTGACAGGAGAGGAGACCAATCTGTGTGTTGGTGACTGACTTCGCATGCTCAATTTTTACAATTTTTAAACCTTAATAACCTTTACAATATACCATTGGTCGGAATGAAACTTGTTGCAATCGCAGCGCAGGCGATCAGTGAGTAAGAAGGCGAAAAATCAGAGTGCTATCATGTACCGTTTTAGCGCAAATAGAAAAATCGCACAAACCTGAAGAGCACAAGATCAAAGTTTTAGTTATGTATAGAATAGAATAGATAGATATTCTTTCCATCAAGACAGAAATCTCCGCCATAAGCTGTGACTCATCTTCAGTCCAGAAGGTCATGGTAGTTTTTATTATCAGCACACAGAGAGAATGACTTACGCAAATGTGTGAATCAACTCATGTTTTTGGAAATAAATAAATACATTTGTTTCCTGAACTCGGAGAAAAAAAGAGATGGGAAAAGGGAGAAAGGTCAAAACAGACAGTTTATTGTGGAGTAGGAATTTTTTTAAACTTTCTAATTTTGGATGAAGCTGGAGTAGTAGGAGGATTTACTGGCAGAGAGGGAAATAAAATTATGCATCATTTGGATGAGCCACATCTGGCACTAGATGATTATGTAAACTCAATTTGACAATTACCAAATGTTAAGTCCCCACAGTGGACAGTTGCACCAATATGTCTGGGTAACGAATCCCACGTGTAAGAAGGTGTCAAAAGAAGAGGCATTCTAGCTGCTTAGAATATTGGCAGAGACTAAAGAGGCATAACGTAAAGAAAGATTTATGTAAAATACACATTGAATCTGCAACTTTTTTATAGCTCAATACAAGAAGCTCCAGATCTAAAGTTAGAGATGGTTGCTACTCATGAATGTACAGTATTGGAAAATACTGTGTTAATACTTATATCTTGTCAATGACAGTTACGCCCCATGTTATTCTACGGGTTAACTTCAGAGTCACTTTATAATAATTGGATGATCAACAACTATGACTGAGGAAATATTGCAAGACAATTTACACTTACACTCTATGTTTGCTACATCCTAAATTATTAAAGGAGAGGGATATATAAATATTGGGCTTTATCAATCATCAGCCATGTGAATAACAGACGCCAAAGCACCCCAGTGTTGGAGACTAAATTAAACCCCCCCCACCCCCACCCCCACAGCCTCACTAAGCATTGCATTTTACTGGAATGAATAAAAATTAAAATCTGCTCATAGTGGAAAAATGATACAAAACAGAAAATGTTGGAAACTGTCAGGCAGCAGCTGTGGAAAGAGAAACGGAGTAAACATTTCAGCTCAAAGACCCACAATCATAACTGGAGAAGTGTCTTCAGCCTGGAACATAAACCCTCTTCTGTTTCCACAGATGCTGCCTGACCTGCTGAGTGTTTCAACACTTCTGTTTTTATGTTATTTTGTTGGGTGGCTGACATTGCAGTGCATCTAGTCTTCAAGGGACAGTTATACATTGACCTAATACACTAGAATAATACCAATGCTTCGAGGAGTGAGATGGCCAAATTAATTGATGTGTTTTCCACTGTATTTAGAAAATTATACTGAAATATTTAAAATATTAGAATTGTTTGAAGGAAAAATGGAGAGAATTATTTCTTAAGTGTGGAGCAATTCCAGAATAAAGAACAATCATCTTAAAATTAACGTTGCTTATTGAGGATTCTATTCCAAGAACAAAATGGACATGATTGGGTAATCCCACTGTACAATGAAACTTGTTTCAAGTGTCAGTGATTCAGATTGATTTGGAACGCAAATTTCTTGTTAACTATCTACACGTTCTGGTGAAATTGTAGGATATTTTCCTATAACGTGCATTTCCAGAGCACAATTTGGATATAACGAGTGATGAATTGGGGAACACTATTTGCATTAAACAGGCTAACTGCGATATAACACGATTTGGACCAGGAACAAGAAAATCATTTAGAAGTTACTTTGGTAATTGCCAGCAGGAAGAAAAACATCTGTCTTGGAAAAAAAAAAGCTTCAGGGAAAAAAATGAATTCCTGGTAACCTCCTGGTAGTAATCAGATAACATAGTCTCTAAAGAAGAGAGCCTACATCTTTCTCTGCAAGTGGCCATAGAAAGTGACAAGCAATCAATTATTTTGACACGTGCAATGAAATGACATTAAACATTGGAGCATATATTCTTTGGTATTTTTAGCTTGCAGTAACACAAAAGTACATTTATTGCTTTAGAAAAATTTTGAAAATCTTGCCAAAAAATGTTATTGCTAGTCTGAATCTTCCTATCCCATTTTCCCTATTGACACAAATATTGTTATAATACAATTTTCATAAATAAAACAATTTTCTATAATCCAAAGCTTCTTAGGAATGCCACTATTGCATTATAGCAGAACTGCCACTATCATGCTTAACTTCAGAGAAGAAAGCGTCTTTCATAAGATATACTTCCTACGTTCCTTAATTGACTATTTGCTAAGTAAATTGGCAATGTTGGTTGCACAGGCAACTACATGCTGTAATTACAGCTATATGCATCCAGTTTGTTGTGTTGCAAAGAACTATCAATTGAGATTCAGTTTGGAAGTTTGGAGAGACTCTTTTTGGAAAAGAGTAGTGAAATCTGGAAGAGTTTGTTCACACAAAATGTCATTGAAATCTAACTTTCATTTTCTCAAAGAGAAATTATTTTATTTAAGGCACATCTCAACAGATTATTGTTATTAAAGGAGCATGACCACGGATAATGGTAAATAAATGGAATTGGCTACAAGAGGAGGTGGTGTTGTGACTATGGAAGGGCATAAGGGGGCATAACTTCCAAGGGTCCGATGGGATCTATCCCAGATTATTGAGAGAAGCAAGATGTCAGATTGCAGGGGCCTTGACAAAGATCTTTGCTTCTTCTCTAAACACAAACAAGGTCTCACAAGTCTGGTGAGGAGCCAATGCTTTTGCTATGTTTAAGAAGGGAAATAGAGATAATCCAGGAAATATAGGTGGGCGAGCCTTGCAGCAGTGGTAGGAAGGTTATTGGAGAGGATTCTTTGAGATAGGATTGCTTTTTTTTTGTGCTTTCAGCAAACCAATGTGTTTTGTTGGCTTACTAAGTGTTTTTGCACAATTGGCTTGCTTTTTAAAGTGTTTTCTGCAAACCAATGTGTTTTCTTGGCTTGGTAAGTATTTTTGCCCAATTGTCTTGCTTTTTTTTGTGCTTTCAGCAAACGAATGTGTTTTGTTGGCTTGCTAAGTGTGTTTGCCCAATTGGCTTGCTTTTTAAAGTGCTTTCAGCAAACAAATGTGTTTTGTTGGCTTGCAAAATGTTTTTGCCTAATTGTCTGACTTTTTAAACGGCTTTCAGCAAACCAATGTGTTTTGTTGGCTTGCTAAGTGTTTTTGCCCAATTGGCTTGCTTTTTAAAGTGTTTTCAGCAAATGAATGTGTTTTGATGGCTTGCTAAGTGTTTTTGCCCAATTGGCTTGCTTTTTAAAGTGCTTTCAGCAAACGAATGTGTTTTGTTGGCTTGATAAGTGTTTTTGCCCAATTGGCTTGCTTTTTAAAGCGCTTGCAGCAAACGTTTGTGTTTTAGTGTCTTGTTTTTGCCCAGTTGTCTGGCTTTTTAAATGGCTTACATGCAACAGTTTTCAGATGGATGAAGTGAATAAACATTTTATTAGATCAGGACTGTGTTTAATTGCAAAATTGGCGCTCATACCGTGACTTCCGCTTAGTGGCAAGATGGCGCCGATTACATCATTTCAGGTTAGCGTCAAGATGGTGCTGAGTGCATCATTTCCGGTTCGTAGCAAGATGATGCTGACTGCAGAAGGCACAGAGTGAAGACGTCGTTGAATAATTCAAGAGAACTTACTGCTCTGTCCATGGTGAGTGTGTTGGACGTTATTTAAAGTACGTTTTTGCTTCAGCAGCAGCCTCGACAGGAGGCTTTAAATGTTTGAATCATTCGGTTTACACTCTGTATGTTCACCACGTTCTGAAGTTACTTGGCATTTTAGTATTGGTTGTGTGTGAGTCTGTGTGTGAGTGTGTCTGTGTGTGAGTGTGTCTGTGTGTGAGTGTGTCTGTGTGTGAGTGTGTCTGTGTGTGAGTGTGTCTGTGTGTGAGTGAGTGTCTGAGAGTCTGTGTGTGTGTGTGTGTGTGTGTATAAGAGGTTGCACGTAAGGTCCCCGGTGAAAGGGCTTGATGAACCGAGCTGCTCAATCCATCTGGAGGACATCGCAGCTTCCGGTATATGTTGTTAATACACGAAACACGTACTTTACTACCTGTTAAAATCCACCAAAATGGTGAAATTTTACGCTGTAAATAATTGTGGAAGTCAGGGTAACCGTGAGAGACATCTATCCTACTGCAGAATTCCAAAAGTGAAGAGAAATGAAGGTAAAGAGAAGCGAGAGCTGAAGGGACAACAACAGCTAAAGTGCTTGGTGAACATTGGCCGTGCAGATATCGAGATTCCATAGGTACCAATATCAGCAATATCAGTAATATATTCTAATAGATATGTTAGATTATTGGAATCTGCTCACTCAAATTCATCGGAACAAAACTAACAAAACAATTTAGCTCTGTAGTTAGTAGCACATATTGTTTCTCTGATCTATGTATCAAAGATGAAGAATGCTGTTTTCTAATTCTCAAGAGAACCTAGAATGCTCTTATTATAGAAGGTAGAAAATGCATACTTCATCTTTTGCCAACAGCACAGGCCTAAATGAAACCATTGCATGCAGTAACCTTTTCACTGATCAGTTGAACTTAACATGTTGCTTTCCAGATGAAACTAAAAGTCAGCAAACAGTTAACAACTCTCTGTTTCGAGAAAGTCACCACTCAAGCCGTTTTAGTTCCCACATTGGGCTCATCAGTCACCTCAGAACCCCCAAAAGGACTGTGAATGCAAGACATAATGAGGGGCTACATGAGAAGAAGATTACAGTGCAGGACACCTGAAATGAATGTTTAAATTGTCTAATTTAAGTTTAAATTTCCTTTGTGAAAGCCTCGGTTGGTTATATTCCAGCAACCCCCCAGGAAGTGAATTTTGAATTGTAAATACATTAATTGTAGGATTTTCCTCACATCCCCCTTGTAACTTCATAATCCATACCTCATTGTTTTTTTCTAAAAAAATGACTACATCTACACCAAATATTATATGCGAGACTCTGTCAAATCTACTATCAACAATTTTTGGCATCAAGGAACATAACAGCAGGTTCTCCAATTTATCTTGTTTTTAACATCTTCACCCACTGGGGGTTTACAACCTTCTGGAATAGAAAAAGCTAAAGATACTCAATGCTCTGGTGGAATTATTATTACTCATTGTAAAAATGTTATTGGGTTACATTCCCTTTAGGCCCAGATGCTCTAGCTAAAGGAAACACTCTCTCAGCACTCCTTTTTAGAACTTCATATGCTTACATGAAATCTTCTCTCATTCTTCTCAACTCTATGAGGAGTTTTGAAAATTGCCATACCCTTGGGGAACAAACCCTAGATAACTGCAGGTTGTGATGCTTATAATTCTTCTCGGAGACAGTCATGGGCTTTTGATATTGAGCGTGAAATTAGTTGGTTCCTGTGATGTTCGCACGGGAAAAAGTATCAGGGACAACTAGCTGTGAAATTCCTCGAATGTATACTATCTACCAATATTATTCGCCACTTTATACCCTCCAACATGAAGAGGTCTAATGTCAGGACATTGGTTACCAAGGAGACACGTATGGACAAGAGGAAGGTAGTAAAAGTAGCAGGGCTCCATATTAATATGGGCCACAATAATTGAAAAAAAATAAATAAATTGGTGGCTAATGGCTGAGAACTGCCTTGGCCAGAAAATAGTCTGGAATGTCTTGAGACAATAAGAACATGGCCAACAAAGTAGGAAAACTAAGTATTGAAAAAAAATATTCCGGACTTCCGGTGGCGCCATATAGTAAGAGGCGCTCCATTTAGCTCTGCTCCGAGAAACGCGTTAAAACGCGTTGAAATACCTGAAAAATAAAATCGGACTGAAGGAAAAACACTTACCGGCAGATGCCCGACGTCGCCTAAGTCACGTCATCAGAAATCGACGTGATACCGACTGGATACCGGCTTTTTTAAATGAAAAGAAGGGCTCACAAAAGGAATCTTCCTACACCACCTCTGTGTAGACACAGAATTCGATGGCAGATTCTACAAGAGAAAGGTGAAGGAACTTATCAAGATTCTGAGGAAGAAAGACTTATTTCTACCATGGAAGCGCAAGAACATGATCAAGCTCTAAGACTGGCAATGGTAACAGACTTTAGAGAAGTGCTGGCTGAAAAGCTTGGAAACTTAGAAACAAAACTTGATGTTCAACTCAATGCTGGGAAAACAGAAATCTGTGGAAAAATTGACGCTCCACAAGCTCGAATCGAGGAAGTGAATTCATCTTTGAAAGGAGAAATTAAAAGGGTCGAAGAGGATATCAGTAGTAAGCTGGAACCTATCCTTCTCACCTCAAAGAAACAAGGCAACGTCATCAGAGAACTGGAGGCTGCAACTGCGGATATCTCTCAGACAACTCTAATACTGAAGAAAGAACTCTACCGTGTCTCTGGGCAATTGGCCAGAATGACCGAAAAATGCCTAGATCTCGAAGGTCGTTCTAATCACCAAAATTTAAGAATTGGTGGGGTGAAGGAAGGGAAAGAAGATGGAAAAGATTCTCGGGACTTTACTGCCGACTTACTCCAAAAGGTACTTAAGCTGCCTGAGAGACCCAAAATTGACCGGGCGATTGAGCTCAGAGAGCCCGACCAGGAGCTGGAGCTCCACCAAGACAACTTATTCTGAAACTACACCACCCATCAGTTCTTGAAGACATCAAGAAGAAAGTTGCTAGCGCAAGAAACCTGATGTTTGAAGGAGACTACATAAGAATCTTCAGAGATTATCCAGCAGATGTTGTAAGGAAGAGAGCGGATTTCACCAAGTTGTGTGTTATCCTCAAAGACATACCAGGCTTAAGATATACAGAGAATCGGAGCATTTCTTCACCTACCCAGAAGATGCATTTAAATATGCAAAGGATATATCAAAGGACAAGTAGATAAGTAACATTTTCCAACCAGAATAAAGATATGAGAGAGGAAAAGGAAAAAAAAATTAAAAGAGTGGGGGGTATCTCCTACCCCCCCCCCTCCCCCCCCCACCCACCCCCCACCGACCCAACCCAACCCAGTTCTGTCTATGTGTGTAAGCCTTGCTGGTTTTCAATCCTTCTCCGCTCCTCTGTCATATGGGGTTCCACAGGGCTCAATTTTAGGGCCCCTGCTTTTCTCACTGTACTTACCTCCTCTGGGTTCCATTCTTAGAAAGCATGGCATCTCTTTTCATTGTTATGCTGATGATAGCCAACTATATATGCCGCTCTACTTGAAGTTAGAGATGTTTGAATCTCTTGTCAACAGAGCATAAAAGTCAAGAAGTTATGTTAAATGTTTGTAAAGTATGATCCAGTCCAGGTGGCCACACTTTGGAAACAATGGGGAGATTATTGAGAGCGGGCATAGATTTATTAAAATTGCTCTGAAGGAAAAGTCATTCCTCAACACAAAGAAGGCTAAAATGAAATGTGACAGACCTGTAAAAATCATGAAGGGTTCAGACAGAGATTGAAAAGAAAATGTTAAAGGCTGATAACCTGACAGCACATTTAAATAATTAGTGACTGAGAAAGAGGAGGTCTGAGGAATATATTTTAATGCATGTAGGTACCATCTGGAAACTACTGTCTGAGCAGGCAATGGAAATTGATGAAATGGTGAAAATTGGCAATTTCTCAAGGAAATATAATCCCAAGGAAAATTAAGGCAAAATCAAGGATTTAAAATAACTGGATCACATGCTTTAAGTGGTGATACAAACTTGCTTTCCTTCTTCGTACTATCCATGTTTACATAAATAATTTAAGGCAAAATTAGGTCAATCCACACCTTGAACCCGTTATCTTCATGCAATTAGAATTAGCCTGATCTGCATAAATCATTCATTTATCCCATATTCCCATGATACCTAATATTCCTGCATCTCAGTCACAATAGCCCTAAGCTTTTGCAGAGACAAAGGCTAAATTTGTCCATGCATTGTGTAAATAAATGTTTACTGACATTCCTTCTAAATTCTCAAGCTCTAATTGGACCGGATGGACTGCACCCTACGATTCTGAATGAGGTGGCCTCAGAGATTGTGGAGGCATTAAGGGCCTGTCCCACCAGCATGCGATTGCATGCGTGTAGTGCAACCAAGCGTGGTGGCTTGAGACGTACGGCCTCGCGGGGCCGGTCCCACTTCCAACCGCTGAGCCATCTAGAGTTGTGCGGGGCTGGTCCCAACATCATACTCACCAATCAGCTAGGCAGGAGGCGGGCCGACTGAATTTGGACGTCGCACGGCGTCGGGCGGTTACGTCATCATGCAACGGCAAGCCAGGCTGTGACGTCATCGCACTACGCCACACGCTAGGCGTATGCCATTATGACGCTGCATACGGTGTCAAGACGCTGCGTACAGCGTCGAGATGCTGAGTATGCCCGTCGAGGCGCTGCGCACGGCCTCAATGCGGCTGTGGGTCGACAGGCTGTTGCTGCGCAGAATTTTTGGACAGTGTCCATTTTTCAGAGCCCTGCACAACTCCATACGGCTCTGCCGATCGAAGTGGGACCGGCCCCGTGAGGCCGTACGGCTCAAGCGGCCACGTTAGGTCGCGCTCGACGCATGCAGTCGAATGCTGGTGGGACAGGCCCTTTAGTTGTGATATTTCAAGAATTACTAGTTAGGAGTGGTTCCTGAAGATTGGAAAATTGCAAATATCACCCCGCTGTCCAAGAAGGAAGCAAAGCAGAAGAGCGGATATTATAGGCCGGTTAGCCTGACTTTGGTAGTTGGTAAGATTTTAGAGTCAATTATAAAGGATGAGGTTATACAGTACTTGGAAGTTCACAATAAAATAGGCCAAAGTCAGCATGGTTTTGTGAAGAGAATATCTTGCCTGAAGAATCTGCTGGAGTTCTTTGAGGAAGTTAATAGCAGGACAGACAGAAGGGAGGCTGTAGATGTTTGCCTAGATTTTCAGAAGGCCTTCGATAACGTGTTGCACATCAAGCTTGTAGGGAAGATGAGAGCCCATGAAATGAAAGGGAAGATACTAGCATGGATAGCAGGTTGGCTGGATGGCAAAAGGCAGAGTTGCTATAATAGGCACTTTTTCAGGTTGGCTACTAGTGACTAGTGGAGTTCCGCAAGGATCGGTGCTGGGGCCACTTCTCTTCACGTTGTTGTTAATGATTTGGATAAGGGGATTGAAGATTTGTGGCCAAGTTTGCAAATGATGCTAAGATAGGTGGAGGGGCAGGCAGTGTGGAGGAACTAAGGACTCTGCAGAAGAACCTGGACAGGTTAGGAGAGTGGGCAGAGACGTGGCAGATAAAATTCAGTGTAGCAAAGTGCAGAGTCATGCATTTGGTAATAAGAATAAAGGCGTAGATTATTTTTTAAATGGATAAGGAGTAAGCCGTTTAGAACGGAGATGACGAAATACTTTTTCACACAGAGAGTTGTGAGTCTGTGGAATTCTCTGCCTCAGAGGGCGGTGGAGGCTGGTTCTCTGGAAACTTTCAAGAGAGAGCTAGATAGGGCTCTTGAAGATAGCGGTCAGGGAATATGGGGAGAAGGCAGGAATGGGGTACTGATTGTGGATGATCAGCCATGATCACATTGAATGGCTGTGCTGGCTTGAAGGGCCATATGGCCTACTGCTGCACATATTGTCTTTTGTCTATTGAGAGAGAATCCAAAAATCGGAGGTGCAACGGGACTGGTGCAGGACTCCCAAAAAGTTAATTTGCAAGTCGAATCGGTAGTAAGGAAGGTAAATTCAATGCTAGTATTTATATCAAGAGGACTGGAATACAAAAACACAGATGTAATGCTGAAGCTCTATAAGGCGCTGGTCAGGCCGCATTTGGAATACTGTGAGTAAATTTGGACCCCATATCTGCGGTAGGATGTGTTGGTTCTGGAGAGGGTCCAGATGAGGTTTACAAGAATGATTCCAGGAATGAGTGGGTTAGCATGTGATGAGCGTTTGACAGCACTGGCCTCTACTCGCAGGAGTTTAGAAGGTTGAGAGGGGACCTCACTGAAACTTGCAGAATAATGAAAGGCATAGATATAGTGGATGTGGAAAGGATGTTTCCACTGGTGGGAGAGTCTAGGACCAGAGGCCATAGAATCAGAATAAAAAGGCGCTCTTTTAGAAAGGAGGTGAGGAGGGGTGTCTTTAGCCAGAGGGCAGTTAATCCATGGAACTCATTGCCACAGAGGGCTGTGGAGGCCGTCAGTGGATATTTTTAAGCAGAGATAGACAAATTCTTGATTAAAACGGGTGTTAAGGGTTATGGGGAGAAGGCAGGAAAATGGGATTAGGAGGCAGAGATCAGCCATGATTGAATGACAGAGTAGACTCAATGGGCCGAATGGCCTAATTCTACTCCTATGACTTGTGAACCTGTGTACTTATAATTGTTAGACCATATTCCCTAATTCTTGTGTCCCTCAGTAGAGGAATTTCTCCATATCCATTCTGCTAGATTAGTTCAAAGTTTAAAAAATCTAATTGTGACCATTTTTCAATCTTCTCCGCTGTTGGAAACATTGACCAAACCAATGTAAGTGTTCTTGTAATTTAGCTCTCCAAACCAATCACTTCAATATTCTTTCTAATGTACACTATTAAAAGATAAATGCAGTATGTCAGATGGAGTTGTTTAGTGCTCATTTTAATCACAGTTGACTTAATCTTTTGTAGACTAGGCCCAAAATGGCCTTTCATATATCCCGGGATGCAATTGGTGGATTTACATCTATCTCTTACCTAATGCTTGATTCAGATTTCTCCACAAAAACATTTACACTTTCTTCTGCTAATGGTCTGTGGTATCTTCCTATCCTTGTGAAAACTATAAACTATCTCCCTAATTTATGCTTACAATTATTTATTCCTTTTTCCATGTCAACAACCCATGTTTGGATGATCAACAATGATCATATGGAATGGCGGTGCTGGCTCAAAGGGCCGAATGGTCTATTCCTGCACCTATTTTCTGTTTCTATATTAATCCATATGGTGAAATGTTGAGACCCCAGAACAGAGGGCCTCCAGAGGGTGGCACGGTGGCACAGCGGTAGACAATAGGCAATAGGTGCAGGAGTAGGCCATTCGGCCCTTCGAGCCAGCACTGCAATTCAATGTGGTCATGACTGATCATCCCTAATCAGTACCCTGTTCCTGCCTTCTCCCCTTATCCCCTGACTCCACTATCTTTAAGAGCCCTATCTGGCTCTCTCTTGAAAGAATCCAGAGAACTGGCCTCCACTGCCCTCTGGCAGAGAATTCCACACTCACAACTGTGAAGAAGTGTTTCCTCATCTCCGTTCTAAATGGCTTACCCCTTATTCTTAAACTGTGGCCCCTGGTTCTGGACTCCCCGAACTTCGGGAACAAGTTTCTTGCCTCTAGCGTGTCCAAACCCCTAATAATTTTATATGTTTCAATAAGATACCTTCTCATCCTTCTAAACTCCAGAGTATACATGCCCAGCCACTCCATTCTCTCAGCATATGAGAGTTGCTGCCTTACAGTGCCAGAGACCCTAGTTCGATGCTGACTACAGGTGCTATCTGTACATTTGTACATTCTCCCCGTGTTCATGCGGGTTTTCACCGGGAGCTCTGGTTTCCTCCCACAAAGTTATACAGATTTGTAGGTTAATTGGCTTCAGTTAAAAATTATAAATTGTCCCTAAGTGTGTAGGATAGTGCTAGTGTATGGGGAGATCACTGGTCGGCACGAACTCTGTGGGCTGAAGGGCTTTGTTTCCGCACTGTATCTCTAAACTAAACTACAAAGATCACAAGGAACACATTTCTTATCATATCTAACTAATAAGAGTTTTTGTTCATTATTACCACCCTCTGACTCTCACTGTGCATTCAATTTCTAGACCAAAACAATTCTCTGTGCTCACAATTTTCTTAAATAACTTTGTGTTAAATCTTATGTAGTGCCTTGTAGAGGCCCATCTAGGGTATGTCCAGATTTCACAGTAACATTAAGTGAAACTGTTAGCACTCAACTTTATGAAGGATTAAGTTGATCAATAACTTCAAGCCACTATACAAACAGTTAATTGGGAAATTTGATGGTTTGCTACAGAGTATATATCAAAGGATAGATTGAAGCATTAAATTCAAAGATCGACAAATTATAAATGCACTATGTTCTCCCATTGACTTCTCAAATGATTCCATATGTGTCAAGGAATTTGTGAACTCTCACCTTCTTACTTCTAAGGGTTTAATGTGACAATCACCATATATTTGAATGACCATGAAAAACCTCTTAGCTATTTTTAAATTCTGTCTCCAACTAGACTGAGATTTATTGCCCTTTTAGTCTTCAAGCTTTTTTTTCAGAAAAGAATGCCAAAGGACTTCATCTGTTACATGTCTGAAACTAGAGTCTCTCAGTGCTTTGCATATGAGAGTCATTTGTAATTTGGGAAAGCAACAAAGTCGTGTAGCAAACATTCAATGCTCAAGGTCTGGAGACCTTCAAACTACCCTCAACACCATTTTACTAATTATTCCCAGGCAATCTTTACTGTTTCAAGTGAAACCCTATAAACTGCAGCTGCCATTCAGTAATTGATTAAAGTGATTTGGTGAATGGCAAGACTATTACATCAGTAAACAGCTTGAGAAAATATGTGCCCTCCATTCAGTGAGATGGGCTGAGATTCCATTGTAACAGATGGCAGAGAAAGAGCTGAAAGGGAGACTTCCAGATCTCTGGATTCAGATCCAATCTAAACCTTACTTACTCTCCCTGATTGTTAGCACAGTTGATGAAAGACAGATGGTTTAAACATATCTAAAATATGTATACAACAGAAATGGAAACTGGCTGTGTGCTCCATTGAGGCTTAAGATGTTAAAAGATCAAAAAGTCGTAACGGCTTGGTCACATTGATTGCTTTTTGCACATGCATGTTTTTAATTAATATGTCTGTTCTGCCAGTCATCATTAAATTAATCAAAAAACATTGTTAAAAGTATGGAAGTAACATAATTTTAAAATTTAGTTTCCTGCAGTTTGTCTGTTGGTGGTTTAGACTGTCAAGTCAAGTCAAGTTTATTCGTCACATACACATACGAGATGTGCAGTTAAATGAAAAGTGGCAATGCTCGCAGACTTTGTGCAAAAAACAAACAAACAAACAACCAAACAAACTACAAACAGAATGGAACAGAATCACATATTCTTTTACATATTGTGGGCGGAATGAAAAAGGCACATAATGTGACAGGAATTGCAGAGATGAATCAGAGATGAGTTGCCACTTGAATTTACATCTGTTTTAAGGGAATTAACATCAAATATTAATGCTTATGGCCATAAAAATATTTGCCCAGCTCCATCCAAAAATAGTTTGCTTGCTTGAATGCCCTATAAGATCTCATTTTTATTTCACTTAAATAGAGTAAAATGAGCATGAACTGTTGGCTGGTTTTACCCAACAATTGGCTCTAAGTAGCCCAAACTCTCCTCCCAAAAAACTATTATACTCTGATAAACTGGCCACCGGACTTCACAAACAAACCTCCAAAACGACTCCAGGGCTGCCTGCGATAATGATTCATCAGTGCCTCATATAAAATTACTTGGCATAAGTGCCTTGTCTTTTAATTTGTTTAACTCATTACAAGTAAAAATAAACAAATGTGAGTCCAAGTCTGGAGAATTATGTACAGTTTTGGTTTCCTTATTCAGGCAGCGCTGCAAAGATTCACCAGACCAATGCATAAAAGGAAAGGATCTTAGCGGTTTGAGCAGCAACTGTGGAAAGAAAAGAACTATTGACGTGTTGGGTCAGGATCCTACATCAGGACGGAGAATGTAGTGAGAGAAGTAGCCAATATAAGAATGGGAAGTGATGGGATAAGGCCCTAAAGTGATAGGTGAACAAAGGAGTGAGGAATGTTGGGCAGATGGATCTAGGTGGGGGAGGTGTGGTGTTGGGAACTTGAGTCTGGTGGGTGATATTATGAAGCAGAAAAGGTAATAAACAGGAAAAAAAAAAATCAGGTGGCCTATGGAGCCATGTGGGATAAAACGAGGGTGAAATTTCAGATAGAGACTGGAGAGAGATGAGCGGGACACAGAGGCTACCAGTGCTAGGATCTAATAGGTAAGGAAGGTGCTAATGGGAGCCATTCAAGATTTTATTTTAGTTTAGAGATACAGTGTGGATACAGGCTCTTTGGCCCATTGAGTCTGTGTCGACCAGCGATCCCCTTACATTAGCACTATCCTGCACATTGGGGATAATTTTCCATTTTTACCGACGCCAATTAACCCACAAACTCATACGTCTTCTGAATGTGGGAAGAAACCAGAGCTCCTGGAGAATACCCACGCAGGGTCATGGGGAGGACATACAAAGTCCATCCAGACAGCACCCATAGTCAGGATTGAGCCCGGTTCTCTGGCACTGTAAGGCAGCAACTCTACCGCTGCACCACCCTGCTGCCCTATGGAACCAGATCAGGTAGAGGATTTGATGGGTTAATCGTGTGGGTAGCACGCTCGATTGATTAGGGATCATGATTTCTACTGAAGTCTGCAACAGCTGGTATCTGAGGGTACAGTAGGTTTTGAAGGTGATGTGGATGAAGTTTAGGAAACCGTGTTTCGAGAGCTTGCCGCTTCTCCAAAGTCCCCTGCATTGTCAGAAATTGATAAGCAACTGCAATGGTTTAAGAATATTGATTACCATGCTAAGTGCAGCAGTCATTTATTTCGTAAAAGCTGCTCTTCACCCTATTATGAGGTATTAGGCATTATCGCTCATAGGATAACGAATAAATTGGTCATTAGAGAGACAACTAGCAGAGCAAAAAAAATATTACTCCGTTATTCACTCAAAGGATATTGAAAATGTGAGGTAAGGAAAAAGGAGTAGCTATGGAAACTACGAGGATCAAAGAAGAGGAATTGACACTTTTGAGTGTTGATAAGTTTCTCAGGATTTTAGGACATTGAGGGAAGTTAGTGTGAAATAGCAGGGGTGTATTTCATGTCTAGAAACGGGAATAGTGCCGGAGGATTGGCCGCGCATGTTGTTCCATTTTTAAAAAGGGGTCTAAGAGTAAACCTGCAACAAACCTGTTAGTTTGACGTCAGTGGTGGGCAAATTAATGGAAAGAATACTTAGAGATAATATATCTAGCACTGGACAACAAAGTACTGAAATGGATTTGTTAGGTCTTGTTAAAACATCTTCTTGAATTTTTTGAAGATGTTACACGGGAAATTGATGAGGGTCAGTGGATATTGTGTATATGGCAGGCCTTTGATAGGTTCCCTGGAAGGTGGGTGGTTAAGGTTGGGTTTAATGGTGGGTTTAAGGTAGAAAGATTGAATTTTGCCAGAGAGTAAATGTCCTTGGATGCCAAATACGTTGTGGAAGCCACTTTGTCATCTCGTCTTATGGTGTTGATTAGGATTTGCTCAGATGATGTTGAGGTGGGGTTGCGGGTAATGAAGTAGAGTTTTTTCTACAGAGAGATTTTGAACAAACAAGTTAGCATTTTAAGCATGGCTACATTGGCAGGCAAATCAAAATAGGAGTACTGGTGTAATGGTAGGGAATCTGTGAACAGAGGGAAAAATGGGCACACCTATATTGCAAGGGTTTGGCAGCTTTGGTGTGCTGGCCTTTATAAAT
Organism: Leucoraja erinaceus; assembly: GCF_028641065.1. Taxonomy (NCBI): domain Eukaryota; kingdom Metazoa; phylum Chordata; class Chondrichthyes; order Rajiformes; family Rajidae; genus Leucoraja; species Leucoraja erinaceus. The sequence continues at coordinate 24,810,529 of NC_073382.1, read as the reverse complement.
CAAAAAATGTAATGTTTTGGAATTGCAATTCTGGAGTATGGTGTACATTTTTGGTCTTGTAGGAAGGTGACTCTAGAATGTTTTTTTTCAGAGAAAGGTTGAACAAGTTAGGGCTTTATTCTTTGGAGTGCAGAAGGTTAAGGGGGACTCGATTTTTAACGGATGAGAGGGATAGATAGAGTTGATGGAAAATCCCACTGAGTAGATTCACAAGGGGACATGCAGAAATAGAGACTGAAGTTTAGGGGCATGAGGGGGAACTTCTTTACTCAGAGAGTGGTTGTGTGGAATGGCTTTTAATGGTGGAGGCAGGTTCCATTTAAAAAAAATTGGATAGTTATATGGATGGGAAGGGAATGGAGGGTACAATATGGGACTAGGGGAGAATGTGTTCGGCACGGACTCTCAACACTTCTCTGGTTATATTCTTGGTTTTGACAAAGCAGCAAAAAATACTCCAAGCCTTTGCCATTTACCGTGTTGCTTTCTCTTTTGCCAGCAATTTCATCTGATAATGAGATCCTCAACCTTTCATAGAACTGGAATGCACCTGCTTCATGAAGCCTCCATCTATTACACTGCTCACTTATTCCACGTTTCTGCATTGTCCTGATTTAATCATGTAGATGTCCTTAAAACACAACTTTGGTCTCGTCTTAGGTGTTGATTAGGATTTGCTCAGTGATGTTGAGGTTTATTTTTTACCAATTTTGAACAAACAAGTTAGCATTTTCAGCATGCAATAAAAACATACACTTCTTTCTGTAAAAAATCACCTATATTGCAGAAAGTTTGGCAGAAAAAAATAACTTTGGAATTGCAAGTCCAAACGCTTGTCCCGTGACTCTTTTTTCCAATTGAAACAACAAATTTCGATAACACAAGGTTTTGTTGGAATGTAATTCACTTTATAGCAGAATAGCCTGCATTATCTCTGTTTTGTAAGGCTTTAATAACGAGCCAAAACATTTACGTTACAATGAAAGCTTTTCTCAACACTTCTCTGGTATTCTTTTTCAATGTTTCATGCCAGCATCAGCAATGTCAGAGTAATTCATAGGGAATGAGAGACACTTTCTGCTCATTTCAGCTCATTGACCCAGGATCATTACAACAAAAGCGCAGATCCAGACATCTGAACTCACCATCAATTCTGTATTTAATCCAATATAAAAGCCCTTTGAAGTTACATTTGTAGATTTCCATTTGTTGGTAACAAAAAAAGTTCAAATGACAAAACATTGGTTCTGAGTAATTCAAAAATAATTTGAGCATTGAAGCTACAAGGGTAATCTTGCAAGGGTAAGACATGTTAAAATGATCTTTGTGGCTGTGAAATCATGATCATGCCCTGCTATTTTCTGTTCACAGTGACACCCAAACTTTGGATCCCTATTTTAAAGGCCACAATATTATTCCCTGAATGTAACCACACAGTAGTCTATTTATTAAATTCAGTAAACTTCCACTTATTTGCAGACTTTCCATGCTAAACTGTACCTAGACATAGGGGATTTACCAGAATATTGACTGTATCGTAGGACTTTGGTCATAGGGAGGGTTTGAATAGGCTGGGCTTGTTTTCGCAGGAGCCACAAAAAGACTGACAGTCACTTAATAGAAGTACAGATAATCATGAGAAGCATAGATGGGGTAAACAGTCAATATATTTTCCCATGGCAGGGACATCAACAATAAGAGAGCAGAAGTTTAACATGATGTTGGTTTATAAAGGGGTTATGATAAAAAAAAAGCTTTTTTACAGAGTGGTTGATGTCGGTAACAGAATGTCAGAGGACGGTGGAATCAGATGCAATTGCTACAATTAATAGGCTTTGGGCAAGCATTTAAGTAGGCAAGGCATAGAAGCAGATAATGCTATTGCAGGCAAATGCATTAGTGTAGATGGGCAAAAAAGCTCAGCATGGACATGGTGGGCCCAAGGGCCCATTTCTGTGATACCCTGTATGCATTATGGTTCTATGACTCTACAACATCCTGGTAACATTTTGACATTCCAAAATGCAATGCCTGATGGTTCTTTTCCCAGTAAATGATTGCTGATACTGAAAAAACAAAGTAAAAACATAACATTCTAGAAACACTCAGCAACTCAGGCAGCACCTGTGGCCCAATGATGCTGGCCACAGGACAGGCCAAGTAGGACAGGCCCTTCAAGCTCTTTGACATCTGGCAATTCTGTTGCAGGACTGGATTAGCATTTGAAACAATTCTGATGGAGGAACCTGTCACTTCTTAGCAGAGAAGCTTCACACTTCACTTGTCGTCTTTGAGCTGATGGAGCCCAACTTCCTGACTGAAGATTGTGCCCAAAGATCTTATAGCGAAGCAAGATGGGTTACTCTCACGCAAACGTGAGGTACGCTCATGGGCGGATTCATGGGTGATTATAGGACACATTTTAGCAACCTGACTCCGCCATCTTGTTCCGCCATCTTGTTCCGCCATCTTGCTCCCGCCTTCTTGCTTCCGGCCAAAGATTGGATCCGCAGCGGGGAAAAGGAGTGTGGGGCCCGGTGCAGCGGGGAGAGAGAGTCCGGGGTCCGGGGCAGCGCGGAGAAGGAGTGTGGGGCAGGGGGGGAGAAGGAGTGCGGGGCAGCGGGAGAAGGAGTGCGGGGTCCGGGGCAGCGGGGAGAGAGAGTGCGGGGCCCGGGGCAGCGGGGAGAGAGAGTGCGGGGCAGCGGGGGAGAAGGAGTGCGGGGCCCGGGGCAGCGGGGAGAGAGAGTGCCCCAAGACAATGTTTCTTATTTACAATGTTTCTTATTTAATGTCCCTTGTCTAGTCTGAAATAAAGTTCATTATTGGATTAGAAGAAATATAATTGTGTGTGTTATATACATTTATATAATTTTTCATGTATGTGTGTTTATAAACATTTTATTCTTAACAAGAATCAACAGAATTATGAACTAACAGAATTATGAACCTAACCCCAAAACACCCCCAAAAAAATCCCCCCCCCCCTCCTATCAATCACCCTGCGAGTTGGGTCAGTTCCGGTTACTACAAAATCAACTCAAACACTGCTTGTGAGCCATTTAAAAAGAAATGATTTAAAAAACATTAGAAAAGACAATTACCAGAATCAAATTTTATTCTTGACAAGAAGTTTGAACTGACAAATTTATGAATCTGACCCACACAAACTGTTGCCCCGCAACATTGATTACAGTGCGAGTCGGGTCGGGTTAGGTAGGCTCAGGTTGCTAAAATGGGCGTGGAAAATGCCCATGATCCCCTCCATAGCGTACTACACGTCAGTCCATTGCATTTAGCAGGAGTAGCCTATCTTGCTTCGCTATAAGATCTTTGATTGTGCCTGAAGGAGCCACTCCAGGTAAATCAGGCTTCAAGATCAACTGAGTTAACAGAACTCACTGGTTAACAGAAGATGTCTAAATGTTAACAGCAATTGTGAAATTATTTACAAATTATTCCCAGCTCCAAACCTCGAGGGATTGCATGTGGTATAATGCCACCTCTAAAAACAATTTCTTATTTTTGACCTATCCTTGAAAATTTCTATCCAGCTACATATGTACTGCTTATGAACATAGCTTATATTTACATATGACCTCTCATAATAGCACCAGTAGTTCCACAGAAATGGAAAATGAATTGCATGCAATTAGATATTGATTTATCCAGATCACCGCCATTAAGATGATGATTCAATTTTAACCATGATAAAGGCATACAGGTGCACAACCTTTTATCCGAAGATCCAAATAACGAAAACCTCCGAATAGCGACATTTTTTCAGTCCTTGAAGAAAGGTCCTTGAAAACGTTCACCGAGGGCGGCCCGCAGAGGTGACAGCGGAACCTCCGGTCGGTCCTCGAAGAAAGGGGAACTAAATCCCCATTCATAAAAGAGAAGGTGAGGGTATATTGCGTGGGAGGGTTAATAATTGACAATCTGCTGCTGCCTGCCCGCTGAGTTAAAAAGTTCCCACGGTAGACTCACGATACACAGTGTATCGTGAGTCTTGCATGAGAACTTTTAAACTCAGCGGGCAGGCAGCAGCAAATTGTCGCTCCCTTAAGTTTCACCCCACCTACACCCCTCTGCTTCCCGGCCATGTGTGTGACCCCTTCCCTCCCCTCTCCAGCTCCCCGCCCATTGCACCGGCGCGGGGGTTTTGCACTGTCTTCACGTCGGAGCTAGTGCCAGTCACCGGAGACGTCAGGACCAACGGGACACCGGCCCCCAGGCCCACTGCAAGCACGGAGATCCCAGAGACCCACAGCCAGCAGCAGCCCAGTCCCGTTCCAATTCCAGAGGAACACGCTCCCCGTAGGGACCGAAGCTGATGGTGTGCAAGGTGCGTCTTGGTCTTGAGGTTGCGGATGAGGGGGCGCAGCTCGGGCTGTGACGTCTCCGGCCACCCCCCTGTACAGGAGCTGAGACTGGGAACTGTGGAGTTGTTTGCAGTTGCAGAGGGAGGGGGCAAGGGCGGTACAGTTCCCAGTCTCAGCTCCATTCCAGGGGGGTGGCCGGAGACGTCAGGACCAACGGGACACCGACTGCAAGCACGGAGATCCCAGAGACTCACAGCCAGCAGCAACTCTAGCCCAGCCCCGCTCCAACTCCAGAGGAACCCGGGTTGCGGATGAGGGGGCGCAGCTCGGGCTGTGGGCGAACTGCCACTTGTCGCTGTAGCGGCGCATCGGGGAGCGGGTTCTTGTTGGTCCTGACGTCTCCGGCCATCCCCCTGGACAGGAGCTGAGAGACGTCAGGACCACCAGAAGCCGCTCCCCGATGCGCCGCTACGGCGACAAGTGGCAGTTCGCCCACAGCCCGAGCTGCGCCCCCTCATCGGGACACCGACCCCCAGGCCCACTGCAAGCACGGAGATCCCCAGAGACTCACAGCCAGCAACAACTCTAGCCCAGCCCCGCTCCAACTCCAGAGGAACTCGGGTTGCGGATGAGGGGGCGCAGCTCGGGCTGTGGGCGAACTGCCATTTGTCGCCGTAGCGGCCCATCGGGCAGCGGATTCCTCTGGAGTTGGAGGGACAGGGAGACACAGCGGCTTTTGAGAATGGTGGACAATCACTTCCAAAGTTCTGCCCACACATTCAGTACACAGTTTCCTACACTTGTCTCCCGCACTAAGATCATCTCGCAGAGAATGATCCCAGCCTAACCCTCCCTATTCTCTCCTATTCTGCAAGAAAAAACTACATTGAAGACTCAAACTCGCGATCGAGTAACTGCCGGGATCGAGGCGCAAACTCGCGACCTTGCGGATATGAGCCGAGCACTCTACCACTGAGCCAGTCGTTAAAATCTACGCTAAAAATCTTCCATTCCGAAAGCCGAAAAATTCTGAATTACGAAAAGTGTCTGGTCCCAAGGCTTTCGGATAAAAGGTTGTGCACCTGTATTAACAAGATATGTCAGTCCAGATACTGAGTAAGTTCGGCTAGTCTAGTACAGATGAAACTACTTAGCTACATTTGGCCTTTCATCTTTAGATTTTAAAACATTTTATGTGTAAATTCGGTGCAAGTGTGAGCTCTAAGTGAAATGGGACATGTGAGGCTGAGGGCAAACAACTGGAGGTGAGGAGGAACTTCTTTAATCAGAGTAACTCATAAATCTGTGTAACTCATTTCCACAGAGGGCTGTAGAGGCCAAGTCTGTGGAAAATTTTAAGGCAGAGATAGACAAATTCTTGATTAGGACGGGCGTCAAGGGTTATAGCGAGAAGGCTGGAAAATGGGATTAGGAGGCAGAGATCAGCCACGAACGAATGGCGTAGACTCGATGGGCCAAATGGCCTAATTCTATAACGTGAACGTGAACACGTGAACATGAACTTGTGAACTGCGTATTTCCTTGACAAGGATTGTGCCACAAAAAGAAAACTTAAAAATTAAAATTATATTTGAGATTTTTTTTACATTTCCAATTCCAATTAAAACCTGAATGATTAGAACTACACATCTATGATACAAGAAGGGTCTCGACCTGAAATGTCGCCCATTCCTTCTCTCCATAGATGCTGCCTCAAACGCTGAGTTACTCCAGCATTTTGTGTCTAACCTCAAATTTCTTCGCCACAGTCATAGATTGGCTTAAAATTTTATTTTAAAAAAAATTACATCTTAATGTGCAAAAAATAACCTTCTGTCGTGAGTTTGATTCCACCACAGCAACACACCATTCACGGTATTTCAATGTATCTAGCAAAGTGATGCCATTTTAAAGAGTAAACAACTCAAGTGTCTTCAATTCCAAATTGTGGATACATTTTCATCAACCCTTCTTCTGAAGTTGCCTATGAATTGATATATCAACAATTTAAGTCCCATTTGCCTTACCTATACTTTGATTCAAATATGTGTGTTCACAAGTCAGCAGAAGAGTGCCCGTGACTGCTCTCAAAAGAAACACTACATCACTATAATATTATTCACTGTAGATATTCCATAAATGGACTGGTACAACATGACATGAAATAAGGTCCACCTAAGGATCTTATTCTGCCATATTCTGAGATCATCATAGTTATTTCCCAAGACAAACATAGACTAGAACCATTTTGGAAGTTTTAAAGCAAATTAACAACATCACAGTTGAACCAATGTGAATTCCATTGACCTGAAAGTTCCCACAACATCAGACATGCATAAGCCACAATATCAGCTATTGGCATTACACATCAATTTAACCAAGAATTGACAATCTTTTCAAAATTGAGTTCACATGAGCATCATTAGCAATTGATTACTTTTCAGCCAATCTCAAGTTCCCATATCATCGCTCACACAACAAGATGACAGTGAACTTCTTGACTGTTACATGTTGTCCCTGCATCACTCTAGATATTTCTCTACTGTAAACAACGCTGACATCCAGGATGACATTCATTACAAGAGGAGTTGAGTATATGAGCAAAGAGGTCCTGCTACAGTTGTACAGGGTCCTAGTGAGACCACACCTGGAGTATTGTGTGCAGTTTTGGTCTCCAAATTTGAGAAAGGACATTCTTGCTATTGAGGGAGTGCAGCGTAGGTTCACCAGGTTAATTCCTGGGATGGCGGGATTGTCATATGTTGGAAGAATGGAGCGACTGGGTTTGTATACACTGGAATTTAGGATGAGAGGGGATTTTATTGAAATGCATAAGATTATTAAGGGATTGGACACGCTAGAGGCAGGAAACATGTTCCCGATGTTGGGGGAGTCCAGAGCCAAGGGCCACAATTTAAGAATAAGGTGTAAGGCATTTAGAACGGAGATGAGGAGAAACTTTTTCACCCAAAGAGTTGTGAATCTGTGGAATTCTCAGCCTTAAAAGGCAGTGGAGGCCAATTCTCTGGATGCTTTCAAGAGAGAGTTAGATAGAACTCTTAAAGATAGCGGAGTCAAAGGATATGGGGAGAAGGCAGGAACGGGGTACTGTTTGTGGATGATCAGCCATGATCACAGTGAATGGTGGTGCTGGCTCGAAGGGCCGAATGGTTTACTCCTGCACTTATTGTCTATTGTCTATTGAAACCAATCAACCATAAATAAATAGCATTATCTGATGTTTACAATCATGTATATAGAATATTTTTTCAAGCAAGTGATTAGGGCAGAAATCTAAATGACTCATTTGAGAAGGTCGTAGGGAAAAGGCTGCACAATTGATCTCAAAATGTGAAGCTATATTGACCACATTCACCTTTTCCGCTCTTCAAAAGAGAAACCCAAGAGGAAGCTGACAAGCATGTTAAAATTTATGAAAGGTATGGGTAAATTCGATCCAAGTTACATTTTTTGCTGTTTACAAAATTTAACAAGCTAAAATTTAGCAGAGATATTCAAAATATTTGCTACGTATGTCTATTAAATTTTGCGCGGTTAAGTAATTCAGCCTCTGAAGCAACTTGTGTCATTTCTGAAACACTTCAGGAAGAGAAGCTTAAAGCACTCCATAAATAGACAATTTTCTTTCAGGCAACAATGTTTTAATCTGGCAAACATTTCATTTTGGACAATTGAGAAGTATTGGTATAAATTATCCCCATTTGGGTTCTACCGTTAGCAAGGATTCACAAAATAATTCTGGAGAAATAAGATATGTAGAAAATCACATCAGTGAGCTTTCAGAGTGTACAGAAGCCAAGAAGTTCAATACTTTTCAGCATCACACAAGTAAAAAAAATGTGTTTATCTTCCGGAGTGAGAAAAATAGTAAGCACACAAGTTGGAAAATTAGACTGGACACATTCTGGTGTTGGGTGTCTTGGGATTCTGACACAATTTCTACACGTGGACAGATAGGATCATGAGGTCAATAGACAATAGATAGACAATAGACAATAGGTGCAGGAGTAGGCCATTCGGCCCTCCGAGCCAGCACCGCCATTCAATGTGATCATGGCTGATCATCCCCAATCAGTACCCCGTTCCTGCCTTCTCCCTATAACCCCTGACTCCGCTATCTTTAAGAATTCTATCTAACTCAAGTCAAGTCAAGTCAAGTTTATTTCACTCTTTCTTGAAAGTATCCAGAGAACCGGCCTCCACCGCCCTCTGAGGCAGAGAATTCCACAGACTCACAACTCTGTGAGAAAAGTGTTTCCTCGTCTCCATTATAAATGGCTTACCCCTTATTCATGTGGCCCCTGGTTCTGGACTCCCCCTACATCAGGAACATGTTTCCTGCCTCTAGCGTGTCCAAACCCTTTACAATCTTATATGTTTCAATAAGATATCCTCTCATCCTTCTAAACTCCAGAGGGTACAAGCACAGCCGCTCCATTCTCTCAGCATATGAAGTCCCGCCATCCCGGGAATTAACCTTGTAAACCTACACTGCACTCCCTCAATAGCAAGAATGTCCTTCCTCAAATTAGGGGACCAAAACTACACATAATACTCCAGGTGTGGTCTCACTGGGCCCTGTATAACTGCAGAAGGACCTCTTTGCTCCTCTACTCAACTCTTGTTATAAAGGCCAACATACCATTTGCTTTCTTCACTGCCTGCAGTACCTGCATGCTTACTTTCATAAACTGATGAACAAGGACCCCCAGATCCCGCGTACTTCCCCTTCTTGCAACTTGACGCCATTTAGATAGTAATTTGCCTTCCTGTTTTTGATACCAAAGTGGTCATAAGGTCATAAGTGATAGGAATAGAATTAGTCCATTTGGCCTATCATGTCTACTCTGCCACTCAATCATGGCTGATCTATCTCTCCCTCCTATCCCCATTCTTCAGCCTTCGCCCCATAACCTCTGACACCTGTACTAATCAAAAATCTATCTATCTCTACCTTAAAAATATCCAATGACTTGGCCTGTACAGCCTTCTGTGCCAAAGAATTGTACAGATTCACCACCCTCTGACTAAATAAAGTTATCTTGACTACATGTTGTTACATGTTGTCCTACTCTCCTTCCTAAAATAACAATCCTCTCCTTCCTAGGGCATGGCGCAGTGGTAGAGTTGCTGCCTTACAGCGAATGTAGCGCCGGAGACCCGGTACGATCCTGACTACGGGTGTTGTCTCTACGGGGTTTGTATGTTCTCCCCGTGATCTGTGTGGGTTTTCTCTGAGAACTTCGGTTTCCTCCCACACTCCAAAGACGTACAGGTTTGTAGATTAATTGGCTTGGTAAATGTAAAAATTTGCCCTAGTGGGTGTAGGATGGTGTTAATGTGTGTGGATCGCTGGTCGGCGCAGACCCAGCGGGCTGAAGGGCCTGTTTTAAACTGAACTAAAACTAGACGCCTTTTAATTCTGAGGCTATGACCTCTAGTCCTAGACTCTCTCACTAGTGGAAACAAGCCTTTCATTATACTCTATGTTCCAATGAAGTCCCCCATCATTCTTCTAAACTCCAGCGAGTACAGGCTCAGTGCCGACAAACGCTCAAGTCGTCAAGTCTAGTCAAGTCACGTTTATTTGTCACATACACATACAAGATGTGCAGTGAAATGAAAGTACCAATGCCTGTGGATTGTGCAAAAGCTACAGAACAGAATAGAACAGAATCATTATTTATATATTAGGAAAAAAAAACAGCAATTTAAAAAAGACACAACACAACAGTAAATTGGTACATTAAATTAGTCCCTGGTGAGATAGGTTTACAGTCCTAATGTCCAAATCATTAATATACAACGTGAAGAGCAGCAGCCCCAGCACCGAGCCACTGTGGAACTCCGCTGGTCACTGGCAGCCAACCAGAAAAATATCCCTTCATTGCCCCTCTTTGTCTTCTGCCATCCAGCCAACCTGCTATCCATGCTAGTATCTGCCCTTTGATACCATGGGCTCTCATCTTCCTTAACAGCCTCATGTGTGGCCCCTTCCAGCACCCGCTGGAGAATAAAGCCCCATAGGCGGGGCTGAGTCTGTGAGCACGTCCACAAGCCGCCCGTTCACAAGCCGCCCGTTCACAAGCCGCCCGCCCTGAAGGCGCCGAGAATAAAGCTGAAGCAGCGGAGTGTGGGCTGTGTTCTGCGGGGGGGGGCGGGCTGTGTTCATGAGCAGGGTGGGCTGTGTTCGCGGGGGGGGGGTGGGCTATATTCGCGGGTGGGGCTGTGAGCACGACAGGCGCTGGGGACGGGAGCAGCTGAGTGATTCTGGAGCCAAGTCCTGGAGCCAGGAGTGCGGTCGGAGCCAAGGCCAGGAACCTGTGAGCCCACACACACCCCTCCCCCCACACCCCCCTTCCCTACAGCCCCCTCCCCTGCAACACCCCCCTCCTCTACACCCCTCCCTCCCCTACACCCCCCCTCCCTTAGACCCCCCTCCCCCACATCCCCCCCCCTCACACCCCCCCTCTTCCCCACCCCCCCCTCTCTCACACCCCCCTCCCCTCACACCCCCCCTCCCCCACACAACCCTCCCCCACCTCCCCAAACCCCTCCCCCCCCCCCCCCCCCCCCCCCCACCCCCCCCCCTCCCCCACACTCCCCCCCCCCACACCCCCTTTGCTGCCAACCACAACAAAACATTTGCCTACCTTCCTTCTATCCCCAATCTTTGGACTCCTCTCAACCCATTGATCTGCCATTTCCTGACCAACAGATCCCCCTGACTCTATGATCACCACATTGAATAGCTTGCTCCTAATCTGCTATCTGATCTGATCTCAGTCAGCTCCTAAACACCAACCTTTTCTAATTCCACCATCTGCGGTTGCTGCCTCCTAAGCTCCACTTCAGGAAAGAAATACCTAGCACACGATGCTAGGTTCTGAACACGTTTTTTTGCGTGGCACTAATAGATCATTGGTGGGCATGTCACACATCCTGATGCGTGCTCCAGAGGTCCAAAGCATAGCACAGCAAAGTTGCGAATTGTGAAGCCAGAGAAAGAAATGTAAGCACAGGGGTTGGGGGAGAGGGGTTGGGTGGCGGGGGGAAGAAGTGGTTACTAGTCCAGGCTAGGCACATAGTGGGAGAGAATAGGGAGGGTTGTTAGAGGTTTCCTAAATGCGGAGACTCAATTTGCGTACAAGGTAGCATCTCTGGAGAGAAGGAATGGGTAACGTTTTGGGTCGAGCCTTCTTCAGACAAACATCATCGATTCCTTCTCTCCAGAAATGCTGCTTGGCCCGCTGAGTTACTCCAGCATTTTGTGTCTACCTTCGATTTAAGCCAGCATCTGCAGTTCTTTCCGACACATCAATTTACATACCATTGATTTGTACGCTACTGAAGCGGAATTTGAGGTGCCTTCAGATTCTGTGTGACCTCACTCCGGCAATGGGGGAGGCCCATGGAGCTGTTCTACTGCTGATACCCACATCTGCTTGACTTATGTTGACTTTTGTTGGTCTTAAACCTTTATAGAACAGTTAATCACCATCTGAACGGCAAGGAATGAGACAATATTCCAAAGTACACTGGCATAAGCATACTTGTCATGTTCAATTATTGCTGCACTGTGCTCTTTGTCAATGTTTTTTACCCTTAGAAAAATATCGAAGGTTTCTGAAATTTCCCGATAAGCTAATTTAGTTAACTAAAGGCCAATGTATAAAGTAATTCATCTGATCTTTACTATAAACTTGGAACCGACATCAGCCTCAATATACCTAAAATGGTCAGACTGTGTTTTATGTTTGAAAGTTAAGACAGCTGGAATAATAAGGTGACAGAAAGCAGAAAACCCATCTCCTTTCCAAAATATTTTCACACATGTTTCCAAGTTTACATTTTTCCACATGCAAATTACCTTAAAATTGGCCTTCTCCATTTGATCCTCACTTTATTCTTTTCTTTACTTCATAAGCTCAGCAAAATTCTCACAGTCAATATACATTTGATAAAATTGTAAATTGTCCCTAGTGTGTGGGATAATGTTAGTGTATGGGGTGATCGCTGGTCAGCGTGGACTCGGTGGGCTGAGTTTCTGCACTGTATCTCCAAACTCCAAAAGTGTAAATGTTCCCTTATATAATCCATCAGGGCCCAACCCTTGTTTGTGGTTCCCCTGCCATGCTGGGTAGCCGTCTACACTGTTTTACTAGCCTAAGACAATGCTGCCTAGAGCTTTATAACCAGGACCTCAACAACTTAGAATAGGTTTGCCACGAGGAGCAGCACCAACACTCGCCACCTCCCTGACCTAGGCCCGGACCACTGAAGACGACGCCATCGCCGAACTTCCACGTGGCCGCTGCCACCGACCTTCACCTACTCACGATGACGCCGAACCTCGCTGCCTCAGTGCTGCCTCTGACTATCGCTGGCTCACCGATAATGCCACTCCTCGCTGCCTCCCTGGTACTGCCGGCTATCGCTGCCTCACCGGGACCGCCGACCTTCACCGCCTCACTGGCCATATGCTGACCGGGACTTCCGATGCTTCGCCCGCTGACCCGGACTCCACTCCCCACGGGCCAACACTAGTGACTCTGCCGACCCTCGCCACTCCACCGCCCACCAGCAGGTCGCAGCCATCACCTTACCCGAGTCCTAGGCTCAGCACCGGGCCTGATGTCTCCACGCTGCAGACTCTCACACCACGGGGCTGACTGTGCTGGGTCCTAGTGCTCCCTCCCCCCCCCCACCCCCACACACACACACACAGGGATCCTCAGTGGGTGTTCCACTGGGTCTTCCCCTTCCACCTGTGCCATATGACCCCAGTTCCTCCCCACCCACACTATAGTCCTCATACCCCTCTCCTTCCTGACCACCTACCCCTATCAGACATCGCCTCGGCCTCTGTCCACTCATCTGTCTTCCTCCGGCCCCAACCCCCATCCTTGCCGTGTGTTCACCATCCTCCCTGACCTCCCCCTCTCTGATACCGAACGGTCTGTCCTCAGTAGGGGCCTCACCTTTGTTCCCTTCCATCCCCACCTCAATACGTTCCGTGTCCGCCACGATGTGGAGCTCTTCTTCTGTCGCCTACATGTCCAAGCGTTTTCCATGGGAAGGAGTCCTCACCCCCTAGTGATGAACCGCTTCTCCCGTCTCCAACTGACCCCCTCAGCTTGGACACCCCTCATGGCCATCTACCTGCTTTAGTCCTTTTCATTTTAAACTGCCAACAGGACACATCAACCTCATCAACTTTTCCACTCCCCTTTCTCACTCTGTCTCCCTCAACTGTCACTTTCAATTTGAAGATGGGTCTCGACCCAAAATGTCACCCATTCCTTCAATCCAGTACCCTATTCTTGATTTCTCCCCATAATCCCTTGATTCCGTTAGCCCTAAGAGCTATATCTAACTCTCTCTTGAATATATCCAATGAATTGACCTCCACTGTCTTCTGTGGCAGACAATTCCACAGATTCACAGCTCTCTGGCTGAAAAAATGGCCTACATAGAAACATAGAAACATAGAAATTAGGTGCAGGAGTAGGCCATTCGGCCCTTCGAGTCTGCACCGCCATTCAATATGATTATGGCTGATCATCCCATCCCTTATCCCAACCTCCAGTACTCTGCTACCCCCTGATCCCCTTAGCCACAAGGGCCACATCTAACTCCCTCTTAAATATAGCCAATGAACTGGCCTCAACTACCCTCTGTGGCAGAGAGTTCCAGAGATTCACCACTCTCTGTGTGAAAAAAGTTCTTCTCATCTCGGTTTTAAAGGATCTCCCCCTAATCCTTAAGCTGTGACCCCTCTTGAATAACATCGGGAACAATCTTCCTGCAAGCCTGTCAACCCCTAAGAATTTTGTAAGTTTCTATAAGATCCCCTCTCATTCTCCTAAATTCTAGAGAGTATAAACCAAGTCTATCCAGTCTTTCTTCATAAGACAGACATCCCAGGAATCAGTCAACTCCCTCTATGGCTGGAGACCAAAAAAAGGTGTGCCTCACCAAGACCCTGTACAACTGCAGTAGAATTGCTTAAGGGGGTATGGACTCACCCAACATGGGGAACATTTTCCTGCATATAGTCTGTTAATCCCTTAAGAATGTTATATGTTTTTATAAGATTCCCTCATCCTTCTAAATTCCAACGAATATAAGCCCAGTCGATCCATTCTGTCCTCATGTGTCAGTCTCGCCATCCTGGGAATTAACCTGGTGAACCTATGCTGCACTCCCTCAATAGCAAGAATGTTCTTCCTCAATTTAGGAGACCAATTTTTCATGGTCATGTCTAATTATGCCACATAATCAATCAAAATCATTATATTTTTATGGCACTCGACAGCTTCTCATCTTCAAGATCCCTATGTTCCTACATTTTCAGTTCGACCTGAGCATTTTTTCTGTGGGCTGAACTAATCATTCTTTGAATTTCGAGTGTAAGGCAGAACAGTTCCATACTTGATTTCCAGATGTCAGCTCACAGGATGTGAGTTGATTAGTACAAGTGTCAAGGGTTAGGGGGCGAAGGCAGGAGAATGCGGTTGGGAGGAAAAATCAGCCATGATTGAATTGCGGAAATAGACTGCATGGCCTCATTCTGCTCCTATAACTCATGCTTATGATTTCAAAGTCAGCTCACAATTTTTATGGTGTTACAATCAATTTTTGCTTTAAATGATATTGGCCACCAGGGGTGCCGGGGAGGTGGCAGCCCTGCCGGCAGTCTGTTAGTTTTTTTCTTTCTTTTAGTTATTTTTTAGTGCGTTAAAAGTTTATTTTAATGTTCTTCGGTATATTTTATGTGGGGGATGGGGGAAGGGGATCGGGGGAAACCTTTTTTTTCAAGTTCCTACCTTCCCTGAGATGTGATAAATTTTCGGATCACATTCTCCGGGTTCTGCGGCCTAACATCGCTGGAGCTGGAAGCCTCCTCGGACGGGGCGCGGACTTAACATCAGAGTGGATCCCTTGCCTGGGATCGCTCCCACCGTAACCGCCGTGGACTTACCATCTAGGGCTCACAGTCTTGGGAGCGCCTAGTCGGGAGCTCCAATGCCGTGGAAGGCTCAACCAGCACAGACGCAAGGTTCGGTCACCCGGCGCGGGGGAGATGACATTCCCCCGATGCGGGAGCAGATCGCCTCGACACGGAGGGCCCGAAATGCCGCCAGCTATGGGAGTCAAGATCGACCCGTCAACGGAGGGCTGGAGGCCCCCGACCGAGGAAGAACAAAAGGAAGGACTTGAACTTTATTTCGCCTTCCATCACAGTGGCCCGACTCGGAGCTGAGGCTGTGGCGGGCCGACTCAGAGCGGAGACGGCGTTCCGGCTTTTGGCAGCGGCGACATCACCACGGAGGTCCGCTGGACTGGAGGGCGGCATCTTCGGCCTGGATCGCCTCAGCGCAGAGGGAGAACAAGGAGGGAAGAGACAGAAACTTTTGCCTCCATCACAGTGAGGAGGTGCTTGGTGAACTCACTGTGGTGGATGTTAATTTGTGTTTATTGTATGTTTTGTTATTTATTATTATTGTGTATGACTGCAGGCAATGAAATTTCGTTCAGACCAAAAGGTCTGAATGACAATAAAGGAATCAAATCAAATCATGTTAAATGTGATTTTGAGTGATTTGTTGCTTTTAATTATATGACCGACCTGGCCAATGAAATTCCTCATATGTTGCAAAACATACTTGGCGAATAAAGTATGATTCTTGATTCTGATTCTGGTAAGCACTAAATTATGATAGCCTTTTCAAAGCAAGCATTACCCTAGGACCTGAAGCATTATGATAATATTCTAGTAAATTTTGTTGGGAGAGCTCCTGGACTCCCCTAACATGGGGAATTGAAGCAATCTCATGATTCTATTGTAATCGACTCCTGCTTATAGAAAGATGATAATGCAACATAAATATGTCTTTGCCCACAGTGAAACCCATGGTGAAAGCTGTGTAACCCCACCAGCAGTATAAAACCAAAGTTCAACCAATTATTTGTGAACGCTATCATATAAAGACCACCTTGTTATCCCTTCAGTAAATTTATGGAGAGGTTTGAATGCACCAGGGATAATTTATGTATATTCCTATAATAATTAAATGTCATTGGTATAAATGTGACACCTACTGCAAACTGTTTCCTGCAAGCTTTTTGGTCCAAATAGATTTATGCAGCCCAGTAAATTTGCTCAAACTCAATGGTTTGCCTTAGATTTAGATACTCTACATGATCTCACTGACATTTTGAAGTGTAATTCACAGCTAGAGGCTCCCAGGTTGACCTCAACTCCACCTGAGAAACCAGATGCTTTTAATCCCAGCGGCTGCGGGAAAGGGTTGCAATTAGAAACATAATGCTGAGGAACAGGATGGAACCATTGTGTGAGCTCTGGATCAATGCTTAAGCTGCCAGAGGAAAATAAGAATTTAAATCCCTCCACACACATCTGTTTCAAATATGAGATCTTAACATTTATATCACAGAGGTGTCAGAGTCCCAAAATAAATAACTTTATAACACCCAACCAAGCAACACATCATTTTGTTAATGTACACTCCATTATAACAATTTTCCAGATATAATCAATGCTAATTCAACAGAAGTTTGAGCTTTAGTTAAAATATAATGTTGAAAATTGCTACATTTGTCAATTGATGTCCTTGTGTCTCATGCTGGATCCTAGACCATGTCCCTCAGAGTTTACAAACTAGCTCAAGAACTCATTTAACTTGCAGTGACATTTTTTTTGCAAATTTGAGTAGCTAAGAACCACCCATTAATCTATTTCGACATTTACCGAGCATGAAACAAATGCTTATGGGTTCACAACTTTAACAAAAATCATGCCTAACTTACAGATTAGAACTCATATTTATCTTTTATGTCTTCTTACAACATAGATGTGGGCCAATTGGCCCTTTAAATCTATACCAGCATACCCATCTGAACCATTCTCCAACAACGTATTCTCTCTCGCAGCCCATCAACTCCATCCCATTCTCCTGCCACCTTCTACACAATCAGCAACTTAAATAACCCAGGTTGCTGGCCAGGTACAGAGGACTGTTGCTGCACAGTACTGTTCTATGTCTGTACCATACCAAGATGAACTCTTATCTGCCTGCACATAGCTCATATCCCTCCATTCCCTGCATATATCCATGTGTCTATCGAAAAGTCTCCTAAATACCACTATTGTATCTGCCTCCACCACCACTTCTTCAGAAGAAGGGTGTCGACCCAATATGTCACCCATTCCTTCTCTCCAGAAATGCTGCCTGTCCTGCTGAGTTACTCCAGCTTTTTGTATGCATGATATATTTGACCTGTTTGGATAGCATGCAGAGCAAAGTTTTTCATTGTACCGTGGTACATGTGACAATAATAAAACTAAACCCTAAACCTGACCCCCAGCAGCATGTTCCAGGCACTCATCACCCTCTGTGTAAAAAATTTCCCCACACATATCCTTTAAACATTCCCCCTCTCAGCTTAAAGCTATGCTATCTAGTATTTGAAATGTCAAATCTGGGAAAAGGGTTCTGACTGGCCACCCTATCTATGCCTTTCATAATTTTATATACTCTATCAGGTCTTCCCTCAACTTCCACTGTTCCAGGGAAAACAATACAAGACAGTCTAGCCTCTCCCTGTCACAGAACCTCCTCATTCAGACAGCATTCTGGTAAATCTCCTCAGCACCCTTTCCAAAGCCTCCACATCCTGTAATGGGGGGACCAGAACTGCAAGCAATACTCCAAATACGCATAAGCAAAGTCCTATAAAACTGCATAATTTCTTCCTGACTCTTAGTCTCAATGATCCAACCAATGAAGGAAAGCATACCAGATGCCTTCTTTATCATTCCATCTAGTGTTGCCACTTTCACAGAGTTATGGGCTTGGACCCCAAGATTCTAATGAACATCAATGCTGTTAAGGGTCTTGTCATTAATTGTACATCTTCCCCTTACATTTGACCTTCCAAAGTGCAACACCTCACATTTCAGTGTGATCCATTCAGCATCCCCGTTCCCGTCCGCCAGACAGATCAGTCTGAAGAATGGTCTCGACTCAAAACGTTACCCATACCTTCTCTCCAGAGATGCTGCCTGTCCCGCTAAGTTACTCCAGCATTTTCTGTCTATCTTTGATTTAAACCAGCACCTGCAGTTCCTTCCTACAATATTGCTTCCCCCTCCTGTTCAGATGTAACTTGTACCTCTTGTACAGGTTATGTCTGCCTAAAAAGAGATCCCAATGGTCTACAAATCTGTCTCTGTCCCCTGCACAATCTCTGAGCCACACATTCATCTGTCCTACAGTCTCTGCATATTCCTATCCTCTTTAACAAGTGTCACTACGAGTAATCCATAGATTACCACCATCGATGTCCTGCTTTTTAATCCCTATATTCACTCTGCAGGACATCATCATTTTTCCTACTAATGCCATTTGTGCCATTGTGCACAGAAACTTCTCCCTCTTGAGAATGTTCTACAGATGCTCAGGGATGTCTTGGATCTTGGAAGCCTGGAAGCAACACACCATTCTGGAATCTCCCGACAGGGGAAAACAGAAGCAATGGTCATAGTCTGTGGCATGTGGCTTGGCTCTGAGACACAGCAGAGAAGGGAAAGGGGAGATAGAGCCATAGGGATATGAGACTCATTAGTTAGGGCCACAGACAGGGGATATTGTGGCACCAGCATGCACAATGACTTCCAGCTGCTCGCCCATGCATTAATTATTGGTTTTATGCAGCTTAAATTCAATGCATTTGATGAAATGATGAATGGACAACATCTTTTAAGTACATTCTATGCTGTTCATCAAAAAATATTTTGTAATATTTTAATGAAAAACAGTCAGACTATTTAATCCCTTTTTTTAAAACATAAATAGAGGAGAGAGTTGGTGAGCAGCTATATTCAGAGCAGAGAAGGTCTTTTTAGAAAATTCAGCAGAAGAGTTGAAAAAACAGCCATTTGCAATTCAAAGATATTATCAAAATGCTGGAGTAACTCAGCAGGAGAGGCAGCATTTCTAGAGAGAAGGAATAGGTGATGCTTCGTGTCGAGAAGAAGGGTCTGAAGAAGGGTCTAGACCTGAAACAGCACCTATACCTTTTCTCCAAGGTTAAGGGGAGACTTGATAGAGGTCTTTAAAATGATGAGAGGGATAGACAGAGTTGATGTGGACATGTTTTTCCCTTTGAGAATAGGGAAGATTCAAACAAGAGGACATGACTTCAGAATTAAGGGACAGAAGTTTAGGGGCAATATGAGGGGGAACTTCTTTACTCAGAGAGTGGTAGCGGTGTGGAATGAGCTTCCAGTGGAAGTGGTGGAGGCAGGTTCATTGGTATCATTTAAAAATAAATTGGATAGGCATATGGATGAGAAGGGAATGGAAGGTTATGGTATGAGTGCAGGCAGGTGGGACTAAGGGGAAAAAAAGTTGTTCGCACGGACTTGTAGGGCCGAGATGGCCTGTTTCCGTGCTGTAATTGTTATATGGTTATATGGTTAGATGCTGCCTGTCCCGCTGAGTTACTCCAGCATTTTGCATCTATCTTTGGTGTAAACCTGCATCTGCAGTTCCTCCCAACACATTTGCAAATTCAAAGATAATCAGCAGATCAAGCCTTTCAAGAAAGCAAATCAACCTGAAACATTAACTCAGAATCAGTCTTTTTTACCCCAGTGTGGAAATGTCAAATACTAGAGGACATAGGTTTAAGGTTAGAGGGGGAAATGTTAAAGGAGATGTGTGAAAGTGTTTAAGAAACAAGGGCCTGGGACGTGCTACCAGGAGAGGTTGCAGAAACAAATGCTTAACAGTTTAAGATAGCAATGTTTAACAGGTATTTGGACAGATGCATAAACAGACAACGAATAGAGGGATACAGATCGTGTCCTACCAGATGCCATTAGTTAGATTGACATAATGGTCAATGCAGACATAGTGGGCTGAAGGGCCTATTACTGTGCTGTACTGTTCTACGTTTTCCTCCCTTCCAGATGCTGCCTGAACTGATAAGTTCTGGCTTTTTTGTTTTTTATTTCTTAATTAGCAGGACTGGTCCAACATTGTGCCAATGGGATTGTCATCCCTTTACTGAGTGTGGTAGAAAATATTAATATTCTTTCTTACTTCATTTTGGTAGCAATTGAACATGGTAACGGAAGGGTGTTTGGATGTGATAATTGGCATCTCTCGTTGGCCAGATATAGAAAAGGTATGTGGGAATCGGCAAAATAAGATTAGACGTATTACCCCATGTCTAGGATTGTGTTGAAGGGTGGATGATAAATGTGTAAACATGAAATAGTAGATGGAGATAAGGAAGCTTGTTTCTCTCTACAGTGTGTTACAGTCGACCACCCGCGCCCCCTTACCGCTAGTTGCGTAGATACGTTGCTGTAAATGGGGGGCTTATGATTGGCTCAGAGAGGGGATGGTGGCATGGTTCGCCTAAAAGCTGAGATAGAATAATGTCAAGATGCCCTTGTATTGTGTTTGACTTGTATTAACCATCTGTTGTTGAATAAGAATGAAATAATTGGTACCCATGTATTGAGTATATTTTCGTATGGTTGTATCTAACAAAAAACAAAAGTTGTTTACTGCACAGTATAACTGTCGGCTAATTTTGCTGTGAAGAACTGGTGAGCAGTTAACTGTCGCATCTCCCCATGATATCATGCAATAAAGTCTCTTGAAGCAAATATGCAAAGTCTCCGCTTTTCATTTTCCTTTAATTTCCCTCTAAATTCATTTCTTCCACACTGAGTGATCTGCTACACAATCCAGAGATTAGCCTGACCATTTATTTAAATCTAAGTTATGAACTTGGTGCATCTTTTTTGTCATGCCACTGGGTGAGGCGTAGATGCTATTCAATGTGCATTTGTCACTATCTTCATAAACCTTGGTAGTATTCAGAGTAAATGTGTACAGTTGGTGTATTTCTTTGCTTCTGAATAATGCATGGACTGAGATTGCCAGCCCCACTCACCTACTGCCTGCTTTTACAAACTGGAATTTCTACACCTTATGATTTCCACACATCCCATCCGTGCCACCATTGTAGTCTATTGCAGTGTCATTCTTGAGACGGCGTGCAATTGAAGGCACTGGGCCCGCACACACTGGAGTTCAAAAGATGCGGTGGAGCCTCATTAAAACTTACCAAATAGTAAACGGTCTGGATAGTGAATGTGAAGAGGGTGTTTCCAGTAAGAGTCTTGGACCAGAAGTC
This sequence comes from Leucoraja erinaceus, assembly GCF_028641065.1. Taxonomy (NCBI): domain Eukaryota; kingdom Metazoa; phylum Chordata; class Chondrichthyes; order Rajiformes; family Rajidae; genus Leucoraja; species Leucoraja erinaceus. The sequence continues at coordinate 24,788,945 of NC_073382.1, read as the reverse complement.
ATAGCCTCAGAATAAAAAGACGTACCTTTAGAAAGAAGATGTGGAGGAATTTCTTTAGTCAGAGGGTCGTGAATCTGTGGTATTCATTGCCAAAGACACCTGTGGAGGCCAAGTCAACGAGTATTTTTAAGGCGAAGATTGACAGGTTCTTGAATAGTACAGATGTCAGGAGAATGGGGTTGAGAAGGAAAAATAGATCAGCTTTGATGGCAGAGTAGACTTGATGGGCCAAAAGGCCTAATTCTGCTCCTAGAACATTATGAACTTATGCCATACCAGCATCTTTTAAAAGTTAAATGTCATAATGCTGTTTTATTTGTGCTACATGACTCGTATGTTTATTAAAGGTGTGTACCGGCAACATTTCATCAGTACAAAAGCACTGGTCTATTATGAGTTCTTGAATTCTATAGTTAAATCTTGCATAAGCTTACCATGACTGACAGCACCGATTATATTCAATCTTTATTTGTACCATTCACTTTTCAACAGAACTGACAGCATGATACAAACAATATAATTATGACAGTCGTGGTGCTGCCTTACAGTGCCTGATTCCCAGGTTTGATCCTGACTACAAGTGCTATCTGTACAGAGTTTGCACGTTCTCCCTGTAACCGCATAGGTTTTCTCTGGGTGCTCCGGTTTCCTCCCACATTCCAAAGACGTGTAAGTTTGTACATTAATTGGCTGTGGTAAATTGTCCCTAGTGTTGAACTAGTGTATGGGTGATTACTGGTCGGCACGGACTTGATGGGCTGAAGGGCTTGTTTCTACGCTGTGTCTCTAAACTAAACTAAATAATGTATGGATGCGATGGAGACACTTTTCTGAGCTAAATGACATGGGAATTTATAAATTTTCCACAGTCTTCACATCTAAGACATGAAGCACAACAATTGTCACCAGTAATGTCATCTTTCTTAAAACACAGTCTTTGCACCACATGATTCACCACATAATGGAGACGTGGGAAAACGAAAATGGCTGGCTCCACTTTAATTGTGAACATACCCAATACTACTCACAAAGCATATCATTATTTAAACCACATCATTTATTTGGTTTCATTAAATGCTTTCTTATGCATCCAGCCAATTTAATAACTTGCACTAAATAATAATAATGGAAACAATACTCTAGATATCGGGAAATAGATGACAATATTATCTTTTTTGTTTCCATTGTGACTTAACCTAATCTGACCACACAATACAAAGCAGTCTGTTAGATTTTAACTTAGAAATGTAGGCAAAGAACAAGAAGTCTTCACAGAATGGCTTTATTGTCTAAATATTATTAACATTTGCATCTGCAGCCCATTTGCTTCTCTTGATTTAGGATTTCAATTTTAAGCTACTGATTTGACACAGTCTGGAACTGTTTTGTCATTCCGTGAGTGCCAATTCATAGTATAACTGTAGCAAAATCTTATGCCACAGAAAATGTATCTAGCCAGACCACAATTCATGCAGTTTGATTTGCATCCTATTTTG